>NC_052050.1:102616258-102916258 GCF_903992535.2 Arvicola amphibius | reverse complement strand
TCAGACTGTCTCAGCACCTCCCACATGTGCCTGTCTGTGGGACTGCCTGAACTTTCTTAGGCTGTGCCTCCCACAGAAAGTGATAAAAGAAAGCAAGTAATAGGTCCTTGTCCTTACCACGTTGTCCCATTGATAGAAGTAAGTGAGGCTCAGTAAACTATAAGGGGTTTAGACTCTGTTTTCAATAGGCATACCATACTTTTAACCATTATACCAACTGGGCAGGAGATGGATATCTCAAAAGTAAATGTATTTACTTCTATTTTCAGGGGTGAGATTGGAAGCAAAGGGACTTTGACTTCTGTGCTGTCAGCAGACCAGCCTTCAGTGACAAGGGACTGATTAACAGGACACTAGGTGACACATAGGAAAAGCACATAGGAGTTGGTTATGTGTGTAAATGTCATTACCCCTGAGAGACACTAGCACATTACTGAGGCCTGGTTTTCTCATTAATAAGTTGTAGTATAGTGATGGGTAAGAGGAAACCACAAAGCAACCTTTTAGATATTAGTTACTATGCAGCTCTCCCGTAACCAAAATTAATGTGCCTTTTACTGTGTGCAAGGTGCACAGCTAGAAGCTTGATATTGTGAACTCATTCATAGAGTACCAAAGGGACTGCTCAGACCCTTTAAGGGAGAGAAACATCTGTGAGCTTCAGGAAACTAAGATCTTCCAAGGTCTGCAGCTGGCTGTTGGCAAAGCAGGAAACCAATATTAGGTTCTAGGAAGGTT
Organism: Arvicola amphibius; assembly: GCF_903992535.2. Lineage (NCBI taxonomy): Eukaryota > Metazoa > Chordata > Mammalia > Rodentia > Cricetidae > Arvicola > Arvicola amphibius. The sequence goes on along the minus strand of NC_052050.1, from coordinate 102,915,520 downwards.
TTAGGCTGGGCTTGGAGTTGACAAGGTGAATTCCAGTGGTTGATTGTAATTTTATTTCAATTTAGATGATTTTAATTAATGTATTAATTAAATAATGTATTAATGTGTTTTCTGAGGGGTTAAAAAATTCTCAAGAGCCCTGCAGTTGCCGAGGCGGTGCACACCTTTAATCTCAGCACTCGGGAGGCAGAGGCAACCTCTTAAATTCAGGGCCAACCTGGTCTAAGAGTTCCAGGGTATCCAGAGAAACTCCATCTCGAAAACAAAAACTTCTCAAGTTAATTGGTAGTTTTAAACTGCGAGTGACCACTTGCCACTTGGATAATAATCCTGTGTCTTTTGCGATCTAGTGAGTTAAAGGGCAGCTTCATTGTCAGAGTTACCTTTAAAGCAAATGTCTTAAGCTTTTTCTACTTATGGGAAATGAATTGATTTTGGTTTTGCCTTCTTCCTGAAATAGTCCTCTGTTATATGGAATTTTAGCCCATTTCTTGCGTGGTCCTCCAGATGGCATCCAGAATGTGCTTCTGACAGAGTCGACACTCCAGCCTTCAAACAGACATCCCAGCTGGAAGCCCAGCAGAAAACCAAAGGGTAGGTGTTTCCAACGTTCTCCTTTAACTTCATTGACTTTGTTTTCCTCTGGAGCTTTTGAGTCCTAGCTTAATTACGCTTATGTCTAGTCCAGTGTTCGCCTGTAATACTTAACCTCCAGAGAGCTACCTGCTTTGGGGAAAGAAAATCTTGACTGGGCAAAGTGATATAATTTCAAAGCCAAGGTCTTGAAAGAAACCCAGACTTTCACATCAGTGGGGTCTTTGGAACTGCCTGGAACACTGTATAGTTTTCTTTGAAATCAAGAAGTCTCCCCCACCTCCCACCTTTCCCAGACAAAAAAATACAAGGCAAGATTACTACTGTACAGACAGAGAAGCCATGTCTGTGTGTGCCATTACTACATTTTCAGGGACTTTCTGTGGTAGATAACAGTTACCTACAGATAACAGATTCTTTTTCAGAATACTTTTGGGACAGGCTCTCACTCTAGTTCTGGCTGTCCCTGAGCTTACATCAGTCTTTTTCTTTAACCTCTTAATACCAGGATTAAGTGCAAAAGCCTCCATACCTTGCTCAGAATGCTCACCTTTAAAATGAGCTTTCGGAGTAAAGCATGTAATTCAGGCTTGTAATCTAGGCAGTGAAGATATTGAATTCAAGGCCAGCATGGACTACATAGCAAGACCCTGTCTCTAAAAGTAAAACAAATAAGTAAATAAAGAAGATAGGAATAATAAAGCGAAATGAATTTTTGGTTGATTTGATCACATTGGCAGCGGTTCTGAGTTGGTTGTTTGAACTGAGTGCATTGTAACTGGGTGTTTTCCCATGTGGTAGAATTGACACTCTTTCTCAAAGGGTAGTGGTTACAAGTGGGGTTTAGGCCATTACATGAGAGTTGAAATAAATTCATAAGTAGTGCCCAGGATGCAAATTGCTCTGTGAAGTTTTTCTTTTTTCTTTTCCTTTGTTTAGCTTTTTTCCTGATCATTATCCATAACAACTTGTAACCAACATTCTAAACAAAAGAAAATATCCAAAGTCCATTTTTTGGGAATGTGATCGTAGTTTTTCAGGCTACTCCCTGCTGAATTGGGGTGCTGATAATCTTATGGGGACCTAAAGAAAATTTAGAATTATGGTCAAGTCGTGACTGGAGTATCCTGTGAGGCTTAGTCATTTCAGCCAGCAGTCTGACTCCTCTCAGCAGTCTTGAGACTGTTCTGGGTGTAGGACTCAGACATCTGGGCCATCTGCTCCTATTAGAGATTTCTCAGGGGGTCGTCCTTGATCAAACCTTATTTTTCTTAGCCCAGAATAAATCTTTAAGCTCTCATTTTCTGTGGAAACAAAAACAAAACCTTTTCTCCAAAGTAACATATCTTTGGACTTTTTTCGGCGAGGCAGTCACATCTTGCTTGCTCTCCTGTGAAGCTTTTCTAAGCCTCTATGACCAGCACTGCCATGCGAGTGACTTGCTGCCTCTTAGCTTCTGAAAGTGACATACTTGTGAATCGGAATAAGGTTATTGTGATTTGACTAGTTCTCTCTGTTGTGAAACAGAGCTGACTGGGTTGGACAACAACTTCCAGAGACTCAAGGCTGGGAGAATAGTTACTCAGTGCAGGCCAAGGTTCAACACAAGGCTACCATCCAGGCACAGCCAGAGCACGAGACATTGCTAAGGCTCAGACATAGGGCAGAATATTATTTACAAATACTTAGAATGCAAAGTAAGCCACTAACCATGTCAGTACATGTAGAAACCTCTGAAAATCTCCATTTCCCTTTAACAGTCTCTCTACCCTGCCCATCCTAACTTCCCAGATTCCCTCTCTTCCATGGAAGATGGTCCTGTTGACCTTTTATTAGTCTCTAGGGACTAATTCTGTGTGCTTAAGAATCTGCATGTGTGTTACCTTGCAGTGTGCTTATGGAATGGGGGTTGAGTCTCTGTAGTGTGGTATTGCCACAGATGTATTTTTACTGATGTACTGGGGCTAAGGTTTTGTTTTTAAATCGTGTAAGGTTGTGTCTTTGTCCATACATACAAGTATCTCTCCTGTGGAAGTTCCTAAAGCAGAATTCCTGGTTCACAGAGAACATGGGTGTATTAAACATATAATCCATATTATTTAGTCCCCTGCAAAGGCTTTATTAGTTTTCACAATTAAAGAATGCATGACAGTACTCAGTTTTTGTCCCTGGTGGTTGCTGATGACACATTAATACTTGTTAACACAATAACCACAAGATGCTGAATTAGTCTCTTGAAGAAAAACAATGTTTTGAGAAGTAACTTCTGGTTTGTAATGTGTTAGAATCTCCTTAATATTAATGTTAATGATAGTAGAGAGTTGAAAGTGAGGAGAGTAGTCATTAGCCAGGATCAATTCTTCTGGTCACCTTCCTCTGCTGGGAGGGAGGGAGGAGGCAGGCAAACTGGGAATCGAGACGTGCTTTGATGTATAATAGTGTACGTACAGTCAGTAAAGTAGCTTTGGGCACCTGCTCTGTAGAAGGCTCCAGAGGAAGCTCATGAGTGAGGGGAGCTACAGAGCTACAGGGACAGTGATTTTTATAATTTCTTTCTTTTTTCTTTTTTTTTTTTTTTTTTGTTGTTGTTGTTGATTATTTTTTGAGATGGGTTCTCAGTGTAACCCAAGCTGGCCTGGAACTAGCTCTGTAGACCAGGCTGGCCTCGAACTCAGAAATCCACCTGGCCCTGCCTCCAAAGTGCTAGTATTAAAGACTTGTATCACCATTTCTGGCTTGCAAATTATTTTCTTAACACATTGACCTTTGTGTGCAATGCCTTGAGACGAGCCCTCAGCCATCTCAAGTAACATGGTTGCTCTCTAAGTCCAACCTGACTGCACTTGACAGCTCATCTTGCTTAAATGGAAGGTAAGATGCTGTCGAGGATCACATAGGTACCCACCCTCAGAAGCAGAGTCCGTCACCTAGTCCTGTGGGTGAGTAGATGTGAATCTTTGAAGCAGGAGTAGGTTTCGTTTCTAAATAAAAGTTGAAAGTTTTTATGATGGAAAAACCATCTCAGTTCTGCTTTAATGTACATTGTCAGTGTACTTTAAAGTGCAAAAATAACATAGTTTGGACCAAGGAGGTGGCTTAGTAGGTGGGAGACATTTACTGTCAAACCCAACAACCTGACAGCTTCAGGCCCTCACAACAGAAAAAAGGAACCAACTTCTAAAAGTTGTCCATTGAAGCCAGCACTGGTGGTGCACGCCTTTAGTCTCAGCACTCGGGAGGCAGAGGCAGGCAGCTCTCTGTGAGTTTGGAGTCCAGCCTGTCTACAGAGTGAGTTCCAGGACAACCAAGACTGTTACACAGAGAAGCCCGTCTCCAAAAGCCAAAAAAAAAAAGTTGTCTTTTGATTTCCACGTATACCTGCTGTGGCCTGTGTGTACACACTCACATATATGCATATTGCACGCACCACACACACAGACAAGAAAGAAATTTAATTTTTAAAGGCCCTTTATTTTTTAATTTAAATTTAATTTTATCTGTGTTTGCCTATTTCTTTAAAGATGGTGTTTTTCCATGTAGCCAGGCTGGCCTCCTACAGGTGACAATCCTCTTGCCTCAGCTGGGATTATAGGCATATGCCACTACACATGACTCAGATTTTTTTTTTTAAATAAAGTTTTATATTTGTTTTTTGTGTGTATGGGTTTTTGCCTGCTGTGTGTCTATGTACCATGTACATGCCTGGTACCCAAGGAGGCCAGAAGAGGACATCAGATTTCCTTGAATTAGACTTACAGACCAGTTCACTGTGAGCTGCCATGTGGGTGCTAGAAACTGAACCTGGTTCCTCTACAAGAGCAGTAATTGCTGTTAACTACTGAACCATCTCTCTAACTTGGCTTGTGTGCCTGTAGCTCCAGTCTTTGTGGAGCAGAGACAGACAGATCTCCATGTTGATCAGAGTGGCCCTGACTTGTATTTATCCTTCTACCCCAGCCTCCCAAGGTGTGTCTCCCTATACCTAGTTTATCTTTGGATTTTATTTTATTTAGTTATCATTTATTACACTTACATGTATGTTTGTGCACACATGGACTATAGTACATATGTGCAAGTCAGAGCAACTTATAGGAGTCAGTTCTGTAAATTTCAGGGATCAAAGTTGGAGATCAGACCTTGTGGCAAGCATCTTTATCCACTGAGCCATCTTGCAGGCTTTAAAAGCACTTTCCATAATTTCCTGAGTAGTGTTACAGTGTTGATACAAAGATATAAACTGTACTCCTTTTTTGTTGCCACATGAGGGCTTAGCTAGCAGGCAGTCATAGTAGCTTTGTTCAGTCGCTGGGACCCACGTGGTGGAAGGAGAGAACTGCATCCCTCAAGTTGTCCTCTGACCTCCACACACATGCCTGCCAGTCCTCACCTCCACAGTCAATATATGTTATAAGAAAAATGCATAAAATACTAATATATTGCCCCAAAATAGATAGAGGTGTGTCTGCTTGTCTGCCTGTTTTGGAGTATTAACACCTATGTATTCTCTCTAGATGACTACCTGAGGAAGGACACGGTCCCAAGCACCACAACTGAAGAGCTGCATGCTGCTGCACAAGCAGTCAGTAGATGACTCTCTGATCTCAGCTGTGTATGTGGAGTAGTTAACTTATTATTCCCAATACCATTAATTAGACCACCATGTTTGTAAATGTTTGAGCTTCTACAAACATTCAGCCTCAAATTTTACTGTATCGGTGAAAAGCTAATCCGTGCTAAAAGCACCAGAGAAAAATATGTATTGTTTTCAGGATTGTTTTTTGTTTTGTTTTGTTTTTTACTTTTTTGGTTTTTTGAGATAGGTGTTTTGGTATAGCCTTGGGTGTCCTAGAACTCACATTGTAGCCCAGGCTGGCCTCAAACTCACAGAGATCTGCCTGCCGAGTGCTGGAATTAAAGCAGCATCCTGCCAGGCCAGGATGTATTTTTTAAAGTTCTTAAGTTTGTGAAAACTGAAAAGTACTTTGTACTTTATTCTTTGTACCTTTTCCCTTTTTAAAAGGCTATCACCAAGGGCTGTGGATGTGCTTCCAGGAAAGCACTTGCCTCGCATGTGTGAGGTCCTGAGTTTAGTCCTCACACTGTATGCTCTGTTCATTAAACTTCCTTCAGCTAGAATTATATAGGCCTGTGGAAAAACTCATTCATGTTTTGAAAAAAATGTTTACAGGGCATAAAACCAAAATTTATTTCTTTAAAGTTTAATATTTAAGAAATACTTGAATCACTGTCTGCCCCGGCTAGTTTTATCTCAGCTTGACACAAGTTAGAGTCATTTGGGAAGAGGAACTCTCAGTTGAGAAATGTTCCTCCATCAGATTGGCTTATGGGCAAGCCTGTAGTACATTTTATCAATGATTGATGTGAGAGGGTCCAGCCCATTGTGGGTTCAGTAAGAAAGGCCGAGCAGGCCTTGTTGTGCAAGTCAATATGTAGTGTGGTGTTCTACCCTGACTTCTTTCAGTGGTAGCTTGTGATATGGAACTATATGCTGAAATAAACCCTCTCCTTCCCAAGTTGCTTATGGTCCTGGTCTTTACAATATTAATGAAAACCCTGAGACACTCTAATGTTGATCCTTTAAACTAAATAACAATGTTCTTTTCCCAACAACAGTGTGGCTTCTACCAGGGAATTTAATGAAAAGGTAACAGGGGAAATAATTCTTTTAATTTTGTTTTAGTGAAACAGGGTTTATTTTATTATATAAAGAATGTAAGGACAAGGCTTTGGGAGAAGTGCCATGTAGGAACTTTAATGGAGGTTTTACCAGAGCTCCCTGTGCAACTCCCCCCTGCACACAGTGACGGCTGTAGAGCTGCCATCTTTTGCTTACATGGACTCTTGAGAGACTTGACTTAGTAAACAGGAGTTTTGATTCCTAGGATAGGAAAATCATAAGAGCTGCTACTGTTCTGCCTCTGAATGCTACTTTGCTGTTTATCAAGGAGATTTTTCTAGTGTAGGTAGCTACAGTTTTATTTCATGGAACACAGCTGTTGCATCAATGGTTCCTTACTGTCAAGAGTCACACAGCATAAGAGTTGCACAGTTTTATTACAGATAAACCAGCATGGGGGACAGAACTTAACAATGCATAGCCAAGTATGTGCCACAGGAAGAGAGCTGAGGGTTACTGTCAGTGGCATTGGTGACTTGGAATGTTACCAGTTTGAGTTGTATTTGGTGATACTAGTCATCCACTGCTCAAAGATGGATTGATAACATTCCTGTTAATGCAGAACATGATGAAGGAAACCCCTTTAAATGGTCTTCACAACTCTAAAGTCCTTAGAAACCATTGGATAAAAGGGACCCATAAATGCAGTTTTACAAGAACCCATTTCCATTTTTTCTTTTCAATGTAAAAATAGAAATGTATTTAAAACACATTTCCTGTTGATCATTCTTACTGTACTTTGAGCAGGGAGAATAAGCTGATATTGTACTTGTAAGCACAGTAAAAGGAAGAACAGCCTGTTAACATTGACAAGCTAAGGGTAGATTGCTGGCACATAAAAGGTACCTGCTCCTTTAATGTGTGTATCAAAAAGGGATCTTTACCTGGACCCCTCCAGATCTAGAGGCGGTACAGAGCCATGCAAACAGCAGCCCAAGACTAATGCTGACCCCCATTCCTGATGAGGGCTTTGTTTCTTTCCTGTTTTATCAGAGAACATGGGGCACAGTTCTGTTTTAGAGTGGCAGAGTAGGCACCGTCACCAAAAACTGACTTCCAGTGGTCATTTAATATACTGACAGTTGAAATCTAAAATGCATGAAATATCTGGTGTTAAAAATTAGAGCCCTTTAAATTGGAGTGTGTTATGTCCATATTCTTTTTCATACTTTGCCAGCATGGTATAGAATATACATTCTGTTGAATTGGCTGAATCAGGGCTTATAATGGCTGGGTCTTCTGTTTTGTTGTCTTTGTCAATTTTGCAGCCTTGAAATGCCATTTCTATGGTGCCTGTTCTGCAGTTTTGGTTTTCCCAGAAGATAATTATTGCAGTGTTAACTTGGAGATTTTCCTTGGTTGCATGAATCACCTCTAGTATTTCTCACAAATTCACTGTTTTTCTCTTTTTAAGATTTTATTTTTATGTAAATGGATTTTTTTCTGCTTGTATATCTGTGTACCATGTGCATACAGTGCCATCAGAGGCCAGAAGAGGGTGTCATATCCCCTGGAACTGTAAAAACAGGAAGTTGTGAGCCACCATGTGGGTGCTGGGAACTGAACCCAAGTCCTGTGCAAGAGCATCCAGTTTTCTTAACCTCTGAGCCATCTCTCCAGCCCCAAAATTAACTCTTCCTTTACACTTCACTGTTAGAATATGTGCTTGTGTGTACCATTTCTTCCATAGGCTGAGTCTTGCAAGCACAGCCTTCTTAGAGAATGTTTTCAACAGGACTTGTGGTTAATTCAGTATGGGCAAGACAGATAGAATATTAACAAGTGTTTTGGCATCTGTAGCTTTTGTTAGCAGGTCAGACCAGGTTCTTATAGTTCTTGGGGCAGCCCTTACTAATCAGGCTGGGTATTTCCAGTGGTAGAACTGCCAGGGGTTCTGTGGAGGCCTTATTTCTGGGCGTGTGCATGTTACTATGGTGATTGTTGTGGTAGTCAAGGTCATAGCTGAGTCTGTAAACCTTCTGCTGTTTATACAGATCAAGGCTTTGCAGTTTTGGAGATAGTAGAAGAACTTTATTTATTGCAGAGTTCTGTCTCTGGCTTACAGAGACTTTCTGAATGAATTAATCTTAGACCCAACAATGTAGCCGTGACCAAAGCTGCATGGGCTTCTTGGTCTTCCTGCAGTCACTTACTTGTCTCTGTTACTCTCAGAGGAGAGGTTAAACATTGTATCTGACTTTGGAAATCATATTTAATTGGTAGGGACTGCAATCTGTCATCCTCAAAGTTATTTCTAAATTGGTTAATTTATTAGAAGATTTTACAGAAATATGGGTTGTGTTATTTTTGCTTTTTATAGGTTATTTTTTTTAAGGTTTTTTGAGTCGGGGTTTCTCTGTAGCTTTGGAACCTGTCCTTTGGAGCTCTTGTAGACCAGGATGACCTCGAACTCACAGAGATCCGCCTGCCTGCCTCTGCCTCCCGAGTGCAGGGAACTAAAGGCATGCACCACCACCATCTGACAAGGATTTTTGATATTTCTTTTAAAAATACTTTTTAGGTGTGCATGTGTGTATACTTGTGTGTGGGGGGTGGTGTGGTGTGTGTAGGTTTTCATGTATGTAGGTAGGCATGTGTATGCATGTGTGTAGGTGCAGCATTGCTGGGTTCCCCTGGAGCTTGAGGCACAGGTAGTTGTGAGCAGCAACCAATCCTGAACTTTCTTTCCAATCCCTCAGTATTTTCTTCCCTCTCTGTCTTTGGCTATCTCTGTCTCTCTGACTTTCTCTGGATAGGATGTCTCTGTTGGCTCTGGTTGTCCTGGAACCCACTTTGTAGATCAGACTGGCCTCAAACTCACAGAGATCCTTCTGCTCCTGCCTCCCATGTGCTAGGAGAAAACCCTGTGTCAGAACACCAGGCTCCTCTGCATTTTCTTTATCGGCAGTTTTGGTTTTGTGTTTTAGAACTATTTTCCCTCTTTGGATCTGGTCTTCAAGTGTCGTCACTCTGACCTCTGGATAGCTGTTTTTCCTGTTTGTATGCACACTGTTTCTCCTCTTAGCAGTCTTTGTTATCTTTGCTCTCAGAAAGTGTGGGCTGTACTTTCCACATGGGAGCAGGTGCAGGTCTCTGAACTCAGGGTGTTCATCACAACCTATGTTCAGAGTGCATCTTTCTCAGCTAGAAGCACTGCAAGCTCACTTAGGCCACCAGTGCCTGAAGTTGCACACACCCTCATTTCCACTTCTAAATCTGCACTGACTATAGTTAAGAATTTCATTATGTTCTGTGTGCAAATGTTAATACCAGATGCTCCCAGAGGACTTGGTTAATGTTCAGAGGTGTCAGCTATGGATGCTGTACTGCCTCAGGAATTGCAGTTATGTAGGGCCAGACTAAGGGAAAATTTTGGTGTTTATAATTTTGGATATTGATGTAAAATTATCAAAATGGAAGATAAACAGAATTGTCGCATGCATTCCTATGTTTTATTCCAACCTGTCTATGCCAAGGCAATGTTTTAATCTCAGTGACTGCTTAATAAGAATCAGCTTAGCTTTGTAGAGGCTTCATGTCACCATCTTGTCATCCAGAGGGACCCTGAAACAAGGATGACTGGAGCTGGCTCACTGGGCAGCTGGGAACTAAAGGCAGGACTGGCATATGTGTGCACTTGGTATGTCACTCTGGGGGGTCAGTGTCACAGCCTGGAGGACCTGATATGTTTGAAAAAAAGGAAAACTGTCAAGTTTTAATTTTTTTGTTTTCCATCTATACTTAAAATGTATTAACATTTTTGTTTTTTAATTATCCAAATAAATATTTTGTATTCCCTTTATTATGTATATAAGTGCTCTATCGACTTTATGCCAGAAGAGGGAATCAGATTTCACTATAGATAGTTGTGAACCACCATCTGGTTGCTGGGAATTGAACTCAGGACCTCTGGAAGAGTAGCCAGTGCTCTTAACCATTAAGCCATCTTTTCAGCCCCAGAATTTATATTCTTTTTTTTTTTTTTCCAAGACAGGGTTTCTCTGTAGCTTTGGAGCCTGTCCTGAAACTACCTCTTGTAGACCAGGCTGGCCTCAAACTCACAGAAATCCGCTTGCTTCTGCCTCCCAAGTGCTAGGAGTAAAGGCATGCACCACCACCACCTAACCAGGTTCTTAAAAGCTAAGGAAGAGCCAGGTCGTGGTGGGGTATACCTGTATGATGTGGGATTCCCCTCTGTGTGCTGTGAATACCATTGGTTAATAAAGAATCTGTCTTGGGCCTGGCAGGGCAAAATAGAGGTAGGTGGGGAAAACTAAACTGAATGCTGGGAGAAAGAAGGCAGAGTCAGACGCCATGGAGCCACCAGAGGAGAAAGACATGAACTGACAGCTGGAACCTTGCCGGTAGGCTATGAGCCTCGTGGTAAAATATAATAGAAATGGGTTAACTAAAGCTATAAGAGCTAGCTAGCAATATGCTTAAGTGATTGGCCAAGCAGTGTTTTAAATAATATAGTTTCTGAGTGATTATTTTGTGGTATGAGCAGCCGGGAACAAGCAAGTGGCCTCCTACTACAGACAAGCAGCCTCTGCTCAATCCAGCCAAGTACTTGGTGGCCCACACAGGAAGATTGGTAATTCTAGGCCAGCCCTGGCTGTGTAGCCAGACCCTGTGTCCAAAAGAATCAAGGGGCTAGAGAGATGGCTAAGTGCTTAGCACTTTTTGATCCTTTAGAGAATCTGATGCCCTCCTCTGACCTCTCTGAGCACCTGCACTCACAGACTCCTACCCATACATGCATATAATTGAAAATAAAACTCTAATGATCTCTAAAGCAAACAAACAGCAACAAGCAACAAAACGAAGAACTGAAGACAATCTACTGTTGCCGTCTCTTTACGTGGGATTTATGAACACTGTCAGCTGATTACTTCTGTGGCTTTTTAATATATTTTGCAGGCTGAAACATTTCAAGACAGGGTGTCACCATGTAGACCAGGCTTGCCTAGAACTCTTGGATGTGCCTCTGCCTTCCAGAGTGCCTGGCTAAACTGGGACATTTAAAACTCCCAAAAAAGGAAAAGCAAGTGTGTTGAAGAATAAATCACAAGCCCATAAGACCCATCAGGCTGCCCTCAGAAACAGTAGTGACACCTCACCTGGGGTTGGGAGAAGTTACCTTCTAGAAATACAAGAGAGGTTTTTGGGAAAATTTGAATTCACACAAAAATTGAATGGTAACAGAACCAGATAGCTATAGGAGACTTGGTTATCCAAAATTTGGGCGAACAAAAGTACCTATCAAGTCCAGGGCTGGCTTCTGAAGATTGTAAATTTAAGCCTAATGTGTATGTTTGTGTAGAGTAAACAGATAGCTTTATAATTATGTGCAAGAACACGTTTGTATATGACTTGCATGTCTGGCTGATTATGTAAACTCCATAGTTCCTTTAGGAAAAAGCCAAGTGTCTAGAGTTCTGACAGTTGAGAATGTGCCTTTAAAGGCATCTGGAAGACTGCTTCCCAGACACTTGTCATTTGATGTTTCTGGCAACCATCCTGTGCATGAAATGCTTCAAATAAAGTGAGACCAAACTTCCTGGAGATGGCTCAGTCAAGGAAAGTGCTTCCTATGCAAGCATGAAGACCCGGAGTTCAGGTTCCCAGATACCCAGCATCTACATAAAGAACTGGACACAGCTGCAGGTTCCTGCTATCACAAAGATGTAGAGGTGGAAACAAACATGAGCCTCATAGGCCAATTAGGTGAGCTCTGGGTTCAGTGAGGGACCCTGTCTCAAAAAGTGAAATTCTGGGTATGGTAGCATATACTTTTGTCCTAGCACTCTGGAGGTTAGAGACAGGCAGATACCTGAGTTTGAGCCCAGCCTGCTCTGCATAGCAACTTCTAGGCCAGTCAGGGCTAGTAGTGAAACCTTGTCTCAAAAAAAAAAAAAAAAAAAATGTTATGTACAACTTTCAAGTGCCTGGCTAAATGAAATGGGACACACTAAGCACCCCACTGTCTGAGTCTGTATTGGAGCTGCAATTGTTAAAAGAGGAAGAGCCTGCTCTGGCACCCAGCAAAGCATGGCGATGCTAGTTTGCCGTAGCAGTACAGGAGAGCAGCTGCTGTGCCCTGACACCTGCCCCGTCCTTTCCCTGGGCACCACATGGCTTGAGTCATTTGCACCTTATAGGATTGGCAATGTGCCGTGAAGTTTCTCCCACATCTTTCTGTCTTGTTAGCTCTTTATAATGCAGAATCCTGCCTCTTCTGTAGTTACTTGTCTACCTATTAGAAAGTGACCTTTGCTTCCTGGTGCTTGCAGTTAATAAAGCTGCTGAACCTGATACATGATCAGTTTTAAAGGTGTGGGCTACTTGGTGAGACCCTGTCTCAAAAGCACAATAACAAAATGCGCTGGAAATGCCATGTATAGGATTGTGTGGAGGTAAGTTCATCTCCTTTGGGCAAATTCCCAAGAAGAATTTGCTGATGAGTGTCTTAGTTACTTTTTTATTGCTGTGACAAAATATCATTACTAAGATATTACTAACATAAAATAATAAAGAACTTATGGGGCCTTACAGTTGTAGAGTGCTAGCTAGAATCCATAACTCATGTTGGGGAGCATAGTAACATGCAGGCAGGCGTGGTGCTGGAGCAGTAATTGAAATCACAAGCATGAAGCAAAGAGTACTGATTAGAAATGGCCTGAGCTGCAGAAACCTCAAAGCCTACCCAGTGACACATGTCCTTCAACAAGGCCACAGCTCCTAAAGCTTCCTAGTTCTACCATCTGGGAACCAAGCCTATGGGGGCATTCTTATTCAAATCACCATACAGAATATCTTTAGTTTTATAAAAATACTAAAACTACTGAGAATTATGAGCTCTTCCCAATAGAGACATCTATAGTTACAGGAAGACCAGGACTGGACATGAGTAAGAGGGAGCGGCACAGTAGGTGCGGTCTTCTCTCTGGAGACTCAGTGGGTCATCTTGAGGAGGACCAGGACTTGTGCGTGTGACGGTTCCCACTGTTCTGTGCTTGTGAGTAAAGATGGTTCTTCATGAGGAGACACATCTTATGTCACATTGATCTATTTGTGTGCGTGTCTGTGTGCACACGTGTATGCATGCATGCCTGCTCACTGTGCATTTGAGGCCAGAGGAGATATCGGGTGTCCTGTCACTGCTTTATTCCCTTGAACTTGCTGGAGGTAGGCTGGTAGCAAGCAAGCCCCAGTGAGTCTCCTGTCTTCATCTGGAGACAGCACAGATGTTATGGGTATGTGTGGCCATGCCCAGCCTTTTTCCATGAATGCTGAGGACTCAAACTCTGGTCCTCATACTTGTGCAGTGAGCCATCTCCTCAGCCCTGCTGCTGCTGTACTTTTAAATAATTAAGTCTTGAAGCACATACAGGAGTCAGCCATGCTTGCATATAATTCTTAAAGCCAGAGGCTTTTAGAAGCCAGTAGCTATTTAAAACTAATCCCAACACTCATGAGGCAGAGGCAAGTGGGTCTGTATTAGTTTGAGGCCAGCATGTAGTGAGTTCCAGACCAGCCAGGGCTACACAGGGAGACCCTGTCAAGGAAAAAAAAAAAAAAAAGACTCCAAAGAGAAACTTCCCTCTGTTATCTTGTCTTGTGAGTTTATGGAAACTCCCATTAAACTGCCCTTCACAGAGAAACTTACAATTTATTTGATATCACCCAGTCAAAGGAGCATTTTGTAAAGTGATTTTTCTCATCTTCTTAAAATAAGTGACCTTTTCAACCACAAGAAACAAAACAGAAGCCTCTACAGTTACTCCTAGAACAGGGTCCTTCTAAAAACTTCAGATATCTGAACTTCTCACAGTGGACAGATATTTATTGAGTGACTATTAAATGAACATACTGTCCCTGGGTACTGCTCAAGCCTGCCAGGAGGGCATGGATGGTTTATACAAGGCCAGCACTGTCATTAACAACCCAGCAGGATAGAGATGGCGAGAGCCTGATGTTTGCCTTTCCTGAGACAATGGAATGTAAGGACGTGGGTCACCCCCGAGGTTCTTGGTTAGTACTTAGCAGAGCTGAGATCAGGCTTCTGGGCCTCAGTGGCAGAGTGCTTGCCTAGTGTGGGCAAGACTTGGGATTTAAACTCCACCCCTGCGGGAAAGGCATAAATGGAGCTGGAGAGATGGCTCAGTCAATAAAGTACTTGCCACTCAAGTATGAGGACCTAATCTCCAGCACCCATATAAAAAGCTGAATATGGCAGTGCACACCCATAATCCCAGCACTCGAGGCAGAGAAAGGAGAATCCATGGGCTTGCTGGCTCTCTGGCCTAGCAGTGTAGCAGAATCAACACGCTCCAAGCTCAATGAGAGACGCCGGCTCAAAAAATAAAATGATGTGACTGGTGAAAACACCCATTGTTGACTTTCAGCCTCCACACACAAGAACATGTGTTTACACAGACAGGCACCGCCACCACCACTTCTTGCTATGAATGGACTCAGCCAGCCCAGATGGGAATTCCAGCTCTTCCATTAACTTTGCTACATTGGCCAGATGACTTACCTTTCTCAAACCTATATCCTCAGCAGCAGATGCTGAGAAGCCTACTTCATGCCATCATTCTGGTCATTAGGTGTGAAGAAGACAGTAAAATTTCCACCTCCTTTGGCAGAGGTGGTGAGACAAGAATGAGGGCCTGAATTCCATCTCTAGCACTGATGGAAAGAGACAAGGGGTGCCCTGGGTGCATTGTCACAGCAAGCTGCACCTGAGCAGCCAAGCCTGTGTCTCAGAAACACAGTAAAAACAACAGCAAAAGCAATGTCAGAGGTGGTGGTGCACACACTGAATCCCAACACTTGTAAGGTAGGCTGATTTCTGTGAGTTTGCTGCCGGATCAACCAGATCTACATAGACCCTGTGGTGGATGGCTCCAGAGAACTGACATCTGTAATTGAGTTGTGCACACATACTACATACACAACACAGTCTGCAGTTTTAAAACCTTTTTTTTATTACATGTACTAACTTATCAGGGGTGGAGTTGTGCCACTGCTACACATGAAAGAATATTGTGTCCCAGTCAGTTGGTTCTCTCCTCCCACCATGTGGGTCCTAAGGCTGGAACTCAAGTGATCAGGCTTAGGCAGCAAATACTTTACCCATACAGCCATTTTATTGGCCCAGTCTCTCCTTAATAGTGAAATCATTTTCATCTCAAAATTGGCACAGTCCTTTAAAAATCAGCAGTGCCCCTTGGAAGTGACTGTTGGGGCCTGCTGCAGAACGGCCAGTTCTGGACTGGTTCCAGAGTGGGTAGGTGCATGTGGGCCCTGGGCTTTCCCTTCCATTCCTCCTGAGCTCAGCGCAGGGACGGTTTCCATTCCTTTTACAGCAGCTGTAAAGAGGCTTTGGGGAAGCAGCCTCGTCCATCATCCCGAGGGCTCCTCCCCCACCTCCACAGAGGGCCAGCCAAGCAGCTGTCCTTGGCTCTGTTCTATGTCGCCCTATGGGGCAGGGGGATAGCGGTGGGGATGGGGAAGACCAGGATCCAGATGTTTTCAAGGACGAGAAGCAGATGGACTGGTGTTGAAGGTATGCAGAAGGGGTCTAGAGGGACTGAGACACAGATCACTGTGTGCAAAGCCAATGGGAGGCTGCCTGGCCTTCCGCATCCCACAGCCAGCTCGCTGCTACTTTGCTGGGCTTCCTAGGCCCACAAAGTTGCAGTGTGTTAATTTCACACTGTTTCAAGGACTGCTTATGAGAAATAGGAAGGAACTGGCATTCTCCCCCTTTTTACAGACAGGAACACTGAGGCAGAGCAGGTACCCTTGGTCCTGCTGCTGTTAAGAGGCTCAGCAGACTTCCATGAAAACAACGCTGCCCAGAGGCCTCTCTCGGCCTTGTGGCCAGTTCCCTGATTGTTACCCAAAGTGGACATTGATATTAAAAGGTCCTGAGCATGCTGTGGACCCTCAGGGGACTCAGTCTTCTGGCCTGCAAAATGGGGCCACTGAGCACCGCGGGACTTGGGTAGGTTTGGCAAGGGTCATCCTCTGGTTCGAAGCACCGACTGCACGCGGGCCTGAAGTTCATTGTCTGAGAACTGGGGTTCCCCAGCGCCCTGCGGGCTCAGCAGGCAGCTTTACTGGACCATATTTAGTCAGGGGGAGCCAGAGCCCCACTGGTATGCCGCGCTGGGAATTCCTGCGCGAGAATCGCGCCTTCCCTTTTTGGGTTGTCCGTCCAGCCCGGCCCCGGAGGGAGGACCGGCCTGGGACCTAGAGGGTCCGCACGCAGGGAGCTAGGCGTCCCTAGTTTGGAGTGGGGCCAGTCCTGCCTCGACTTCCTTTTATGGCCTGAGAGTCTGTGCGTGTGGCGAGAGAGGAGAGAGAGAGAGAGAGAGAGAGAGAGAGAGAGAGAGAGAGAGAGAGAGGGAGCGAGAGGGAGAGAGAGAGCGAGAGAGAGGAGAGAGAGAGAGAGAGAGAGAGAGAGGAGAGAGATTAGGGTTTAGGGTTTAGGGACATACAAGAGACAGAAGAAAAACTCGTCAAAGCTAGAGAGAGTGGAAAGAAGAGAGTGCCTGGTCAGACAAAAGAGACAAGGGCCTAGATTCACACAGGACCAAGGGAGAAAGATTGTGACATCTGAGTGGACAAAGATCCCTTGGTGAAGGGGGGACAGTTGGGAACTTGCAGGATCCAGAAAGTTCCCCCCATTCTCTATAGGATCTTAACACAACTCCTCCAAATGCCATTATTCACCCTTCCCCAGCAGCACCCCACTTTTCGGCAACGGACACAAGGACGTTGTCGGTTCCAAGTACCCCGGGGTTATATTTAATTTTGGTTATAGCGTGAATGGAGCTGCAGAGAACAAGTTTGGAAAAGCAAAAGTTTCCCCTTTCCACACATTCCTAACAGTCACAAGAGGGTGTGCCTTGCACTTCGGGGAGTTCAAAAAGTCCCCTTTCCCTGCCGGCCCAGTGGCGGGCGAAAAAAGTGGGGATAAGGGAGAGAGGGAAGTGTCAGGTTCCCAGCATGATCAGGAAGAGGTTAAAGTACAGCTGGAATGGACCTAGTGGAGAAATTCTCAAATTTCCCTACAGACTCTGCGTACCCGATCCCTTTTCTCTAGGGACCCAGGATCTGGGTGACTGCAGGGAGCGAGGGTTGAGGCTGCAGGCCAGTGCGCTGGCAGCGCCACTGCACCCCTGCCAGGTGGTTCCCGGCGGCTCTGTTCCTCACCTGCAGGGGGCGCCGCGAAGGGCAGAGGACTCTCCCACCCCTCCCGGCGGCCGCCTCCCCTTTTCACCCTCAGGGAGAGCCGGCTCTATAAAGCCCGGCGTCAGAGGCACACAGGGAGATTTGGACCGCCCCAGCCTGGGACCAGCGCCAGATCCGAGCTCTCCATCCTGTCCTACCGGTAGCCCCCAGTAACAGATCTGTAAGTAGGGCTGGTCCCATAGGGGGCAAGTTTGGGTGGTGGTCTTGAGTGGCCTCTAGAACATCCTCCTGGGAGTGGGAATGGGAAGTGGGAAGAAGCAAGGCGCCGGGTCATCCTAGACTTTCCATGATTTCTCTCGGAAACCAGCATCCCCAAGGCTGCTGATGAGCGGTACCACATGGGCAAGTGGGGGTACCAATTAAAGGTCTGGTGGCTAGGCCCAATTCCAGGTATGCTAGAGTCTAAAAAATAAAATAGCCTACTTTAGCACCAGTGGTGATAGAGCTCTGTGGTTCCTGGGTTCAAATCCCATATTGGGGGCAGGGAGCAGACCCCATGTTATTCTGACTAGATGAGATGGATAACCCGCTGACCATTGTACAAAGTAACCCAGAAATATTGGTGAGAGTGTTGATAGCCTTGGGAGCAGGCTGTATGCAAAGTGTTTTCCATCCACTTAGGTTGGTGGCTGATGGTAGTCTGTGGCTAGACAAGGCAGCTTCTTATAAGTTAAGGTTCATTTCTTTCAGCTCTGATCCCTTCCAGAACCCAGACCCTAGGAATTAATAAAGGAGCTCTTCCAGGTTGATGTTAGGGCCCCAGTTGCCCAGGTGTGTGCTGAGGCTCCATTCACAGCCGCCACCCACAGGTGCGCCAAGTGAGCAGGCACTGGGGTTTGGGGCTTCTCAATGGGAAGGTGGAGGAACTAGCAGGAGAAATTTCAGCTGTTCAGGTTCAGAATTGGAGGGTCTTGCCATGTGTGGAAAGCACCCTTCAAAGCTATGCCTATCAGATAGCAAGAGAAGGTTTAGAAAGCCAGCACTAGGCTGCTTTGGTTCTGCCACTAAGAACTGAGAGTTGCCTCTGTGCTTGTTGGGAAAGAAGGGAAGGTGGGCTGTGTTTAGGTGAACGGCTGCTCTGGCTCTGCCTCGCTCTGTTTCCTTTGGTGAAGGTTCTTCTTTTATTTACTTCAAGATGCTATTTTAGACTTGGCTTAAAGAAAAAGAGCTTGACCATGCAGGTCTGAAAGTCCATGCAGGCGGCAGGGAACACTTTCTGTTCTGTGCTATTGCTGATGACACACGCACAAGTCAGGTACTTCTAACAGCATTTAAATGGAACTGAGTTCTTTTAGTCATTACATGTGCCTCATCACAAAGACGCTGTGTGCTTGTTTAGTATATAACACAGCTGAAACTCAGTGAGGTTAAGTAATTTCCTAAGGGTCACACAACCAGTCAGTACTTGTGAGCCCATTTCCCAGTTTGTCTGATGCCAAGTTCATACCTTGACCCTGGCATCTTTTCTCTTTACTGAAACCAAAATTTGTTGGTTTCATGTTTCTGGTGGATCCATTACTTCAAGCAAAAGAAACACTTAGCACTCTTCGAAGAAGACTTAAAATGACCTTTTACAAATTTAAAGACTGCTCCCGAGTGGGATAAGGCTGTGGTGGGAGTCCCTAAGGCTGGGGGTGCTTCCATTCCAAGATCCCTAAACATATGCCTGTGCTGAGCCACCCTGGAGAAACCTGTGGGTTTGTTTCATAAACATCATATCTGAAATAGAGCCTCTCTTCCGTACAAGGTAGTCACTATGGATTTATCATTGCTTTTCTGTGGAGGCTGGGCTGGAGGCAGACATGCCCATGTATGGTAGTGTTTTCCATGAGGCCATCGCCAGCCCCCCTGGCCGTTGCTCAGCCTTGCAGCCTGGCTAGCTTGGGCTCTGGGGACTTCTCTGCCTTTCCCCTGCAGGGAATGGGGGACACTTGGAAGGCACTGAGGGTTTTTTTTCCCTATCCCTTCTTATGTGGAACTTTAATTTTCTGGTAGAAATTATCTCCTTTCTTCCATGCATCTAAGCAGAAACTTGATGAATCACAAAGTAATTTTGAAACAGGATATAGATTATACTTTTAGAAAACTATGTCCCATGTCAAATAATCAAAGTCAGAAGGTACCGAGCACATTATTCTGCCCGGTATGGTGGCTCATGTCTCTAATACTAGCACTTGGAAGGCTGAGGCAAGAGAACTAAAGAGAATTTGAGGCTAGCCTGGGCTACATAGTAGGTTCAGGCCATCCTGGACTACACTGGGAAACACTGTATCAGAAAAAGGAGAAAAGAATAAAATCCAGCCTAAATGGTGCATAATTGTGATCCCAACATCTGGGAGGTAAGACAGGAGGATCAGAAGTTCAAGGTCATCCTCACCTACATAGCCAGCTCAAAGCCAGCTCAAAGCCAGCCTGAGCTACCTGGAGATCTTATCTAAAAAAATTTTGTTGCTCATGTTCTTCCTGATTGTTTTCCCATCTGCAGAGTGGGACTGGTGAGAATAGCCAGTGTGTGTTACAGTACGTTAATCCTTTGTAGCACTTGCCTGATCCTCACAGAAGTAGAAGATCATTTTGCTAGCATACACAAGGACCTGGGTTCAGTCTCCAGGGCTGCAACAAAAGAGAAAGAAAAAAACAAATTTTGAGTCTTCACAGTAGCCCGTTGGAACAAATACTAATACTCTTCATGTCGTTTTATAAATGTGGGCTTTGAAAACCTTGCTCTATCTATAAAAGATGGGAGCCTACAAACCAAGATTCTTGAGACTCCAGACCCTAAGGGTTGCCCTTTTGGGAGCATTGATAGATGCCTCATTTGAAGGGTTTAACTCAAGGCTGACTCTTGTAAATTTAAGCAGATGGTCATTTATGACTAGAGAGATCAGGAGTGTGCTCTGTGTGACACAGTTGGTATCAATAAACCAGAAAGTCCTGTGGTCTGTCCCTAAAGCAGAAACTCACCTATAATCTCCCTTTGTGTAAATCTTTTGCAAACCCAGTTCCTCGTTGATCTCTAAGCAGTGACTGGGAACCTGTGTGGTCACCAGCACACTCCTGACCACTTCTACTAGCTCATCTATGATCGCTCTACACCTTTAGAGTCTCCTTGGATTTCCATACCCAGGAGAAGGCTGCCTAGCTCTCACAGTGGCCCCTTTGCTTCCTGATTCTCTTTCTGTCACCGTGACATTTAGTCACATTGACCTACAAGGCCTCAAGGACCAGGGAGCACAGAGTTAAAGAAAGGCAGGCAAGAATTTTTGTTGTTGTTGTTGTTTTTAGTTTTTAGTTTTTTGAGACAGGGTTTCTTAGTAGCTATGGAGTCAGTCCAAGAACTCACTCTGTAGACCAGACTGACCTCGAACTCACAAAGATCT
Source organism: Arvicola amphibius (assembly GCF_903992535.2). Lineage (NCBI taxonomy): Eukaryota > Metazoa > Chordata > Mammalia > Rodentia > Cricetidae > Arvicola > Arvicola amphibius. The sequence goes on along the minus strand of NC_052050.1, from coordinate 102,894,580 downwards.
GCCTGCCTCTGCCTCCCAAGTACTGGGATTAAAGGCGTGTGCCACCACTGCCTGTGAGCAAGCAAGAATTTGAAGGCATTTCTGTCTCTGTCAAACCACAGAGGAAACCAACCAGTATTCTAGCAGGGGGAAGTCACCCCGCTGTGGCTTACTGGAGCTTCAGAGACCCAGCTTCATCAGAATGGCTGACAGAGGGTAGGGGCTTGGCCTGTTCCACTCGTGCCCACTTGAATTTACCCTCTGTGCTATGAGTCCCTACAGATGAATCCAGGACACTGTGAACTGGATGTTTGTTTTTAGCAGCATCCGTACGAAACACATGCAGGCCTTCTTTCCTGTCACTATTCCTAAGTCATGCAGCACAAGGACTATTTTATCTCTCTGGAAGACACCTGGGAGGGAGGTTGCTCAAAGTACTGTGCAAACACTACAGCTTTCTACGGCGGAGACTTCTGCATCTGTGAATTGTAGTATCCAAGGAAGTTCTTAAATGGACCAAAGGATAGCTGTACCTTCCTGCTGCCCCTGGAGCAGCATGCAGTCAATGATAGAGAACCTCAGAAGTGTCTGAGACCACCAACGGGCATCCTAGCCATTCCTCTGACTCCAGATAAGCATCTTTATACCCTCTATACCACCCTCCATTCTGCCTATCTCTACATGCACCCCAAAGAAACAGTCTTACATGGCATTCTAAAATTATTCTAACTCACTTTTCCCTTTTTGTTCAAATCCTGGAATTCTACAAAACATTTTTCACCTTATCACAAATCTTCACTATCTTTTCTATCCCTATATCATTGTATGCTTTTTATCTGCTGCATAGTATTCTGTTATATGGAAGAATATCTTACCAAGTATATACTCTTACTAAAATATGCTGGCTCCATTCCACCATGTATAAATCCATGTATGGGTTGGCTGTTGCTTATCAGAAAAGCCTAGAACCAGAATGTTCCAGATTTTTATTTTTTATTTTGGATATTTACATATGCATAATGAAATATTCTGGAAATGAGACCCAACTCTGAGTACTAATCTTTTTATTTTTGTTTTGGGTTTTTTGTTCTTGTTTTTTAGGCAAGTTCTTTCTATGTAGTCCTGACTTTCCTAGAACTCTCTGTAGATCAAGCTGCCTTTGAACTCGCAGAGATCCTCCTGCTTCTGCCTCCCACGTGCTAAGATTGAAGGTGTGCGCCACTACATCCAGTTGTGAGCACAAATCTTGATGTTTTGTCTTTGTTTTATGCAGATGACTGGACAGTCATTGTATGCAATGGGATTTTGTTGTTGTTGCTTTGTTTTTTTTTTGTATTTTGAGACTGAGTTTCTCTGTGTAACAGCTCTGGTTGTCCTGGAACTCTCTTTGTAGACCAGGCTGGCCTCAAACTCAGAGATCGTCCTGCCTCTGCCTTCTGAGTGCTGGGATTAAAGGCGTGTGCCACAACTGCCCAGGTCATATGTGATGTCTTTAATTCTACATTTTAATTGTGACCTTTTAAATGAAGTCAAATGTGAACTTTCCAAATTATATAATATTAACCCTAAAAAAGCTCTGAGCTTTGGAATCTTTGGGGTTATATTCTTGGCTTATACCCTCTCTTTCTGGATAATCACATGAGTTTCCAGCAAAGACGTGAATAGACAGCACACTGGGAATCAACAGCAGTCTCTAAATGGTCCTGGAAAGGGACTGCAGATGTCTGCCTGGACCAGTTAGGCCTGTGTCTCAGCATCTATTTTAAGCATTTTTCTACTTAAGTTGTGAGATGCAAAGCATAGCAGGACTCTGCGGGCCTAAAGGCCCTGAATAGGAGTGACCTCAGTTGTGTGTGTGTTGAGGGGAAACAGGAAAGAAGGGAGGGAGGGAGGGAAAGAGGGAGGGAGAGGGAGGAGATAGTAGTTCATGGTGTGTGTGTGTGTGTGTGTGTGTGTGTGTGTGTGTGTGTGTAGAGAGAGAGTGTGCGCGCACGCGGGCTCGTGTACCATCCACCTGACTTTTGGAAACAGAGGCCCTCACCAGCCTGGAATTTGCCAAGTAGGCTAGACTGGCTGGTCCCTGAACCCCCAGGATCTGTTTTTCCCCTCCACCCCACAGGCTAGATTATGAGCACATACTACCACATATAGCCTTTTCTTTCTTTTAAAGCATGGTTTCTAGAGCTCTGAGTTAAGTTTTCTTGTCTACACAGCAAGCACTTTGCTCTCTCCCCAGACTTTTCTTCCCTTTCCTTCCCTCAGTCACTAAGCTTTCTGGAGGAAGAGATAGGTTCATTTCCCCTTCGCTATTGGAAAGAGCTTCTTTCTGAAGCAGGTTGAAAAGCAATTTGGATTTCCAGGAGTTGGTAGTGTCCCAAGCCTCTGTGAAGGGACAGGTCCTTATTCTCTTTTTCCCTGGGGGGCTGAGGGTGGTGGGAACTGGGTGGCACTGGGACCAGGGAGAGAGAAAGAAGGATGGCTAGATTTGGGGTCAATCCTTTTTTTAACCCTTTATGACCTTGGTTGTGGTAACAGGAAAATGGGGATATAGGTGATGTCCACTTCACAGAACCTTCATAAGATATCCAAGAGATGGATGTGGAACACTCCTGGTCTGCTGGGCAGGAGATGTAATGTAATTCAGTAGGTAGTGTGCTTGTCTAGCATGTCCGAAGCTCTGCATTCCATCCTCAGAACCACATGAACCAGACATGGAAACACCTGTGACCCCCATCATTCAGTGGTAGGATCAAGAGTTGAAGGCCATCTTGGATTATATGAGTTTGAGGTTAGCCTGGGCTACATGGGACACTATCTCAAGAAAAGGATGAGAGGGCTAAGTAGTGATGATTATAGACTGCAGCCCCAAAGGCCTCCTGAGACAGCACAGGCTGGAAGAACGAGTGTGCAGAGGATTATCTCCCCTCTCTTGCTCATTGAGTGATTTTCTGGGCCCAAATGTGGCTTTGAACTAGAACTGACACTACTGACTGGCTTACTGGAGCTGTTGTTCAGACTCCACGAACTTATTTCTTATCTCTGTGGTATTTAAATCCAGGCAATATGTGGGATGGGGCAGGCATAGTGGTTACACCGATACTCCCAGCATTTGGGAGGCTGAAGCAGGAGGATAGTTACTTTGAGACCAGCCTAGGCCAGAGTGGATATAGCTCGATGGTAAAGCACTTACTGAGCATGTGCGAGTTCTGAGTTTGATATCCAGCATCTCAAGCATCCACCAACTAAAAAGAATAATTGTAATAACTGGAACATAGCTTAGTTGGTAGAGTGCTTGCCTAGCATGCACAAACCCCCAAGTTTAATCCCCAGCACACCAGAACCTGAGTTTGATAGCACACACCTGTAACCTGTACGCAGGAAAATTCTAAAGTTATTCTCAGCTACATAATGATGAGATCAGCCTGGGCTACATGAGATCTTGTCTCCATAAGAATATTTTTGTTTCAAACTGGGGACAGTTTCTCCTCTGGGACTGATAACTGGCAATATCTGAACCTCCTTTTGATGTCATACCTGGGAAAGGGTGGATACCGACATAGAGTGGGCCCTGCTGAACTCTCTGTACAGGGCCAGAGAACTGGTCAGTGCCAAGGCCAATAGCATAGAGGCTGAGAAAACTCATTCTAAATCAGTAGTCAGAGCAGGGACAGGTCAAATGTCACTTCAGTCCCTCTTGTGGGGTCTCTGCTGCCATTGTGCTCCCTGGTCCCAGCTGTCATCTTGGTACTGGGATTTGAGCTAGGGCCTGGAGCATGCTAAGCAAGTGTTCCATCACTGTGCCACATCCCATCCTTCATCACTGTGCCACATCCCATCCATCACTGTGCCACATCCCATCCATCACTGTGCCACATCCCATCCTTTACCACTGTACCACATCCCATCCATCACTGTACCACATCCCATCCATCACTGTACCACATCCCATCCATCACTGTGCCACATCCCATCCATCACTGTGCCACATCCCATCCTTCACCACTGTACCACATCCCATCCATCACTGTGCCACATCTCAGTCTGTTTGTTTGTTTTGAGACAGTTTCTCTTGGTAGCCCAGGCTTCCCTCAAATCTACCTCCTCCATCATGGAACTACAGGTGTGTGCCTCTGTGCCTGGCTGGCAAGTCCTTCTGACAATAAGAACAGAGGCAGGATATGTTGTCTGCATGCTTGGAATTCTTTCTGCCTTCAGGTTCTCTGCCTACCTCCTCAAATTTCTAAACACACACACACACACACACACACACACACACACACCAAACAAAAGCTTTTTCTTCAGAGGCCACAACAACCAACTAAAAGGACGAACAACCAACTTTGCCTCTGCGCCTCAGTTTCCTCATTTGTAAACAAGTGTTTCTGATGCTGGGGATAAAACCTAGGGTCTAGGGCATATTAGGCAAGTGTTCTGCCTTTAAATTGTCCTCTCTCACCTTAAATGTGTTTTTTGCATTGTGTTTTAGATGCTGGTGATGGGAACCCAGGGCCTGGAGCAGACCAGGCAGGCACTCTGCCTCTAGGCTATATCCTAGCCATATCCTAGGGTTCTGTTATTTATTCATTTACTTACTTATGGGATTAAATGAGAGAGTAACTATCACTCCATATGGTTCGCAGATATTACTGGATCACTGGGGGCTTAGTGAACTCTTTCCAAGGCAAGTACCTGTCCAGTGTTGATCTGGGAGTCTCTCTCCCCACAAGTTTTCTGATTATAAAATCTGCCATGAGCTGTGATGTCCTCTCTAGGCTCTGAATCTTTTAGTGAAGGGCAAGGAATTTGTGGCACATACCTGCGCTCTCTCTCTCTCTCTCTCTCTCTCTCTCTCTGTATGTGTGTGTGTGTGTGTGTGTGTGTGTTGGGGGGGGGTGCATACAGGTGGGTGTGTGAGTATGTACACTTCAGTCCTGGAACAGGCTCTGACTGAACTGGAAGCTCCCTGTTTCTGTCGTCAAGCTGTCTGGACTTGCATGTCTCCCACTCCCTCAGGTACTAGGGTCACAATCACACATGGCAAGCCTTGCTTTTCATGTCAGTTAGGGAGATTCAAACTCAGGTCTGAGTGCTGTTGTCAACAGTGCCCTGCCTACTAGCTTCGTCATTACTGCTGTGTTTGAAAAGCATCCTTGATCCTGTTCTGGCCCCTCCTCCAACACCAAATATCCCTGGGCATCAGGGTTCCAAGCACCCAGTCTAGAAAGCAGAATTTCAGCATCCCTGGTTTGGATCAAAGCAGTCTTGAGCTTCACACTGGCAAGGGCAACAAAGCCTCAGGGAGCAGCCAGCTGCCCTCTCTCCTTTTTTGGCCAGAGACTCAATCTTTGCAGTTAATATTGTTTGTGCTTCTGAGCCCTGGTTTAGATGATATCTCCATGTCTTTTCATTTTTCTGTTGAATGTTTTGTGATTTTTTAACTTTGTTGCAATTTAAAAAGAGCTTGCTGCAGTTGAGGAAGAATGACACCCTACTCCTGCACACTATTGAGTGACTGGAGCCTCTTTAAAAAGGGTCCTCATCTATTATAGAAAATGTGAAATACACTGTTGAGCTATGTGCTTAATGTAAGTTTTGTTTTATTTTATTCTCCTTTTTTAAAATTAACAATGAACATTTATTTCACGGGTGTATATGTGTATGGGCTCACACATGCCGTGGTGCATGTGTAGAAGCCAGGACAGCTTGCATGAGTTGGTTTGCTCATATATATATGATAATATATATATCATATATATATGATAATGTAATATATATATATTACATATACAATATTCTGTCTGCGTGTATGCCTGCAGGCCAGAAGAGGGCACCAGACCTCAGTACAGGTGGTTGTGAGTCACCATGTGGTTGCTGGGAATTGAACTCAGGACCTTTGGAAAAGCAGGCAATGCTCTTAATGGCTGAGCCATCTCTCCAGCCCAGGTTTGCTCTTTTCACCATGTGAACCCTGAGGAGTAAACTCAGGTCATCAGGTTTTGTGGCAATCACTTTTACTCCATGAACCATCTCTCAATACCATCCTCCCTTAAATGTTTTATTACTTTTTTTATTTAAAAAAACCACAAAACAACAGCAAAGAGATCTCATGTAGCCAAGGATGGCTTTGAACTTCTCAAATAGCTGAGGATGACTTTGTTTTCATGGATTTGCCTATTCTGGACATTTCTGATAAATGTGTTCTTTCTTTTAGCGTTGTCTTCAAATTCAGCCACACTGTAGCAGGTGCGACATTCTGTTCCTTTTTATGGCCTATTCCACTGTATAAAGCTACCACATTTTATTTATTCTTCCGTCAGTTCTTAGGCATTGTGGTATTCCTACTATGGGGCTGTTATAAACCTGTTAGGAGCATTTAGGACCACATTCTTAGATGCATTGATACATTCATTTATCTTACAAATGAAATTCCTGGATCATATGGTAGTTCTGTGTTTAATTATCAGAGGACCTGCCTTTTATTTTGTAGCAGGCAGTTAAGATTTAGTTGCCCTCTAGCAAGGTGGTGGTGGTGCACATATTTTATCCCAGCACTTGTGAGACAGAAGCAGGTGGATCTGAGTTCAAAGCCAGCCTGGTGTACAGAGCCAGGGCTGCACAAACCCTACCTCAAAAAACAAAGCGAAACAAAAAGTTTACGTATCTTCCCATGCCAGCACTTTCAGACAAACTTTTTTTTCTTTTTTAATTTTTTTCTTATTGATTTATTGAGCTATACATTTTTCTCTGCTCCTCTCCATTCCTCTCCCCTCCCCTTCTACCCTCTCCCATGGTCCCCATGCTCCCAATTTACTCAGGAGGTCTTGTCTTTTCTACTTCCCATGTAGATTAGATCCATGTATGTCTCTCTTAGGGTTCTCATTGTTGTCTAGGTTCTCTGGGATTGTGATTTGTGGGCTGGTTTTTCTTTGCTTTATATCTAAAAGCCACTTATGAGTGAGTACATATGATATTTGTCTTTCTGGGTCTGGGTTACTTCACTCAATATGATGTTTTCTAGATCCATCCATTTGCCTGCAAATTTCAAGATGTAATTTTTTTTCTGCTGTGTAGTACTCCACTGTGTAAATGTACCACATTTTCCTTATCCATTTTTTGGTTGAGGGACATTTAGGTTGTTTCCAGGTTCTGGCTATGACAAACAAAGCTGCTATAAACATAGTAGAGCACATGTCCTTGTGGTACGATTGAGCATCGTTTGAGTATGTATATACCCAAAAGTGGTATTGCTGGGTCTTGAGGAAGGTTGTTTCCTATTTTTCTGAGAAATCGCAGCACTGATATCCAAAGGGGCTGTAGCAGTTTGCATTTCCACCAGCAATGGAGGAGTGTTACCTTTACCACATGACCTCTCTAGCATAAGTTATCATCAGTGTTTTTGATCTTGGCCATTTTTACAGGTATAAGATGGAATCTCAGAGTTGTTTTGATTTGCATTTCTCTAATGGCTAAGGATGTTGAGCATTTCCTTAAGTGTTTTTCAGTCATTTTAGATTCCTCTGTTGAGAGTTCTCTGTTTAGGTCTGTACTCCATTTTTTTATTGGATTATGTGATCTTTTGGTGTCCAATTTCTTGAGTCCTTTGTATATTTTGGAGATCAGGCCTCTGTCTGATGTTAGTGAAGATCTTTTCCCATTCTGTAGGCTGTTGTTTTGTCTTGTTGACTGTATCCTTTGCTTTACAGAAGCTTCTCAGTTTCAGGCGGTCCCATTTATTCATTGTTTCTTTCAGTGTCTGTGCTGTGGGGGTTATATTTAGAAAGTGGTCATACAAACTTCTTAAGCACCAAGAAGTAGTTCACTGTGAAAAAAATGCTCTGGTTTACATATCTAGTCCCACACAGGTGGACATTTGAGATTCTCAGGTCATTCCTTCACTGAAGAGCCTTGGGCTTATCACCCTCTTTAATAATATAACCAATACTACAGGGAGGATTCTTAATATTTTGTGAGGTATTTCCACATCCTTCATCCCTAGATGGGTGAGGTGAGGGCCTTCTTGTCTCTAGGCTTTACTCTGACCCCATCTCTCCACTCTACAGGGGACCATCAGGCACCATGGCACAGAAAGGACAACTCAGCGACGATGAGAAGTTCCTCTTTGTGGACAAAAACTTCATTAACAGCCCAATGGCCCAGGCCGACTGGGTGGCCAAGAAGCTGGTATGGGTCCCTTCAGAGAAGCAGGGCTTTGAAGCAGCCAGCGTCAAGGAGGAGAAGGGTGATGAGGTGATTGTGGAGCTGGTGGAAAATGGAAAGAAGATCACAGTGGGCAAAGATGACATCCAAAAAATGAATCCACCCAAGTTCTCCAAGGTAGAAGACATGGCAGAGCTGACGTGCCTCAATGAGGCCTCTGTGCTGCACAACTTGAGGGAGCGATACTTCTCAGGCCTAATCTACGTGAGTATCTCGGGGTTTGTGAAAGGAAGGGAGTTAAAAACGTGTTTGTGAGAGCTGGATGTAGTGCACATCGTAATCATAGCATCTGGGAGGTTGATGTGGAAGACTGGGAGTTCAAGGCCAGCCTGGGCTATATAGTCAGGCAACAGTGTTTGTTATGTGTGTATGAGGATCTGAGTTTGGATCCCCACCACCCATGAAGTTGGGCTTGACAGCACTTGCCTGTAACCCCAGTGCTGGGAGGTACAGACACTAGGGTTGCCAGGCAGTCAGGCTAGCTGAATTGATAAGGTCATTTAATGGAAAAATAAGGCAAAAGGGCTGGAGGTTAAGAACACTGGCTGCAGCTCTTCCAGAGGTCCTGAGTTCAATTCCCAGCAACCACATGGTGGCTCATAACCATCTATGATGAGATCTGGTGCCCTCTTCTGGTGTGTGTATACTAAATAAATAAAATCTTAAAAAAAAAGGGCAGAGAACAAGTGAGGAAGCCACCCATCATTAACCTCTAAATGAACATTTACACACATGTGCACCACATAAACACAAAAGTTGTACTTAGGATGTAGGTCAAAATTCTACATATTTGACTACAAGCGAGGGTCACACTACAAAGTGGGGTCTCTCAGACCTGTTCACATCTCTTGTCTTCCCTGCCTGGTTCAAGGTAAAGAACAGACTGTTGTATTCTGGAAGCCTCGTTTTCTCGTCTTTAACATGGGAACTATCACCTTCCCAAGAGTCCATGTGGTCACATGCTCAGAGTGCTAAGGCACATGGCAGCACACCACGGGTGTTGGGGGTGTCATTCCTGACCCTTTTTCCATCTTGGAATTAGGAAAAACTCCTTAGAAAGACTGGTGCCTTCCTGCCCTGAGAACTAGGTAGGGGCACATGAGGATCTAAACAGGTTTTACAGAGGCCTCCGTGTCACATGGGACTTAAGACTATAAGGATCCACTTGTAGTTACACTCTCCAATATGGCTGTCTCTGGGTACTTACCTCTTAACTATATTGAAATGTGAGTTAATTAATTAATTGGCTCATTGATTTTTTTTTTTTTGAGACAGGGTTTTGTTTTGGGTTTTTTTTTTTGTATCCCAGGCTGTCCTGGAACTTGTCCAGTTGACTAGGCTGGCCTTAAACTCAGAGATCCACCTACATCTGCCTCCCAAGTGATGGGATTCATTTTAAACATGAATATTTATGAGATTATTTTTTCTGCTATATCTTGGCCACATGTCATGAGTTTAACAGCTGTTCTACCAGATGGCATAATTCTAAAATATTCTCACTATCACGTTCTGATGCTCAGCCTTAACTACCTAATGGGGGTGGTACCCGGAGGACCCAGGTTCCTTGTGGACTGGACCAGCGCTTCAGGACACAAAGGACACAGATGTTCCCATAGTTACTGCCTGGCAGGCAAAGACGCTTTTGTTCACCTTCATCTCTGAAGGTGCTGGTAAATCCTTCTGAATTCCCTGTTTCTTTTCTTCTCTGAACTGTGAGGGATCATGAAAGTCTGTACTGAGGCTCTTTCTAGAAAGAGATCATGGATACTTAATGGCAGATGCCAGCAGTCTTGTTCTTGCTTTTGTATCTGCTGTAACTGGCAGTTACTGGTCATTTGTTGGGTCCTTTTCACATCCTCTGAAAAAAGATACTCCCATGACCTCAACATCTCATTTCACCCTTCAAGGCATCCAACCTTTCACAATGTGGCAAAATATTGTCGCCTACAGATATGTTGGGCCAAGTTCATATCTATTCTGGAACTCACACAGCTCATGGACTGCAAGTTAGACATACCTACTACTGTTTGCTTCTTGAAATGACAAAAAGCTCCCTGTGGACTGTAAAATACTCTACATTCTTTTTTCCAAATTAGGAAAATTAGGAGTACTTGCTGAATAGAGCACTGGGCTCTCGGACTCCAGACTCCCCTCAAGATGTGTCACCACTATATGGGGACAGAGATGGGCCTGCATGCTTCCTTCACCTCACAATTTTCTGACATGGTGGAAATCGGGAGGCAAGGGGCCTTGGGAAATTCCCAAGAGAGCGCCTTAGAAACAGATTAAAACTGACTGGATGCTTTAGAACCCTGTCACGCTTCTCTGGGAGGATTAGATTCAGTCCTCTTGGCCGAAGAATGATACTGCTGCCGCGTATCATTCTGCTCAAATGAACCACTTCATAGAAACTTCTGCCCAGGATAAAATAAAAACAGTATGGGTCTGAGAGCCAGGAGTGACCGGACTCCTGCTGACCGGGTGTGCTCAGGAGGCTGTCTGATTTTTTTCCTTAATGATAGAGTCCGTCTACTGGTTTCATCCTAAACAAGGGGCCTTTCAGAAGGCATCTAGGAGGTTCTGAGGGCCAGCCTGCCTCTTCTGACATGGGTTTCTTGCACGACTGCTGCGCTGCAGAGTGTAGAGCCTACCTCTACATAGCTCTGCCTACTGGTCTATCTCAGGCACCCTGGCTCTTCTGTACATTGTCATTGACCGAGACCTCTCTGTAATTTCTCACAGAGGACATAGTCAGCTCTGTTCCAGGCATGGCACTGGGGGATATGCGGGAGGGGGCTACAGGAGAGGAGGGAGCTCAACTGTGGGCCTATCATGTGCCAGGGACTTTCCTGAGTAGGAATGCTGAAAGAAGTCACTCCATAGTGCCCCAGAGCATAGAAAAATATGACAACTGCAGGCCACCTCTTGGGGAGCTTCATGAATTAATTCTTACAACCTTATGGCTTTAAAGATGATACAAGGCTATCCACTCAAAACTTTATTGAAAACATGTATGTTGAGGCTGGGCAGGTAGCTTAGTGGGAAAAGTGCTTGCCATGCAAGAATGAGAACTTGAGTTCGGATCCTCAGTGCCCACATAAGAGGCCAGGTATGGTGGTGTACCTCTACAACCCTAGCACTGACTGGGTAGAGACAGGTGGATCCCAGGACCTCACCAGGTTCCTGCCAGTGAGTCACAACATGCACTCATACACATATGTTGCATACAACCCCAAAAGAAAGGCATATGTTTCAAAAAACAAGAGTCTTTCCCCACTTTCAACTCCCAATCCTTTATCTTGGGGACATATGTGATTGACAGGGTTATCTGTGCAGATTGAGAGTCTAACAAACCAACAACAGTACCACTCCTTGAACCTTACGCATCTTGCCCATTTTGCCTGGCTGCACTGTGGTCTTCTACCTCTGTCAGGACCTATCTAGTCAGATCTAGGCCTACTAATAGCTGAGGTCCACAGCTAATAAATAAGCTCTGGGAGGGAACAGAGAGCCTTCCCTTTCATTCCAGCTTCTAATCCTTCACCCCCACCCTTAGAGAAACTGGCCCACCATTTGCTTGGAGACAGGATCTTACTACTTAGCTCAGGCTAGCCTCAAATTTGATATCCTTCCATCTCACCATCTCAGTTTTCCCAGCTCTGGGATTATAGATGTGATCCCACTATTTTTAACTCCTGGTTGTTTTGTTGTTGTTGTTGTTTTAACAAGTCCTGGACACTATTTTAAACATTTTAGATAAATGCAGAACACATTCTGTTCCCTCAAAGTGGCAGCACAGGCCACATTCTGCATATCCTTGTATCTGCATGTGTACTCTTCGTAGCAGAGTATGATCTGCTGTGTGGCCATGAACTGTACCAGCAAGACTACCCTACAACAGATGCCCAGCAAGACTACCCTACAACAGGTGCCCAGCAAGACTACCCTACAACAGATGCCCAGCAAGACTACCCTACAACAGATGCCCAGCAAGACTACCCTACAATAGACTGCCCAGCAAGACTACCCTACAATAGATTGCCCAGCAAGACTACCCCCACTAACAGACTGTCCAGCAAGACTACCCCCACTAAGAGACTGTCCAGCAAGACTACCCCTACTAACAGACTGTCCAGCAAGACTACCCCCACTAACAGACTGTCCAGCAAGACTACCCTACAACAGACTGCCCAGAAAAACACCCTACAACAGACTGCCCAGCAAGACTACCCTTACAACAGTTGCCCAGCAAGACTACCCCCACTGACAGACTGCCCAGCAAGACTACCCCCACTAACAGACTGCCCAGCAAGACTACTCCCACTAACAGATGCCCAGCAAGATTACCCCCACTGACAGACTGCCCAGCAAGACTACCCCCACTAACAGATGCCCACCCAGCAAGACTACCCCTACTAACAGACTGCCCAGCAACACTACCCGTACAAAAGACTGCCCAGCAAGACTACCCCTACAACAGACTGCCCAGCTGTCATTGGCTCCAGCCACAGTAGAAGTACATTCTCGATGAAGTGTCTGTCTTCAGCATAGCTACTCAGAAAGTGCGGATGCCACAGAGAGCCCTGTAGAAAATGCAGGGTTCCAATTAGTCTCTGGAGAGAAGTGGAGGTTCACGGTTAGGCCATGCACACATCTAGTGGGTTATGAGGCAAAGCCGAGATTTTCCCCTGGCATATGTCTGTCCCTCAGCTTCTTCCCCATCACTCCCAATCCTCTTTTCCTGAGGCCAAGGCCTTGGGAGCAGCTCCTGCTCCGTGCTCTGCGGCTGACCATATAAAGCATGAGGAGCAGCCAGGCCTGCTTCCTAATACGGTCACAAAAAGGAGATCCTTCTCCAGCTGGGACCTGCTGGTGGCATTGAGCTTTGAGATGCCTGACTGGGACACAGGAAGGGAGGTTATGTTGGGACCTCTGAACTCAAACAAACATCAGGAGAGGGACTATCCTGGACATGAGACCCTGGTTTGCGCTAGAGGATTTGCCAGCTGAGCAGACTCACATTTGCCTCAAGTGTGGATTAAGTGCTTGCTGTGTAGTTGGGCTCCAAAGGAGAGGCAAGCAGGAAATTGTTAGGTCTCAGACTCAGGACAACTGGCTAGCCAAGGTGAGTATTTAACATATCAAGGCAGCCACTGTCCCTGGGCTCTCCCAGTATCTCCTGCTAAAGGGTCATCCTGGCTGGCATGCCTCCACTACCCTAAACTCTCTAGCCCCTGAACTTTGCTGCCCTTCCCCCGCCTGCTCTTTCCCAATGACCTAGACATTTTGACTCCAAGTCCTTTTTGCCTCAAGGTCTCCTGGCTTCTTGGCTCCTTGTTCCTCTCTCTTGCTCCCCACTACCCTCTCACAGCCCAGTTCAGTCTGGACCCTCCCAGATTTCTCTGTTTTCTCCCTTGTACCTACAATAAACTACCTCAATCATACCTAGGAGCAGTCAGAATGATGTCATTTATGCCTGGGGTTTAGACTGGGGTAGGAGATGGTGGTAGTGTCCTATACATAAATGACATCATTCTGGGGGCCAGGATTGAGACCTGAAACAGGTAGAGCCTGGCTGATGATTTTCATTTAGATGATTAATTACTGACACTACTCTTTGAGAGCCTGGGTATGTCGGAGATAGGAAGGAACAGTTGTGACACAGAGGGTCCATTGAACACCTACTGTGTGCAGTTCAAGGTCTCTAGGACATACAGCAAAGGCAAGCTGCATCTACCCTTGGGGAGGCTTCAACTTAACCTTGGCAGTCATTTAGTAAGCATTTAATTAGTACCTACTACCTGCCAAGTCTTAGGTTGGGGCCGAAGAGGACAGAACAGGTGTGTAGAGGTGACTGCAGCTGGCCTTTTCAGGTCAGAAAATGCCCTGACCTGGGAGCCACTGGGCAGATCTCCCACTGAAAGCTGGAGGCTGTCCTGACCCCTGCTAACCTCCAAAGATGCCTCCTCCCTCTGACTGTTCCAGCTACAGCCCACGTGCTGCTTGTTGCCTCCCTATCTGCTCTGAGCCTTCAATCCCCTGATCCTTCAGCACCCCAGGAATCTCCATGGTCACCCCAGCACTCCTCTTGGTCGGTACATGTCTCCTGTCACTGCTGTATTCTCTCCTGACCAGGAAGGACTTGGGCCTTTGAGGCCACTGTAGCCCCATTAGTCCTTCCCTTCTCCTCACCAATTGTGCAACTGTGAAGAGCAGCACATGTAATTTGCTTTTGATTTTTGTTGTTATTTCTCACATTTATTCCTTGTCATTTTACCACCACCTTTTCTTTTTTAAAGACAGGATTTCATGTAGCCCTGGTTGACCTCAAAATTGCTTTTTAGTTGAGGATGAATTTGAACTTCTGATGCTCTGAGTACCGGGATTCCAGATACTTTATGTGGTGCTGGGGATAAAACTCAGGGCTTTGAGCATTCTAGGCAAACACTCTACCCACTGCCACACCCCCAGCCTTTGTTCCCTTTCACCATTGAACATGCTATATATAGTAAGATGCATCCTCCCTATTGTGGGTTAGCACTCATTGCTACTATTTTCAGTGGCTCCTCTGGTTTGAGATATGTGCTTCTCACTTGTCATTATTTAAATTTCTAAATTATTAAATTACTTCTAAGACTTCTTCAATAAATAATAGCATCATTCAGTCACATTGTCCCCTTTTTATATAAGATTAGGACAGTCCTACTGCCTACACGTTACTCCCTTCTCCTCAGGCTTTTGTGGTTAGCTTTTTCATCACTGACTCTTTATGTTATAAATTAAAAACCACATTGTCATTATTTTTCATTTTGTTTTGTTTTATTGTTTGAGACAGGGTTTCTCTGTTTAGCCCTGGCTGTCCTGGAACTCACTCTGTAGACCAGGCTGGCCTTGAACTCAGAGATCCACCTGCCTCTGCTCCTGGGATTAAAGGTGTGTGCTGCCATTGCCCACTGGTACTCTGTAAGTAGTAGTCTATATTTTAATCAAATAAAAAATAAAAATGAGATAGATAAAAAAAGGAATTTTGGGATTGCTGGGAAGATGGCTCAGTTGGTAAAGTGCTTGCTATTCATTTATGAGGACCTGAGTTGAGTTCCCAGCACCCATGGAGAAAAGTTGGATGTAGTGACCACACTCCTGTCACCTGATGCTAGGAGGGCAGAGACAGAATCCTTGGAGCTTATTGTTAGCCAGCCTAATCAAACCGGTGAGAGATCCCATCTTAAACATTAAAGAGGAGGGAATTGGAGAAGATGCCCCATGTTGACTTGTGGCCTCCACATGCCTGCACACATGTACATGTGTACCCCACACATGAGCATGTGCAGACAGACATACAAGTTAAGATCCCGAGGCTTAGTGAGACAGAGGACAGTGGTAGGTTTGGGAGCCTTAAACTGGTTTAACTCTACCACACGTGGCCGGGAAACAACTCAATCTTGCTTTTTTTTTGGGGGGGGGGGGTTGTTTGTTTGTTTGTTTGGTTGGTTGGTTGGTTGGTTGGTTTTGGTTTTTCGAGACAGAGTTTCTTTGTGGCTTTGAAGCCTGTCCTAGAACTAGCTCTTGTAGACCAGGCTGGCCTTGAACTCACAGAGATCCGTCTGCCTCTGCCTCCCGAGTGTTGGGATTAAAGGCGTGCGCCACCACCACCCGGCTCAATCTTGCTTTTATCTTCCTTCTCCATAATACTCCTGCTGAGTTTCTGAGTAGCCTCAGTTTCCCCCACTGTGGTATGAGGCTGCTGGCTGGGGTGTGGGAGTTCTCCCACCCATCCAAAAGTCCAGAACTGAGCCTGGCTCTCTTTTGCAGACCTACTCCGGCCTCTTCTGTGTGGTGATCAACCCCTACAAGCACCTACCCATCTACTCAGAAAAGATCGTGGACATGTACAAGGGCAAGAAAAGGCATGAGATGCCGCCCCACATCTACGCCATTGCTGACACAGCCTACAGAAGCATGCTACAAGGTGAGCCTGCCAGGCCTGAGAACCACCTCAGGGCTCAGCCTCAGTCCCCACCCCCACCTGCCTGAGTCCCCATCAGGAATGTGGAGTTTGGCAGTCAGGGCCATGACTAAAAAAGGGCAAAAACAAAAGGAACATCAGTCTGTAGCAAGGAGGGGCGGGAATGCAGGGCTTGAGCAAATACGGGCATTGCCCTCTCTGACTTCTGCCATCCCTGTGACTGTTCCATGGCCCTGGCCTAGCCAGCTGCCAGAGAGGAAGAAGCTGGGGACAGGCTGTGGATAAGCTGTGGACCTGGGTTGCCACCTACCAGTCTCTATCCCTGGGGTCGTAGTCAGATGTCTTCTCCACAGTCCCAACTTCCTTGTATGTGAAAGGGGCTAAGAGTCTCTGTGGCAGTTCTGTGAGCCTTGTTCTGCTGGCTTTACCAATGGAGGGCCTTTGTACACACACTCCAAGTTCAGGTGTGGCAGCTTGTGACTCCTTTATCTGAAATGTTCCGGACCAGAGCTGCCGTCGATTTGGAACCTTGCCCCTCCCCCGATTTAGGAATATTTTCATAATATGTATGATGAGAATTTGTGGGACTGGAATTCAACTCTAAAAACAACATTCATGTTTCATTTCTACTTTATATAGTTTCAAGGTAATTTTTGACATTTTAAATAATTTTAAGCAACATTTTGTCAAATGGAATTTCCCTTTGTGACTTTATGTATGGACTAAAGAAGTTTCAGATTTGGGGCTTTGGGGTCTGGAATTCTCAACCCAGTTGACACTTTTGAATGAGTGTTTCTGTTATGTCCAAATGTACGAAGTCCCCCAAAAGCCAACAAGGAGACTGAGTCCCATATGTAAAAGCAAAGAGCCTTTATTTTATTCAAGTTTGCAAACTTGGTCTCTCCATGTGTCCAACATACTGGAATAAATGGAGAACCCTGAGCTCAATTAGAGTTGGGTAAATGTGGGGGTGAGGGATTTCTGAGGTTCAGGACTCCTGGTTGGCTGACATTTGTCTAGGGATGTCCTGGTGAGGTGTGCTGGCAGGTGATCCTGTCTACAGCGGTTGGAACGTCAGGCATTTCCTTTGGATGGCCTGCTCTTGGGTGGTGCTCAGGTAATCTCAGTTTGTGGTCCTTCATGCAACCAGGTATTGCTTCAGGGTAAACTCTGAGACTCAGGCCTTCATTAAACTTATCTATGGCTGAGTCCTACTCTGGCAGGTGATAATGGTTGGAAGAAAAGAACTTCCTTTGGGTGATCTGTTCATATTTAGCTTATCATGGCTGGCTCCTACATTTCTACTGGGACAAAGTGGTAGATTGGCAACAGAAGAATGGGGAAGTGTTAATTGAAGAGTCCCAGCGAAGTTAATTTTTATACCTGACTACAGTAAAATAGTTACCATCAAGGTAAAGATGTGAATAAAGTATTCTAGAAAATTCCTCATGCCTTTTCCCTGCCAACACCTCTTCAGAGTACACCCTTGCTAATTCTAATTACAGTGCTATTCTACTTTCTGTCACCATCAGCACAGCCTTGACCTTTAGTGAATGACACACTGACTTTTATTAGCATTTTCAGGAGGAACTTCTCCCCACCCCCACCTCCTCAGAAGAGGCAGAACAACATGTTAATTACAGCATGCATTCCAGGGCAGAACTGCCTCTACTTGCATGTGCCTAACAAGGGGGTGTCATGCTGTGTGCCAAACTGGTAAATGTCCTGTACCTCTGTTTCTTCTCTGTAAAAAGGGATCCATAAGTAGGTTCTGACCGTGATGGGTCAGGAGATGGAAGCAGAATGACTGCAAGTTTGAGACTGTCTTAGGTTACACAAGTGAGTCTGTGGCCAGCCAGGGCTACAAAATGAGATCCTGTCTAATGCATCCATCCAAACCAAGAAGTCTGTGACTTGTCTACTAGTGCTGACATGAGAATTAAATGAACTATTACATCCTACATCAAAACAAGTCTGGTGTTTGATCAACAAAATCCTTTCTGAACATAAGGCAGTACAGATGGAACATCTCCAGTTCTGAAACCCACAATCTAAAATGCTCCAAGATCTGGGATAATTTTATTGCAAATTCTAGGAAGTGCAAATTCTAGGCTGTGAAACTTTGTTAATGAGCAAAGTTATTTGAAATATTGCATGGGTCAGGTGTAATGGTGTGTGGGATCACCATTACAGCTCTGGGGAGGCAGAGGCAGGCAGAGTTCTGTGACTTCCAGCCCAGTCTGATAAACATGAAGAGCTGCAGGACATCCAGGACGACATAGAGAAATCCTGTCTACAAACAAACAAACATCATGTGAAATGAGCTTTGAGGGCTGGAGACATGACTTAGCAGTTATTAGGAACACTTCCTGCTCTTCCAGAATGTTAAATTGGTAGTGTAGCCCCCAGCCCCTAGCCCCCAGGCCTGAGAGACTCCAAATCCCAGCATGCCAGACCTCTCTCACAGGGTATTTAAGATAGCTCTCAAAGGAGAATCATGTGGTCCTGTGTGTACCACCCCCCATCTCACCCCACCCCCACCCCGGTGGTCACCCTTGGGGCCACCTGAGAACGCAGGAATACCATTTACCTGGATATTTTTTAGTCTGGTTTGTTGTGATTTGGCTTGATTGGGATTTTTGCGTCGGCAGAGAGCTCGCATTAGGAAAATTCCTAACAGAGAGAACTTGAGTTTGGTTCCCAGCACCTAGGTCAGGCAGCTCACACAGTCTTGTAACTCTAGCTCCAAGGGATTCAACAATCCTTCTGGTCTCCATGGGCATCTACATTCATGTGGACACCGACTCCCCGCCCCCCATACACAATTAAAGAAATAATTTTTTTTTTAGTATTTAGGTTTTCTTTTTTATTGCTTTATAAATAATACCATTCAAAATTTCCACTTCCTCCCCTCCTCCCATTTCCCTCCTGCCCCCCCACTCACCCTCCCCCGACCCCCTCCAGAGGGTACCTAAGAGAGGGCTGGGTGCCCTGCCCTGTGGGAAGTCCAAGGCCCTCCCCACTCCATCCAGGCTTAGGAAGCTGTGCATCCAAATAGACGAGGATCCCAAAAAAGCCAGTACATGCAGTAGAGACAAATCCCAGTGCCATTATTATTGGCTTCTCAATCAGCCCCAATTGTCAGCCACATTCAGAGGTCTAGTTTGATCACATGTTTGTTCAGTCAGTCCAGCTGGCTTTGGTGAGTTCCCATTAGATCAGGCACACTGTCTCAGTGGGTGGACCAACCCCTCGCGGTTCTGACTTCCTAAGAAATAAAATCTTTAAAAATTCAGATAGTATCTAGAAGACATGTGAAACTTGGCTTCCAGCTTCATGCTACCTCATTATGAATTTGCAAATATTCTCAAATCTGAACACACTGTCCTAAGCCTTTCATATGTATAGTACTAGGAGTGATTCATGGACAGGAGGACAATATGGAGAACACTTGTGCAGGCTAATAGCTATGATACCACAGTTTACACAAGCAGGTGCAGCAACCAGGTAGGGCCTCGTGGAACAGGCACACCCAGTTCTTCCACAGGGACTGTCAACTCAAAGGGACACAGGTCTGAACTGAGGATTGAGAAGAGCTCTGTCGGCAGTACTTGAGGGCAGGAATCCGAGTGTGCCTAGAAGATGGAGTTACCAGGTGGAAGCACCCCAGGCTACCAACAGTTTGCCAGACCTCAGGTGTAATAGGAACTTCATGTCCAGACATGAGCCTGCTATTCCCCCAAGGACCAGCAGAGGGAGCCCTGCAAAGGATGGTGCTATCCAAAGTAGGAAAATCCCACTAGGTCTTGGAGTTAGAATTCAGTCTGTGTTGTATTATTGCGTTTGTGGTCCCCTGGATGAAAGTGTATTTGGAAAGCAGCTCAAAAGCCTCTTTGGTGAACTGTGCCGAGATCTGGTGTTCATATTATTGGGCATGATTTTGGTTGAAAGTAACTCAACTAATCGAGTGGCTTAGCCATAGCAGTTTATGCATCACATAATAATAAGCTGCAGTTCAATGGTCTCATGGCTGTTTGAATCAGAAACTTTCCTTAAGCCCCTGAGGGAACTGAGGCCCTTATCCAAATGCCTGACCTTGGGAAAAGGACTTCCTTGGGGACCAGACACCACTACAATTTTTTTTTGGAGGTGGGGGTGTTGAGACACGGTTTCTCTGATGTGTATCCTTGGCTGATCTGGCCTCGAACTCATGAAGATCCACCTATCTCTGCATTCAGAGTACTAGGATTAAAGGCCTGTGCCACCATGCCTGCCCACTTCACTACATTTAAGAGTAATTTTCATTCCTCAAGGAGCATAATGCAGGGTTTGTGCCACATAGCATAATCAGCACTGCACTGTTTCCTAATTGCATCCCTTTGTGTCTTGATCTCACTATATGGGCCTGTTCCCCTCATATGTTCCCAAAAAGGAAGGTACTACTCTCATATACTGTATCATTCTGATCTCTCTATATTTATTAAATGAATCTTGCCATTAATGGCCTCAGGTTCTGGATCTGGACTGTATGCTTTTCATCCTTGGGGTCACGTGTGCCCAGTTAGTAAATCTTTGGCCTTCCTGGTCTTGGTGTAATCAGGAGGGGACAATGGGATTCCTGTGTGCAGAGACATCATGCTATGTGGTCAGGAGGGGACAATGGTATTCCCGTGTGCACAGTCATCAAGCTATGTGGTTCTACAGTGGTAGGGATTTTTTTTTCAAAGAATTATTTTGTTTTGGGGGTGTGGTGCTGAGTATCAAACCCAGGGCCTCCGCTATGTCGGGCCAGTACTCTTAGCCCCGAGCTACACCCCCAGCCGTCTTCTCACCTTTCCTTTGAGATAGAGCCTCTCCAAGTTGCCCAACTGACCTTAAATATTTTGTATCCTAGACAGGCTCTGAACTTAACTTCCTGCCTTAGCCTTCTAAGTAACTGAGATTACAGGCCTGTGTCACCAGGACCAGCACCTTAAAGATTTATAATTTAAATTTTTAATTTATGTGTTTATTTGTGTGGTTTGTGCACATGAGTGCAGGTTTCCATGGAGGCCGGAGTTAGAAGTGGTTGGGAGCTGTGTGATGTGGTGATAAGAACTGAGCTTGGGTCCTCAGCAAGAGCTGCATGTGCACAACTGATGAACAATTTTTCAGGCCCCACTTGAAAGACTTTTTAAAACTGGAAAGTACTGTAACAAGGTTTCCCTCCATCAATACCCAAGTCTCCTCTACCAGTTAATTTTTATTTATTCTGTTAGCCAAAGAAAACATGCTTCATGAACCTCCCTAAACCCTGGAAAAAACTCAGACCAGGCTGACCTCAAACCACAGAGATCTACCTGCCTCTTCCTCCCTAGTGCTGGGATTAAAGGCGCGCGCCACCACCATCTAGCTCTTGTTGTTTTCTTTAGGGTCTTTAAGGGCTTCAAGAGGGACACTGAAATGGATTGTTGGATGTAGGAAGTTTACTTAAAGATATATTAGCACATGGACAAACAGACAGACAGCAGCATGACAAGGGCTCTGAGGAAACTTAAACCTCACCACTAGAGACGGTAGCATGGCAGGAGTTCTGGAGATGTGCCTTCTTATAGGTCTATGGAGAAGGTGAAGGGGGAGATTTTATAACTTGAGCAGGGAATTGAGTAAAGAAGCTAGCTACCATGTCCTTTGGTATGTCTTGACATTGCAAACTCATCTCCAGAATGAAAAATCCAGGCATCTGAATTCTGGTAGCTAGACAGTCATACATGAAGGCTGTGTTGTGGCTTAGGCAGCTGTCTGGCCTGGATCCTAACATTTGTTATTGTTGCTGTGGGCTTTTTCCCCTTCCAGTGCTGGGCTTTGAACCTGTATCTTATGCATGCTAGCCTAGTACTCTGTAACTGAGCCACATCCTAGCTCCATGGGGATGGTTGCTTCCTGCTTTTTATATGCAAGGTGTGTTCTCAATCTTTTATCAGAAACCTGGGGCAGACAGGACTCACTTAGCTTTAAAAATCAGTCCTGAAATTTTATGGTGTATATACCATAATTTTATGCTAAATAAAAACGAAATTTAAATTTAAAAGGACATGTACCTTGTTGGCCTTGAGGAAACAACAAATTTTACCTCGTGTGTGTGTGTGTGTGTGTGTGTGTGTGTGTGTGTGTGCATGAATGTGTATATGTGTGTGTGTGTGCTTGCACAAGTGTCCCCTGATCATACATGCAAGGGGCAGGCACTATCGTCAACCCCCTTTTAGAGATGCAGCTTGAGATTCAGAGAAGTGAAGAACTTTCCAAATAACAGATAGTGTCAGCCTGGCGCCTGTGATGTCTAGGACCCCTAGAGCTTGCCTAATCCAACAGTGGAACTGAGCTGTGCTTGGCCCCAGCTCAGAAAAGGCCTTTTGTCCCTGTGGGTCTTGTTTCTTATCTCAGTGTTGAAGGCTGAACACTTGGGAGCCCAGAGTTAGACTCAGCAAATTACAGGTGAAATGTGAGAAGGGTACACTAAGTCTTCTGATAGGACCCTGTGGGTGGTCACCAAGGGTCCCTGGGCTGAAGTAGGGGAGGTGTGAAAGGCAGATAAGATTTGACTCTAACCTGATGAGTCTCAGGCCTCAGGAGGTGTGGAGCTGGCTTGTGTCATCACAAGTACCCTGTTCTCACTTCATCAGCACCAAGAGGACCCTGTCAAAGACTGAAAATAAAACAAACAAAAAGGAAGGAGTACAAAGTTAATTGTGTTTTTTAAAAGCTTTATTCTGGGAAGGGGGAAGGTGGCACACACCTTTAATCCCAGCACTTGGGAGGCAGAGGCAAGTGGATCTCTGTGAGCCTGGTCTACAGATAGAGTTCTAAGACAGCCAGGAATATGCACAGAGAAACCCTGTCTTGAAAAACCAAAGTAGATAAATAAATATGCAAGTCACAGGTCATTAGTGAGTTGTTTGCAGAATATGGAACTGTCAGTGTAACTTAGTTAGAATTTGTTATCCTTCTCCCCCCAAATCTTATGCTCATTGAGGTCACTCCACATTCTCACCCAGTCCGAGGCAAGCAGTCAAGTTTGCCTGTTATGGACAAGTAAGGTGAAAAAAAAACCATGAATGAGTCACCTTCTGAGACCAGCTTCTTTCCCTTGGTGTAGTTGTTTCAAGATACACGCCTGCTGGAACATGTGTCACACTTTCCCTTTTCACAGCTGGATACCAGCTCATTGAATGGATGTACCACATTTTCAAATCCATCTATCAGACAATGGATATCTCCTTTGCCTCCTCTTTGAAGTGAATGTGAATATAATGCTACATAGGCCTTTGTATTTTCTTTTTACCAACTTGGAAAAAAAAAAAGGACAACACTGTGTGTCATATACGTTTTTCCGAAAATTTACTGAAAAACTAACAGGTTAAATAATGACGATGGGGAGGTTAGTTGCTACATTAGGGAGCCAGGGAGAACATGGAGACTTTGTAGAATTAGGAAGAAACACTTCTTTCTCAAAATGCTTTTCTTCAATCTGCAAACTATTTGTTTTCATGAACATACAAATGTCCAACCAATTTCCCCTGTAGTCAGACAATGTGAAACTTGTACCACTGTCCAGGGCAGCCCTGCAGGTGAGGTGACACACTGTCCCAGCATAGAGAGGTGTGGAGGCAGAGATGGTATCATGAAGGTGCTGACTCTCAGATAAGATTTGAAAAGCTGAAAGCAAGTACTCAAGTAAAAACTTGTATATTAAAGTCCAGAGTAGCATCCCAAAGGTAGGAATGATCCACACTTCCATCTGTGGATAAAGAAAATGTAGTCTATTATACAAGGGAGTATTACTTGGCTGTGAACAGAATAAAGTTGCAATATAATGTACAAATCAGATAACCCTCCCAAACATGAAAGAAGCCAGGCATGAGAAGAGGTGCTGTGTGTCTCTACCTGTGTGAAATACCCAGAGTAGGTCAACATGTATGTGCACACAGATATAGACTGAGCACATGGATACCAGGAAAGAGTGGGAATGGCTGATGGTTGGTGATGGCCTGATGGGCAGAGGGTTTTATTGGGGAATGACAGAATGTTCTGGAACTTTATAGAGGTGGTATGATGTGAATATCCTAAGTACCAAAAGTTACTTGCTTTGAGTTAATGTCCTGTGAATTTCACAGCTGTGAATAACAAGGACCCGAGTGGACAAGGAGGTGTGTGGTGGGGCAAAAGGCCTTGCTCTCCCTCTAAAAATTTATAAATTACATTTATTGATTTCAAAGAACAACTTGTGGGAGTCGGAAGGTTACTTAGGTCTTCAGGTTTGACCACAGGCACCTTCACCTCTGAACCATCCCACCACCCACTCCCTGGCTCTCTCAAAGACTGGGCTTAGGGAGGAAACAGAAAGCCCCAGCCATGGAAAGTTCAGGCAACCTCCCTGGGTCAGATTCACAGCTGACCCAAAGGAGCACTTCTTTTGCCAGAGCTGTGCTTCCCATGCTTTTGTTTCCTATGGGAACATCCTGGGCCAGAGAGCTGCCAGCGGCCCACAGCACTAAGACTGCTCCTCCTCCTGGAAGGCCTAGGAGCCTCTGACCTATAAATCTCTCCTGCTCAGGGCCTAGCTCTTGCCAGGTTGCTGAGAAAGCCTGACTCCCTCCTCAGGTCATATGGAAGAAGAGAGCCCTGGTCTGCCATTGCTTGCTAAAAATAATGGAGGTCAGGACTGGCTGGGCCACAGCTCTGAGAACAAAGTAGCTGCCTAATGTGTTTGAGGCCCCATCCCCAGTGCTGCATAAGCAGTGAGTGCTGGGCACCTGCAATCACAGAACTGAGGAGGTAGAGACAAGGAATCCGATATTCAAAGTCATCCTAGCTACATTATGAATTTGAGGCTGACCTGGGTTATATGAGACCCTGTCAGGTCATCAGGTTGCAAAGACATTCTTGCTGTCTGGGTTCTAGTCACAGGGCTCTGGTTCCTCTAGCCCTCACCTCAATCAGAATGTATTGGGCTTCTTTCTTTTTCCTCCCTCCCTCCTTCCCTCCCTTCCTTTATTATATCTTTCTTTTCCTCCCTTTTTTCCTCCCCCTCTTTCTTTCAGATAGGTCTCACTATGTAGCCCTAACTGGCCTGGCCTGGTACTCACTATGTAGCCAAAGATGGTCTTAAATTCCCAATTTCCTGCTCCCGTTATCCATCTATCCATCTTCTTATCTGTCCTCTGATCTGTACATATATCCTATGATTCATTCAAAAAATATAACAGGACATCAACAATCTTGCTGGCAATGGAGGCAGGTTGTCCATAGAGCAGCAGCTCTGCGGTAAACTGAGGCTGAGGGCCACGGTGCAAGGAAGAGATGTGAGAGATGTTGCTTCTGGCATTGCGATCAGGTGTGGCACTTGGATGTCTCTGCTCTTGGCTGCTGGTTAGAGTGTTGGTTGCTGTTCCCATGTCCCTCATAGGTAGGGACAGCCAGGCCTTGGCTGGCTCTCTGGGACACTTTCTGAGTAGAAGCTGTCAACCATGCCTGCTTGATCTTTGGTCTCATGATGTCCTCTATATCAGAGGGCGGGGGTCTCTGGTACTACACACCAGGCACTGACCTTCAACTTCCAGAGAACAGAGCCTACACAGGAGCTTGCAGACACATGGGGGAAGCAGAAGGACAGAAATCAGGGCTTAGAGGGAAGCAAGGGAGGCCTCTGTGCTACCCTCGCCCTAACCAAGTAGAAACTCTAAGTCAGGTGATCCAGTCAGTACACCTCTGGGTGCAGTCTTAAATCCTCCCTTAGCACAAAGGGAGGCACCCCAAGGCTTCTGTCTTATTAGGGTTGCTGTTGCTATGATGACACATTCTGACAGAAACAACATGGAGAGGAACGTATTTATCTGCTTATGCTTCCACATCACTAAAGGAAGTCAGGGCAGGAATCTGGAGGCAGGAGCTGATACAGAGACCATGGGGGGTGCTACTTGCTGGGTCACTCCTCATAGCTTGCTCAGGTTGCTCTCTTATATAGAACCCAGGACCATCAGCCTGGATATGGCACCACCCAGAATGGGCTGGACCCTCCCACATCAATCATTAGTTAAAAAAAATGTCTTACAGCCAAATCTTAGAGGCATTTCCTCAAGTGAGGTTCCCTCCTTTCCGATGAGTCCAGCTTGTGTTGAGTTGACATAAAAACAGCTAGCGTAGCTTTCTAGGATGGCAGGGGTGACATGAAGACAGATGCCCCCCACCTCCAGAAAAAGAGAGATGAGCTCTGGTACTTACAATCCAGGTCTGTCTTCCACAACACATCCCAGCTAATGCAGCTGATACAGCAAGCTCAGACACATACCCCAGGCCTCGCAGCAAAAAGACCTGTGGCCACAAGGGCACCTGGTCAGCATGAACCCAAAGTGTGCCCAGTCTATAACCTAATAAGGGCAGGGGAGGCTCTGGGTCTCCCAGAGTTGGTGTGACTGGGGGGGGGGGTGGTCCTGTGGCCTCCTAGGTGCATCAGGCTCAAGACTCAAGATTCTTTCAAGGGTCACTTCAGGGACTGTGGCTGTCCTCATGGGTTCACTTTGGCCCTTGTGTTCTGAGGATCCAGTATAGCTGGCCTCTGGCCTCCTCCAGTCTGGCCAGTGTGGGGGAGCTTGAGCCAGGTCCAGACCTTAGATCCAGGGCTCAATCTAATTCACACTGTTTTCTCTCTATTTGCAGATCGTGAAGATCAGTCCATTCTGTGCACGTAAGTGAGGCTGTTCTTCCTTTGTTGTTTACTGAAGACAAAGATCACCAGTGTGGGGCCTTTGATGGTCACAGCTGAACAACCCAGTTCTACCCCTGTCACAGGGCACACGTGCTGGAAACAAGTACACTTGAATGCTTAAGGGTGCCTGGAGTCGTTCTATTTTTAATTATAGTTTATTTAGTTATTGTGTATGTGGGGGTGCATAAGTGTTACAGTACAGGTAGAAGTCAAAGGACAGCTTGCAGGAGTCATTTCTGTCCAACCATGTGGGTCCTGGGGATGGGATGCAAGGTATCAGGGTTGATGGCAGGTGCCTTTACCTGCTGGGCCAGCTCACCAGCCTGAGTAATAGTTACTTTTACTAGCACCGGGACTTAACATCTCATAACCAACTGGAAACAGGAAAGATTTTTTTATGTGTTATGGTTCCAGAGGGTTTTGCTCATAGCCATTCAACCCCAAGTGCTAAGGGCAGAACATCATAGTGGTTCGAGGGTGTGGGAGGTTCTTCACTTGTCTTATTTTGTGACATTTATTTGTATAAGTGGTGTGTGTATGTGTGTGTGAGAAAGAGAACAAGAGACCTTAGAGAGAACAAGAGAGAAAGGTGTCAGGACTAAGGACCTCTTTCTGAGGGATGAGGACATAGGAAGCTCACACTGTGAAATCAATAGACACTTTGTATTTTTTATATACTTTTTTTTTATTAAAGATTTCCATCTCCTCCCCCTTCCCTCCCCTCCCTTCCACCCATACCCCCACTCCACCCCTCTCCAAGACAAAGAGCCATCAAGGTTCCCTTCATTATGTTAAGTCCAAGGTCCTCCCAGCTCCCCCTAAGTCCAGGAAGGTGAGCAACCAAACTGACAAGGCTCACAGTGAGCCCGTCCATGCTTTAGAGTTCATGTTCATTGCCATTGTCCTTGGTTTCTCAGTCCTCCTCCACCGTCAGCCACATTCAGAGAGTCCGGTTTGGTCCCCTGTTCCATCAGTCCCATTCCATCTGGACTTGGTTGTCTCCCGTTAGATCTGTCCCACCGTCTCAATGGGTAAACGCACTCCTCACGGTCCTGACTTCCTTGCTCATGATCTCCCTCCTTTTGCTCCTCATCGGGACCTTGGGATCTCAGTCCGGTGCTCCTATGTGGGGCTCTGTCATTTTCTCCATCCAATGCCAGGTGAAGGTTCTATGGTGATATGCAAGATATTCATGAGTATGGCAATAGGATCTGGACATTTCTGGCACCCTCTCCTCAGCTGCCCAAGGACCTAGCTGGGGGCGTCTTCCTGGACACCTGGGAACCCCTCTAGAGTCAAGTCTCTGCCAACCCTAGAATGGCTCCCTTAATTAAGATATATAATTCCTTGTTCTCATATCCACTTTTCCTATATCCCAACCATCCTATTCCCCCAAGCTCTTCCCATCCTCCACTTCACACTTTTCTCTCCCCATCCCTCCTCCCCCCATTACTCGGCGGTAAAAAACAATGACATCTTGAATTTTGCATGCAAATGGATGCAAATAGAAAACACCATCCTGAGTGAGGTAACCCAGGCCCAAAAAGATGAACATGGGATGTACTCACTCATAATTGGTTTCTAGCCATAAATAAAGGACATCGAGCCTATAATTCGTAAAAAAAATCCTAGAGAAGCTATATAAGAAGGTGAACCCAAAGAAAAACATATAGTTATCCTCCTGGATACTGGAAGTAGACAAGATTGCCGGACAAAAAATGGACACTTGTATTTTGTAAATTAAGTTTTATTGAAGTACATCTGCAATCCACTTGCTTCCACAGCTGCTTCCACATTGGAGCAGCCATGCCAAGCAGGGATAATGAGGCACCATAGGCTATCTTAACTTGCTTTCTAGTGCTGTGATAAAACACCATGCCAAAAGCAACATGAGCGAAATGGGGGGGGGGGGTAGTTTATATCACACTCCACATCATAGTCCATCACCAGAGAAAATCAGGGCAGGAACCTACGACAGGGACTGCTGCAGGCAGAGACCATAACCTAGCACACCTCATGGCTTGCTTGACTGCTTTCTTACAACACCAGGACCACCTGTCCCACCATGGCACCACCCACAATGGACTGGACCTTCCCACATCAGTCACCACTTAAGGCAAGAATTAAGAAGATATTTTTTCTCAGTCAAGAGTCCCTCTACCCAGATATGTCTAGATTTGTGTCAAATTGACAGAAACCAACCAGGATGCCCACAAAGCCAGAAATGACTGCTATCTAGCCCTGTACAGAAGTGACTTGCCTACTCCACACCTAAATGGGGAGAAAGGTGGCAGGGCTTGTGGGTTAGTGTGAGAACCAGTGATGGAGATCGTGGTACAGATAGAGCATGCAAGGACAAGGGAGGAAGCGGCCATGGAGGAAAAACAGCTATGACTGTGTGACAGTCACCATTCTGTGTGTTGTGTCCTCTTGTTTAACCTTCACAGTGGTCATATAGAGTGCTTGACTTATACCCATGTTGTAGGTAAAGAAGCAGAGGTACAGGAGGTTAAGTGACTTACCATAGGCCATGCAGATGACTGGTTGAGTGGGTATTTGATCTCAGACTGTCTGACCCAGGAGCTCCTGTGCCATTTAGCTAATGAGGGCTATAGGGGGAAAATACTTTGAGTCCAGACAATATTTAAATGGGTACTGTCTAACTGGGCTTTACAGGTTGTGTGGGAGCTGAACATGAATACCAGAGCACACAGCCAGCTTGCATTAGGGGTGGATCGTAGGAGGAGTGTGAGTATACAGTCAGTTTGGGTCCTTGTTGAGGTCAGTAATAACCTGTGATAACTCAGAGAGACATGACTGCCCTGTAGTGTTAAAATTATGTAAATGAGAATGTACGGTTCCATGATGAGAAGTCACTAAGAATTTCCAGAACATTCTGTCAGCATAGGGATTTTTTTTTAAAGCAGTCCCCATGAGCTTCTGCAGGACACACACACCAAGGGAGTAAATGCAGCTGTGGGTCATGACAAACCCAGTTCTATCAGGCTAAGCCAGGGGCCTCCAGAACCAGGGCAGGGGCTTAGATGGGGGATAGCATTGTCACCCAGAGTTCCAGGGTCACCAAAGCAGAGACAGGCATGTTTCTGGAGCCACCCAGAGCCTGCCAACTTCAGATGCCTGGAGCCTGGGACTTGGGTGTATTCTTTGGCAAAGCCATCTAAGAATTTATTTTTATCAGAGAAACTTGGAAATAGCTGAGCCTCGAGGACCACAGGAAGGGACAGGTTCCCAGAGTGTGTGCAGCTGATACCCTCCTGATGTCAAAAGGAGAGAATGAAGGCCAGATGGGGAGGCATAGGGTGGTAGGACATGGACCTGGGACAGAATCGCGAGATCTGTGTTCAGGTCTCAGAATTTTCCCTCCCAGCCCTGACCAAGATCCCTTCAGTTGAAAGGGAAATTCATCCACTATTTTGACATTAGCTCCACTGAAGTAATTTGTACTATGGTGGACATAACTGAGTGGTTTAGTTCTTTGATCCATGACTTCAGTTTCAGAGTCCAAGGCTGGAATGTCCCTCTATCTTTCCCTTTCTCGTTTATCAAAATAAAAGAGTGGAGGTGGGAGAATATGGGTTGTCTTATTATTTAGACCCGAGTTCAAATTGTATTCCTTTTCTATTTTCTGTTCATAAGGGTACCTAGAACTAGAGTACTTTATTTCAAAGTCTCTAAGCCTCAGTTTCCCCAAGAAGATGAGAATAATCAGGAAGTTCCTTAGTAGATGGCTGGGAGGATTAAAGGCCCTGAAGTGCAGGTCCAAGTGAGCCCAGAGCAGGCGCTTAGTACACACAGGGCCCTGGCTGCCCCTTGTCTGGCACCGAAGTATTAGTTCTCTTCTATCCTTCCTGAGACAAAATAGGTGGTAAAAGAAACTCACTGATGCAAGGGTTTGCCAAGGCCCCAGCGTGAGGCTCTGGCCTTTGTGGTGTGGTGACGTGGAGTGTGAGCCGTTTGTTCAAGTGGCACCCAAGGTCAGGAAGGCTCTCTTGTTCTTTGTACACCATCCAGGACCCTCGCCTAGTTTGTCCTTTGGGAAAGGAGAGGGCAGCACGGAACTCACACTACTATAACCATGCAGTTCATCTTGTCAGCTACACTGGGTCAATCCTTGGCAGGAGAACCTGCACCAGTCATTTCTTGTCTGCGGCCAACAGGGTGTAGAGAGCTTGAGCTGCAAGCTAGTAGGCTGTGATTGTCAAAGGCCCGCCTCCACAGACCCGCCTCCACCTGTTAGGGACCACACTCAGACACACTACCAGTGCATAACAGTTCTCATTCAAACTGTGCCCAGTTCAGGGGACAACAGGAAGCTGACATGAGACATCATTTCTGGACAGCAGACTCTGTGGAGCCAGGCCAGATGCTCAGAGCAAGTGGTGGCTCTTTCTGTTCTCTTCTCTCCAGCCTGAGTGAAGCCACTGAGGATCCCTTAGCAGAGAAAATTAATTTCTTTCCTTCTATTTAGGGAGAAGAGCAGAACTGTGCTCATCCGGGTCATTGGTTCTGCCCAGAGAACCAACCCCCAAGCTGACTTTTGCATGGGTGAATTTTTTTTTCCAGACTTAAAAAAAAAAGGTCTCTCTTATATCATGAAATATGAAGTGAGCTCAGAAAATGGGAGCATTTAAGCAAAGAAAGGAAAAATAAAAAATATGGATGGGAGATGATGTGGAAGAAAAGTGAACAGAGACCGGTTCTTTCTTCTCAGCAGACATGGGGAGCTAGACAGGGTACTGGAGTTTGTGGATGGAGAAGTCACTCTGCAGTAATCTGGTGGCTCAAGATGGCAGCCCCTTACACTGTAAAGAGTCTTCCCTAGGCTAACAGTACCCTACTCAACAGTGGGAAGTTATCAGCTATATACATGTTAGTGTAAATTATTCCAACCAATTATTCCCTTTGGTACTTGCCTGAGATTACCAGCAAGCTGCCTGGTATTCAAAGGATTCTGCTGAGCACGGAGGGCCTTGCTTTGGCTCAGTGACTCACTGGATAAGGCATTCCTTTTTCTAGAGTTTCTGCCATAGGCTGGAAGGTATTCTCTTTCTTCCTCAGAAGCCTCTTTCTTGTTCAGGTCTTCTGGGTCCAATGCACTAACAATGTCTCTTAGGACAGGGCTAAACAGACCAGAGTTTGACCCTTTGTAGCAGAGCTAAGGTTCCTTCCTCTTCTTCTGGGCTCTTCCTTGCAGAATTTCTAGAGGAGCACATTGGTTTGTAGGCCTGGGTCTACCTGGGTTCATTGGCTCAGGTGAAAAACCCAAGCTCAAGGCTGGAGAGGTGGCTCAGTGGGTAAGTGTTTGCTGTGCAAACTCGAGGACCCACGCTCTCATTCCCAGGACCCATGTTAAAAACATTTAAGCAGAGTAAATGAGCCTGTAAGCTCACAATGGGGAGACAGATAGGTGGAACCTTGGGGTTCACTGCCCAGCCTAACTGGGGAGTTCCATTCGGGGGGAGACCTGTTTTTTGTTTTTCTTTTCTTTTCTTTTTTAAAGGTGCTTGGTAACTGAGGTTGACCTTTGGCCTCTGTACATATGTGTGTAAACTTTCACCCAAAATATATGAGCACTTGCACACACAAACTGCCCCTTCCAGGAGGAGCCTCAGTTTTCCCACTCTGGGAGTGGCGGTGATGACCACGAGGGTCCTGCCTGGCTTGTAGGGTCAGCATACTCTTCTTTTTCAGAGGTGAGTCTGGAGCTGGGAAAACAGAGAACACGAAGAAAGTAATCCAGTACCTGGCTGTGGTGGCATCTTCCCACAAGGGCAAGAAAGACAGTAGCATCACGGTGAGTGGCAAGTGCTTCAAGGCTGCACCTTAGCTGACTTAGGTGAACATAACACTGGAGTGAGAACTCAGCCTGTACCCCCAGGGTTGGTCCTCCTGGGTGGAGCAAGCTTGTTCTGGGAACCCTCCCCTTGCCATGGCTACATGGTCCCAGCAGTCTTGGGATTGAGCCTCCTCCACTAAGATCTTCCATGAATACTTCTTAGCAGTGACCATGCTTTTGTTGGGACTATCCTACAAACTCCAGTGTTCCTAGTCCCTGGCCTTTGTCCCTATATTCCACAGCATAGTTGAAGTCGGCAAATATGCCCTATATACTGTCCCTAGGGGACAGGACTCGGTCTCAAATTAGAACAACCCATGTCCCACCCCCAGATGACAAGAATGCTGGGGTTTGTCAGCATGGGTCCCTTGTCCATTATTGGCTGAGCCTCTTGCTGTGAGCCACACACCACAAGGATGAGGTCCTGCAAGGACATGTGGTTACACTGAAGGGGGCAGAACCAAACCAAACCAAATCAAAACAAAACAAAATGAAAAACCAACAACAACAAAATACAAAGCCCCCAAGTAGGAAGGAAAAAGGTTTACAAAGAAAGGCAGAGGGAGTTTTCCCTTGCTTCCCTTCCTCTCTTCCATTTGCATTCCTCATCTGTCCCCTATGGGACCCTGGGTCCTATCAGTACCTCTGTATGGACAGGGAGATGATGGGAAAGGCTTCTACCACTCTGCATCTTGCTTCCTGTTCTTAGGGGGTAACAGACTGTACAGTGGCCAGTGAACCTGGAGCTCTCAGAGACCTGGGCTGGGTGCTGGCTATAGCCTGGGAACCTTTTCTCCTTAAACAAGCACAGGACTATAGCCTGTTAGGGTTATGTGTAGGGAACACTGACCCAAACTTGTGTAATAGAGAGAACCCCCTTCTCCCCCACCTAGCTTTTTTCTATATAATAAAAACAAGACATAATAGTTAGGATGATCCAGCTTTATGAGGACTGGACACACTCTCCCTGTATATGCAGACACATACCTTCCCCCATCAGATCAGAGGCCAGTGCTTGGTCTCATAAACCAGATGTGGTAGTGCACACTATTATCCACTTGAGAGGTGAATGCAGGAGAACCAGAAGTCCAAGTTCATCTTCAGCTATCTAATAAGTTTAACACCAGCCTGGAATACATGATACCCTGTCAATCAAAGGGAGGAGAGAGAGATAGAGAGAGGAAGGGAGGGAGGGAAGGAGGGAGGGAGGAAGAAAGGGAGGGAAGGACGGACGGAGGGAGGGAGGGGGAAGAAAGACATCCACTGAGGTCCCAGCAGTTAGGAAATGATGTCTGGCAGTTGTGATGGTGTGGTATGTATGACTCTGTGATCCCAGAACTCGACAGAGGATCTTGAGTTCAAAATTAACCTGGCTATACAGTGTCTGAAAAGTACCAAGGGACAAGGGTGGGAGAAAGGAGAGAAGGAGAGAGAGGATAGAGCACAGTCAAAGTGAAGGAGCTGATCACTGTTGACTAGGGCTGGTAACAAGAAGGAACCCAGTTCAGGGCTCCCATTGTGGGGTGGGCTTGGATGTGAAGGCAGAAGCACTGACGTCTGTTTCATACTGTGCTGTCCCACTGCAGCAAGGCCCATCTTTTGCCTACGTGAGTAACAAGAGTTTTCCTGGTGTGATGGGAGGCACCGAGTGGATTAAGATCTGCATGCATCTGTTGCACCCACGGGCCCCCTAGTGGATGTAGGAGCAGGACAAACCCCTGAGTTCCCAACCCCAGACTAGTAGAGGCACCAAAATATCATGGAGTGCATGGGTAGGGGTGGGGGTGATGCCAGAGTGCAGAGTGGGGCATGTTAACTGCCCAGGGCTCCTGCCAGAATCCCCAGGGCTATACTCCAGCCTGGATGGATTGCCCCAGTTCAGAATAAACCTCATCTCTTCCCCACAATTTGCCCGCCATCAGTCTCCTAACACACTGGAATGACCTATCCCATCTGTTGAGGATCTGACTGTCAGGTTCCAGAGTGACCCTAGCTTGGTCAGTGGGAAACCCAGCCAGGGCAAAGCTACCTTCCCTACTTTCCTGCACCTGTGTGTATTTGTGCATGTGTGTGCCGTGCGTGTCTCTTCTCCTGCATGCCAGTTGCCTCACCCAAGACATTTGAAACCATCTTGGGTTTGTGATGCACCAGCTTTGGTGGCTCGGTAAGGCCCCAGCTGTGCCACACACAACCTGGCCCTGCATGGACCTCTGCGTATGTGAACTGGACTTTGATGCAGAGCTTGTGGTTCTGGCAATGGGTCTCAGCCTAGAAAAGAATCTCCAGGATGTTCCATATTACCTAGTCTGTTACAGGTAGATGCTGAGCCACACAGTACTTTGTCTCAGACAAGAAGTTGGTTGCTATTTGACATAGGCTGTGTAACCTTTGCCAAGTCACCTAACGGTTCTAGGCCACAGTCTCATCATCAATTGGATGAGGTCTCTATGTTCGAAGCTCTCCTTGGAGAACTAGAAACCTCTTTGCAGAAGAGGGAGCTTTGTGTAGAACCTTTGTATCCCAAGTCTGCATAAGTAGATGCAATTACTCCAAGTTTCTTCCTCCTAGCCAAAGAAAGTAGATGACTTTTCTTGTCAGTTTCTCCAATGGGCCAGGTCCACTTGGTGCTGGGGTTTCCATGGATATCAGACCTTCTACATCTTATTTTGCAGGCTGCATTGCGGGGTGATGGTCAGGCAGCAGCAGCAGCCACTGCCTTCTGTGGCTTGGCATCTCTTTGCTTTCCTGGCATGGCTTACTTTGTCGGCCCTTTCCTTACCTCCATTAATCACATGACTGCATTTGCACACTGGAGTCTTGCAGAGGGGCCTGGCAGGCTGCGCTCAGTCTCTGCTGCATTTAATCTGCTAGACAGAGCTCGTGTAGCTTCAAGGCTTCATTCTGCAGTTGCTTAAAAGGATTTCTGGTGGGTTTTGAGCCTTCCAAAGTATCTTCCATAGGAAACATCAGAAGTCCAGGCCTGCCAGGTGTAATGCTGCAACTTTTAAAAGTTGGGCTTAAGCAGTTGGGAAGGTTGTAGTAGCTTAGCTTGCAGAAGGCAAGCCTAAACTGTGGTATTACCTGGACAGCAGGCAGGTTGCACACTGCATGCTCCTAGGGGTGCCGTTCATGGGGTTGTAAATATCCCAGCACTGTATGATATGACTTTTGTCTCTGGGGAGCAGACATGTTCTCTGTCAGAAAACTCTTCTGAACAGATCCTGTACATCTGGAAGAGACATTTGGGGCCTAGGAGGGGCCGAGAACAAGACAGAGCCTGTGAACAAAGGGCAGAGATTTATGTCAGGCCTAGGTTGTGTTCCCCCCTAACTAGATGTAAATGAATTTTAGGGGGAGCTGGAAAAGCAGCTTCTACAGGCGAACCCAATCCTGGAGGCTTTCGGCAATGCAAAAACCGTCAAGAATGACAACTCCTCTCGTTTTGTAAGTAGCAGAGCTATAATGGGATTTCCTGGGGCTGATATGGGTACCCTAATGTCACATATCCCCCAAGAACACAGACTGTAAGAGTTCAAGGGCCTTCTGGAACTAAAGGACTAGAGGCAGTAGAGGATAACCACATCTGTTCCCCATCTTTCTGTCCCAAGGGCTCCTGTCCCTACTCATTCACTCAATAATCACCGAGCATCCATTCTCAGTTAGGCATTAATTTAACATCTGTGATTTATCTAGCTAACATTTACTGAGTACCTACTTCATATTAGATACATGAAATACTAATTCATTCATTCAACAAAGTATGAATTGGACACCTACCTTATAACATACATCTGTCCTTTATCAAATACTGACTGAGCACTTATTGCATACAATCATTCTGTGTACACTTTTATATAGACCATGCTCCCCCTTTCCATTTGTTGAGTTGATTTTATTAAGCACATAGTATATATATCTGGCACTGACCTAGGCACCAAGAATCACAGTGAATATTCTTGGTGTGACTCCAGACACAGGGGACCAGCATTCAGTGATGTGGGAGATGTCACTGTCTCGTGTACACTTCCTTGCTCAAGACTAATGGGTTGAAGGATGAAGAGGAAGTATGGTAAAAGCCACAACAAACCAGAAATGTCCTAATGAATAAAGAAGCTGGGCCTCCATTAGGCAGTTTTCTTAGTGAGGGGAATGGAGGATGTGCCTGTCAAACAGAGTGATAGAGGTACCTCTTAGACCTGTAACTCTCTGGGACAGGGACCCATGGAAAGGTCCCTGAAGGGACCTCTAGAGAAGACCCAGTGGTTACAAACACTTCATGTTCTTGCAGAGGACCAGAGTTCCAGTTCCCAGAGCTCACATGGCAGCTCACAACTGCCAGTAACTCTAGCCCCAGGGGATACGATGTCCTCTTCAAGTGCCCATGAGCACCCACACACACTTCACATGTAGGTCCTTGGAGACATTTCCCTGCCCACCCAGAAGCTCCCCATGAACCTCACTGTGCCCCATTTGCATTGCAGCTGCTCATGCAATGCCAAGTAACACTCTTACTGTCTCAGGTTCATATAAAACATCTTGATGTCCTCCCTCTAATATGAAGGAGGAAGAAGAAGGCATCCAGAGCCAGGCATGGTGGTACATGTCTATAATCTCAGCACAAGGGACATTAACCTGGGCTACCTAGCAAGACCCTGACTTGTTCATAATACAAGTGGGGAGCCAGGAGGAGTTACTCAGGGAGGGCTCTGGCTTAGCATCTGTGAGGCCAGGGCTTCCACTCACAGCATTAGCAGGAGCTCAGATAGCCCAGTTAGTAAAGTACTTGCCCTGCAAACACTAGGACCTGAACCCACAAGAAAAATCAAGACATGGTGCCGTATGCTCGTAGTCCCAACAGTGGGGAGGCAGAGAGTCCCTAGGACTGGCTGAGCAGCCATCCTAGCCTGCTTGAAGAGTTCCAGGCTAGTGAGACACTCTGTCTGAGCAAACAAGATGGACAGTAACTGAGAAATATAACACTTAGTGTTGTCCCCTGGCATGTGCATCCAATCCCCCCGCCCCACACACGTATAAACAAAAAGCATTTCAGCCTAGCCCACTTAGTGTAGAAAAGCCTGTGACTGACAGCCACCTCTGAAAACAATGTTATTCCAGGCCATTTAACCTATATCAGTCTCAGTTTCTCTTCCCCCTTGAGGACAGCCATGAGGGACTTACTTGTTTCATGAATAAATGATGTTCCTTGCATGGATTTGATTGGCCTGGGGGTGCTGCTTGCTGTGGCCCAGCAGGACTGTGGAGCTCTAAGTATTTTTGAGAGTCTCTCCGGCCCCCAATGGCCCCCTGACACCTCCCCACCTGCCTGTGGTGTGAGGTCTGTACTGAGTCTGGCCACTCCATCAACTTGTTCTCTTCTCCGCAGGGTAAGTTCATCCGCATCAACTTTGACGTTACTGGTTACATCGTGGGTGCCAACATCGAAACATGTATCCTTTGCTGAGCTGGGACCTCAAGAGGGTGAGGGGGCCCACGAAAAACACAAAATCCCCTCCCTCTCTACAGACTCTTGATTGCCTTCTGGAACAATCCTTCTTGTGTTTATCAGGAGGTGTTGTGGGATAGGGTTACATGTAAACCTCAATGGCCTGTGTTGTACTCTTGACTGATCTCTCCTTCCCAGGCCTGGTTACTCAGTTCTATGAACCTTGTGGATGAGATGGAGATGATGTCTAGAGAACAGAATTAAAACAGAGTATATTCGTCATGTTTTGAGCTAGGACAGACTAGGACCAGCTTGGCATCAGCTGTTACCAGCCTTCATCACCTCTTTGCTTTCCCACGGCCAAACCCTTTGTCCTTAAAGGGTTTATCTGAGAACAGCTGCCCTACACAGGCTCATGAATCAGAAATAGCGGCCAACTCTGACAGCTCTTTGGTCTCTTATAACTTTCCAGGGAGCCTCTTTGGTCCTGGGGACACCTGCAGCAGCTGACTTGGCAGGGTGGGTTAGTGGTTAGGTTTTGGAAGCTTACACCCTGGCTGGCCCCAGAGCCCTTAACTCCTCCCCAACCAGATCTTTTGGAAAAGTCCCGGGCAATTCGTCAGGCCAGGGATGAGAGAACATTCCATATCTTTTACTATCTGATTGCTGGAGCCAAGGAAAAGATGAAGAGTAAGTGTTTACCCCTGTGGTGGATTCAGGGTCCTTTGGTGTATTTAGTTATCCTCACCAACTATATAAAGTGGGAGATAGTTAAGCTATCAGTGACACATTAGACCATTAACTGTTGAGGTCCAGTTACAATTTGTGACTTTAAAGGAAGTAGATGACAATGACTTTGATGCCCATTTAGAAAACTTGCCAGGTGCCTGGTAGGGTGACATATTCCTTTAATCCTAACACTCAAGAGGCAGAGGCCAGGAGAATTTTATGGGTTTGAAGCCAACCCAGTCTACATAATGAGACCCTGCCTTTAAAAAAACAAAACCACAAAAAAACTTCAATTATATTTAGTTGTTGTCTTTAGTTTGGTTTGGTTTTGAGATCAGTTCTTACTTTGTAGTCCAGATAACCCAGAAATTGCTAAATTAATTAAATTCCAATTTAGTCTTAAATTTGTAATCCTTCTGCCTCAACTTCTCAAGTTCTGAGTTTATGGGCATGGGCCCCAAAGCCTAGCATTGTATTTTGAGTTTAGAAGGAATTTGAGGGGTCGGTGAATTCAGGGCTTTTCATTATACAGGTCTTGTTCTGTTTTGAGACAGGGTCTTATGTGGCCCAGGCTAGCCTCAAACTCACTGCATAGCCAAGGTTAACCTTGAACTGATCTTCCTGGCCCACCCCACAAGTGTTGTGATTACCTGCACACACAACCTCCTCCACTCCCTCCTTCCTCATCCTTTCTTTTGACTCTGGGGATGGAGCCCCAGGCTTTACACATACCAGGCAAGTTCTGTAAGTTGAGCTTCACCCCAAATAAACAGACTTTTTCTTTTTCTTTAAAAGGTCAAATAGAATATGCATTCTGTTTAACTCTGCCATTCCACAGAGTTAAACACAATGCATAAACCAGCAGAGTAAATATGTTTCAATAAAAACTTTATATTTACAAGAATAGGAAACATGGGGCCGGAGAGATGGCTCAGCGGTTAAGAGCATTGCCTGCTCTTCCAAAGGTCCTGAGTTCAATTCCTGGCAACCACATGGTGGCTCACAAGCATCTGTAATGAAGTCTGGTGTCCTCTTCTGGCCTGCAGACATACACACAGACAGAATATTGTATACATAATAAATAAATAAATAAGTAAATAAGTAAATAAATAAATATTTTAAAAAAGCATAGGAAACATACTTAAATTTGCCAACTTCTATTGTAAATTAATTTTTAGGAAAAAAAGAAAAGAAAGAGAAAGATGCCAAGTTCAATGTATGCTGCCCATATACTCATTGGAGCATGGTCAAATTCCCAGTGACCACCCACTTAAAGAAAACTAAGTCTTTCCCCACTCCTGCCCCCTACCAAAAGTCATCAACTGTGAAGAGCTACACTTCAGAATTCCCATCACAGGTTCCTAAGGGCTTCCTGTCTAGACTGTTTCTTTTCTTTTGGGGGGGGGGGTGGAGTAGGGTGGTTATCACAGAAGCCTCAAAGTTGAGAAATCAAATTCTTAAAGAAACATCAAAAGTATAGCCAGAAAAGGGACACGTTGTGAGTACATGTGGCTAGTGGAATCCACATTCTATGATTGGGATTAGGATTAGGTTAGAAAACTGATGGCAACAACACAAACTTGTTTTCCATCATGTTTTTGTCCCTTAGTTATTTTGGTTAAGATTAGCAAAAGGACTGGGGTGTGACATGTCTGTCATTTCAGCACTGGGAGGTGGGAGCAGGATAGCTAGGCCAAGGGAGGGAAGAGAGATGAAGGAAAGAGAAAAAGAAGAAGGAAAGGAAGATAAGAGAAGGGAAAAGAAAATGAGAGGAGAAAGGAAAGGAAATTGTGAAAGGGTTTCAGCCATGATGGGCGTTTGCACAGCCCTGCAATAGGCGATGCTGCCCTCATTCCCTTGTTTGTGAAGTTTGGCCTTCTGGAGCACCTGGTGTTGGTGGGTGGCACACCAGCGAATGGTGGGAGCCCTTCGTGGGAAGCTTGCCCAAGTTGTTTACCCTTCTTCCTTCTGGATCCCAGCTGTGCTTTGCTCCATGCCCTGCCACAGGCTTTCCCACAGCTGGGGCAGGGACAGCTGAGCCAGGTGCAGCTGGGCCAGAGAACAGGGGACAGTCTAGGGCCAACTGCATTTTTGTTTGTTTGTTATACTTTCTTTGAGTCAGGATCTTACTAAGTATCCCAGGCTAGGCTGAAGCTCATAGCAACCCCCTGCTATGCCTCTAAAGTACTGAGATTATAGTCATGCCTATCACACCCAGCTGGTTTGTATTCTTGATGGCAGAGCTGGGGAGAAGGAAAGTTTAAGAAGTTGAAATGTCTATGAATCTCTCCAAACCATGGATAATGGTGTTGGCTAAGACCCAAGTCCTTGTGACCAGTCCCGTGTTTCTCTGAACCCAGAAACTTGAGTTACCTTGGTCTTGAGTACATTCAACTTTGGGCTCATCAAGTGACTTCAAGGTGACCTGACCCATAAAAGACTTTGGCTTAAAAAGAGAGCATCTCCCTGATTTTACTCCAAGTATCTTTAATTGTCTTGGCAAGGAACAGACATGATGGAAGGGTAACAATGAGAAAAGAAGAAGAAAGGAAGGAAGGAAGAAGGAGAGAGAGAGAGGGAGAGGGAGGGAGAGGGAGAGGGAGAGGAAGAGGGGGAGAGAGAGAGAGAGAGAGAGAGAGAGAGAGAGAGAGAGAGAGAAGCTAAAAATGGGCAGGATGAAAACCGAGCAAGAGCAAAGGAAACAGAGCAGCTGAGTGTAACTGGGGTCAGAGAGATGGTGCACTAGGTAAAGCATTTGTATATGCATCAAGACCCGAGTTCCAGATCTGTTGAACCCATGTAAAGGTTGAGAGTGTTTGGCAGTTACCTGTAATCCCAGCACTCACAGGGTGGAGACAGGATCCCCAGACTAGTTAGTCTAGCTGAGTTTGTGAGCTCTAGGCTCAATAAGAGGTGTGGGGGAGGGGTGAGAAAGACTTGATGTCAAAATTAGGCCTCTACATGCACACTCTACAAGCACACACACTCACATCCATACATATGAGGACACATGTATACACTGTAAACATGCAGAGAGAGAGAGAGGGAGAGAGAGAGAAGCCTTTCTTTTCTTTGGCACTGTTGCTAAACTTTCTTCCTAGGGAATACACAGCAATATCCATCCCTTCTCCTAACCTCCCAGCTACAGACGCACGATTCCACCAAAGTTCACACTGGGGAAACAATGATTTCTCTAGGCTTTTTTACCTCCTCAAGGGAGGAAAGGAGTCACAGATAGGGGTGTGGGTGCTCCAGGCCACCCCTGGAAAGCCTTCATCAACAGGGTAACAGCTCCTCTCTCTTAGTCTTCCCTGGCCTATGTACTATAGTATGGTTCAGAGGATGCTCATTCCTAACAGTCTTAGACTGACCTTGAACTTGAGATTCCCTGTCTTGACCTTCAAAATACTGGGCCTGTAGGCTTGTACAGACAGTCATGTACCAGCAAGCCTGGTTGGCATAAACAAGTTTTTTTAAGATGTAATAATATAAACAAGGGATTGTAAAATAGGTTCACTAAAGGACAAGATAATAATCATCCTAAGCTTTGAGGACCATAGTGTTTCTGTTACAGCTGCTTATTATTACAGTGGGGAGAGTTCACAAGGAAATTGAGGCACACTTGTTTCAATAAAACTTTATTTGCAAAGGCAATCAGTGGGCCAGATTTGTTAACCTCTGGTAAAAGACTTGTCTACTGATTCAATTAGAAATAATTGAAAAAAAAATGAGGAAGGGTGAGAGCTAAACCTTTATGTAACCAGAGCAGGAATTCAGCATACAAGACCTAATTTTGATGCCCTGAAATAGCTTGTTATACAGAGGGCAGTACATAATATACTATTTAGGATATATTAATCTGTTATTGCTTTAGTTTACTCTATTGCTTTATGTAGTAATTTATTTTTAAAATGTATGTACTCATGTGACTTTCGATATAAACATAACATACAGGTGAGATGGGCATGGTAGTGCATGTCTATGATCCCAGCACTGAGAAGGCAGTCAATACCAGCCTGGGTTACATAGTAAGAACCTGTTTCAAAACAACAAAAAAAGTCTGTATGTGTGTGTATGTGTGTGCATATGTGTGTATATGTGAGGG
The DNA here is from genome assembly GCF_903992535.2 of Arvicola amphibius. NCBI lineage: Eukaryota > Metazoa > Chordata > Mammalia > Rodentia > Cricetidae > Arvicola > Arvicola amphibius. Next base: position 102,851,540 of record NC_052050.1, on the reverse strand, counting down.
TATATGAGTGTATGTATATGTGTGCATGTGTGTTCATGTTTGTGTTTATGTGCATGTGTGTGCATGTGTGTGCATGTATTGTGTGTATATGTACATGCATACATACATGCAAAGTAAGTAAGACAAGATCATCTAACTCTTTAACCTTGTTCCTGAAGTAAAAAAGGCTTTGGGAAATTCAGAGCAGACACATTCCTCCCCGAGTAGAAGCAACCCCATGTTAAGGACTGTGGTTGAGCAGTGAATATCAGGCTGATTTTAGCTGTCTGGTATCCCGGCACAGTATATAACCTACACAATCTTATAAAACCAGTGCCAGGCCTCCTTAGCCTTATTCCTCAGGGAAAGGTGAGTACACTATCTGCCCGTTCAGCAGCCCCATGATGCAGGACAATCAGACATATTAAGGAGTCAAGTCAAAGCAGAAACTCAGTTTATTACTGTGAACATCAGCTTATATAGGTTAAGTGACATCATGTGATGTGGGGGTACTTCCAGCCAATGAGAGATGACCAAGCCTTCCCTCTGGCTGGAGGGGCGTCTACCTAGATTTTGCTGTCTCATCCCCACTCAGTAACTTTGAGACTATCCTTCAAACTCAAGCCAGGCTTTTCTCTGTCCTACAGACTTCAAGGTACAGGACCTGCGATAATTTTGGCCCAACAAACCAGCACCGGCTGGTGAGGACTGTACATGAAGGCATATAAGAAGGGTTTTAACTGCCCAAACTTTGAGAAAGCAAGAAAAATGGTGATGGCCCAGACTGTTCTTGGGACCCTGTGTCATGTCTCCTCGTTCACTCCACTCTCTTCCTTTCTTTGAGGTGACCTGCTTTTGGAGAGCTTCAACAGCTATACGTTTTTATCCAATGGCTTTGTGCCCATCCCAGCTGCTCAGGACGATGAGATGTTCCAGGAGACGCTGGAGGCCATGTCCATCATGGGCTTCAATGAAGAGGAGCAGCTGGGTGAGTTTCATGCCTTGGCCTAGGAGACTGGATTTGTATCTGTGGTGCTGAGGGATTTCCCTACTGGACCTCATCTGGTCAGGATAGATGGCTACTCTCTTGAATTCCCTACCTCCTGAAAGGAGGGAGAGTGGGAGAGAAAGGAAACAAAGAGAAGAAAAGTGAATCTTGCTGTACGTGGCTTATTAGGCAAGTGACTGAAGTAAAGCTTCTTAAGTTGCAGTGACTTCATCAAAAATGATTCACTGTGTTAGTTACTTCTGCTTCAGTGCTGACACCCTACGGGGCAACTTAAGATGGGGAATTTATCTTGGCTCATGATCTCAGAGGGTCTCCACCCATCACAGAGGGGAGGCGTGGTAGAACTGTTCAGACCATGGCAGTGGGAATGGGTGGCAGAGCTCCTTAAATCACAGCAGGTAGGAAGCAGGATGGGAAGAAAGTGCCCCATTAGCCTACTTCCACAGTCTAGGTCCTGCCTCTTGGCTTTCAGAATAGTACCATTAGCTGGGCACCAAGAGCTGGGAAGATAACCATAGTAACTCCATACTGGAAAACTCACTCATGCTGGTTGCAGGTCAATAGGCTCTAGGGACTCAACAATTTCTCTAAAAGCTAGTTTCAGGTCCTTCATTTTTCAACACTGTGGTCCCTATATAGGCTATAGTTTTCTTGACAACAATGCAGTGGTATTCCAGCTTTTACAGCCTTTAAGTCTGTGGCCAAAGTGTAGAGGGACTCTCTGTCATAGCCCCAAACAGTGCCATCTCACTACCTTGGGTTGGTGGGCCTAAGTGAGTGTGTATGTTCCCTGACTGCCTATGATGTTAGGGTCATGGGATAGGGTGGTAAAGGTGCTAAGAGAAGGCTCTTAGGGCTGAACATAGACATACCAGCTCTGAATAAGGTACGATGGGAAGGAGGCAATGGAGACATAGGCTCTTCCTGGGATTTCGGCTCTGTTGATGGACTGATGTTGCCCAACATCATTCCACACTTGGCTGTAAGCCCATATGGCCCCTGCTGGCTTCAGTGCTGTAACTCCAGAATGACTTTCCCTTCAGATTTAAATGGGCTCTAGGATTCAGAGTTCACCAAGGCAGGACTGTGATAAATTGGCCTCCCTTCCTGCATGCTTTGGGGTCCCAGACTATCCAGTTGCTACAGTAAGGCTCACAGGATGAGTTGGTGCCTTTAGGATAACCTGCAGTCCAGAAAAAGAGGGTCCACAGACAGAGTTGGCAGATGGGTAGTGTCTGTAGCTCTTGACAATAGCCCCACATCAGCATCCAAGGCCATGAACTCCCTACATCTAATGCATCTTCTTGGGAACAAAGGTCCTAGCTCATAATCCAGTTTTAAGAAGACACAAAGAGCCAGGCAGTGGCAGTGCATGCCTTTAATCCCAGCACTTGGGAGACAGAGGTAGCCAGATCTCTGTGAATTCTAGGACAGCCTGGTCTACAGCCAGGACAGGTTCCAAAGCTACAGAGAAAACCTGTCTTGAAAAAACAAATAAACAAACAAAAAACCAAAGACACAAAGAGAGATTGAGAAAACACACTGAATATGTTCCAGTTGTATGCTTCTTATTTTCCCCCTAAGACACCAATATGTTCAGTGCATTTTATTTCAATTAGTGAAAAAAAGCAGGGATAGACTGAAATGGTGATTGACAAAAGTTATTATTGTCTGTCCTGTAAATGGAGACAGATGGAGCCATTTAAATTGTGTTCTGGAAAAACAATGACCTCTGTATAAATACTCACAAGAGATTAAGAGAAGCTAGTAGAGAACAAAACAAGACTTTTAACTCTTTGAGACAAGGTCTCAAATAGCACAGGCTAGCCCAGAATTCCCTGTGGTGCTGAAGATGGCTTGAACATCTGTTTTCCTGCCTCTCCCTCCTGAGTGCCAGGATGACAGGCATGTGCCATCACATCTGTTTTATATGGTGCTGGGGATCAAACCCAGGGCTTCCTGCAAGCTAGGCGAGCTCACTACTAATGGCCATGTCCCCTGCACTCTGTGGGATGGAGCCTAAGTCTTGCATGTGTCAGACAAACATGATGTCTGGGTTTTAGGTACATTATTTAATTTCATAAGCACCCCATGGGGTAGCTGTGATTAGCTTGTTTGTAGATGCAGAAACTGAGACAGAGAAGCAAAAGTGAATTGCCAAGAAGGCATAGTGAATTGCTGCTAGGGTTCACACTCAGGACCCTACCTTTGCCTACAGGAATAGAGGTTTGGGCCCTTAAATTTCTTGAATAATTCATATGAGGGACTAGGTAAAAAGACAGGCTAAGTGAATTCTTAATTCTAACTACATGTTCCAGCAAGGCATGGTGACATGTACCTATAATCTCAGTACTTGGGAGGCTGAGTCAGGAGGGTCATTTTGACTTTGAGGACAGCCTGGGCTACATAGTGAGCTCAAGCAGACAGGACTACAGACTGAGGCCCTGTTTCAGAGACAAAATCAAACAAGCAAACCAAGCAGGCATGGAGGACACACCTTTAATCCCAGTACTAGAGAGACAGAGCCAGAAGAATCTCTGTGAGTTCTAGGCCAGTCGGGACTGCACAGTAAGATCCTGTTTATAAAAAGCAAAAACAAACAAACAAACAAACCAATCAAGCAAGCAAGCCAGTAAGTAACATGAGATGTAATAAAGTCTAAAATAGTGTGGGGCGTTCTGACTGTATTAGGCTCTGTGCTACTGAACCCTGTGACAATCAACCCTATAGGACAGATGCTTTTGTCACTCTTTAATTGGCAAAACACAGGCCCAGAGAGACTAATGTCTCATTTGAGGCCATACAACTGCTGAGAATAGGGATAGATGGGAGCCCTTAATTTGGTTCTAGCATCACTGTGCACGTCCTTCCAGGGATTATAAAGAATTGTGATCCGACTTAAGCCATTTGCAACTGATGCCACTCTGCATCCCATCAGCACCAATGCTGCCTGAATATTTTAATGTGTGGGGATAGAACTCGACAGCCATATTTGTAGTGATCTTTGTCACAAGCAACAGTCTATCAAAACACCAATCTTATGCCCGGATTATATTGGTTTTAATAAATTAGAATGACTACCTAGCAAGGAAGAGGCTATCTTTATAACATATTATCTAGTTGAATTTCTTAAGCAGTACCTTGCAAAGTTGTCCATGCAGTCCTGGAGCTCACAGTGTTCCTGCTTGAGCCTCCAGTGCTAGGATTTTAGGGGTGTACCAGCACACCCAGTGAAAAGCTAATACAAAAATCACTTTAACCACTTCTTGGCTGGGGTGGGCCATGCCATAACGTGTGTATAGAGGTCTGAGGACAATCAGGCCATCAGGCTTCATCTTCTGAGTCATCTGTATGATCCTAAACTTGGTTTTTAAAATTGGCTCCCAATGTGGGTGGATTTCATGTTTAAATTTTGGTTTCTAGGGGACTGGAGAGATGACTCAGTGCTTATAAGCACTGGCTGCTCTTCCAAAGGTCTGAGTTCAATTCCCAGCAACCACATGGTGGCTCACAACCATCTGTAATGAGGTCTGGTGCCCTCTTCTGGCCTGCAGGCATACATGTAGACAGAATATTATATACATAATAAATAATAAATAAACAAACAAACAAATAAATAAATAAATAAATGTTTTGGTTTCTACCATACTAGGAAAAATCAGTCCAGATAACTCTGGGCACCTTTCCCTTGGTAAAAAGATGATAGAGTATCTATTGCTACTGTAAGTGGAGTTCTTGTCCCCATGAGTCCTACTGACTCATTCAGTCTATCACAATCACTGTGACTGAAGATTTTCAAGGAAGGGAGGCTTGACTCCCCCTTCATTTCAGGGGACAGTTAGCAAGGTCTAGAGACTTTTTTGGCTGCCCTAGCTCTAGAGGAGAGTATTACTGCAATCTATTAGTAAGTGATGGGGTGCTGCTAACTATCCCATGGATGCACCGGACTACCTTCTGCCCAAGAATTTCTGCCCTGAGTTCAGCAAGGCTGAGCTGAAGTTGGATGGCTCGCCCTCACTCTTTAGGTCAATACTGGGTTAGACTGGTTCTTTTGAGAATCATGAAGCCAGCATGTCCTAGTTTGCAAAGTTCTTTTTGTAGGTATTGTCATAAAAGAGAACACCCTTAGCAATGCCCTGTTCATAGCAACTTTGCAGTGGGGAGGAGTGGGTGTGTGGGTGAGTTGTCAGTTAGCAACTGTATCTTCGTCCTCCTGAAGGGTCTGGCCCTTATGGTGTGAGAACAACTGCTGTGAAGGAGCCAAAGTCCATGGTTTAACCTGGAGATCAAAGGAAGTTAGGATTTCTAGGTTTTGTTCTTGGGACATGGTAACTTCTTGGTAACTAATTGCACAGTTCAGTTAGGCCCTCTGCTGGCACTGATCAGTGACACACCCTGCACTCACCCAGTCATTCTTTTCCTACACGTCTCCATGCATCCTTCATCTGTCTAATCATCTACATTCCATCCATTCATGCATCCTTCCTCCACCCATCCATTCATTCATGAGAGTCAGTGAACACATTTGGTCCATGGCTGGAGCTTGCAAAAGTCCCATCAGCATAGAGAAACCCCATGCGATATAAGGTTTTCAGCAACTCGCTGGCAATACTCAGCTCCCACATTCAGACATCTTCCCCTGCAAGCCAATTTGACTCTTGTCAAGCTGCAATAACTCAGAACTTGATGACACTGGTTGACTCTGGGTGATGATCAGATTGCCAACCTTCAGAGTATTTTGGGTTGTTACTGTCTGATCCACTGTTCTCTCCCTTTTTCAGCTATGTTGAAGGTGGTATCCTCTGTCCTTCAGCTGGGAAACATCGTCTTCAAGAAGGAACGAAACACAGACCAGGCATCTATGCCCGACAATACAGGTACTTGTTACTTGACCCAGTGATAATAGTTTTAGGCATGGGAGGGCAGGTCCCACTCAGGCCTTGGTGATATAGATGTCCTCTTATCTATGAGTGCACATGGCAGTCAGATGTCATCTAAAAGAGACACCACAGGGAGGGAGTTTGAGAAAGGCCACCTACATGTGACTTTTATTATAATACACTGTTATAATTATATCATTCAATGTTATTGTCACTTTTATTGTAGCCCATGCTGGCCTGGAATTCCCAGTTCTCCTGCCTCAGCCTCCAAGTGCTGGAAGGGCAGGTGTGCACCACCACGCTGACTGCCTGACTTACTACTAACCACTGTTATTAGCTTGTTAGGGTGCCTTCTGTGTAAGTTAAACTTTATTAGAGGTGTGTTGGCATAGGAAGGCACTAGCATGCCCAGAGCCGGCACCATCTGCTGTCTCGGGTCTTGAGCATGTGGCCCATGGCTGTGGGGGCTTTTTGCTGTCACTGGCTCTTCCTTCAAGTGTTTCATAGCTGGCAGATCACACAGCACAAAGCCAGAAGTTCAGTGTTTCAGGCCAGACAGGTCCTCATGGTCATCTCTTTTGAACCCTCCAAGGGATGATTTATTGAATAAGCATTTCCTAAGCACTTACACTCTGCCAGGCAGAAAAAGTTAACTCAGCCCTTCCTATGGTACATAGTCTTGCTGAGGAGACAGGCCTCATGTTCCCTGCAAATGAGGGATGGCAGATAAAATACAGGTGGCACAGTTGAATCCAAGTTTCAGATAAGCTGCAACACTTTCCATCACAAGAATGTTCCTTGGGGTTGCAGAGATGGCTGAGAGGTTAAGAGCACTTGCTGCTCTTCCAGAGGATCCCAATGTGATTCTCAGCACCCGAGTCAGCTGTCTCACAACTGCCTGTTACTTCAGCTCTAGGTACCCATCACCCTTTCCAGTACCCACACACATACATAAATAAAAACAAAACCTTTAAAAAGAGGTTCTACTACAAAGTTTTGTTTATTTGGAAATCATAGTTAACTCAGAACCCTGGTCCCTCTTCTCTGGTTTTCTCCACTGATTCTGGCAACCTTTTTGAAAATACTCAACATTTTGTGCTTTTGAGAAGATCCCCTGACTCCCACCACTTTTGGTGGTAGCTGAGCATAAGGCTTCCAGTTCTGGGGCCACCACAGACTATGTATTGTATTGCTTTACATCCCACAGAGGCCACCCTATTGGACATGTATTGTGGAGTACTCTCCAAATGTAGCGCATGAACAGGATCCAATTCCCCAGAAGGGTTCACTGAAAAAGACTTGAGCAGAGAGCTTATGAAACAGTGGAGGAATCCTAAACTTATGACTCTTTGCTGGGCATGTGTACACACACATGGGCACACTCCCTCCCCCTCCAAGGGATAGACAAAGCTTTGTGTATAGGAAGCACCTGTGTGGTTTTGAAAGTAAGTTTTTAAATGCAAAAATATACACAGTAATATGACAAGCCACAAGCTTATGACCAGAATAGACATTTATAAATGCATTATAGTTTCCTTTTTCTTTCTTTTGCAGTTGTTTTTATTTGTTTGGCTTTTATTTTTGAGTCAGGGTCGCACATAGCCCATGCAAGGCTCAAACTCACTGTGTGGGCAGAGATGCTTGCACTTCTGATGCTCCTGTCTCCATCTCCCAAGAGTTGGGATGGCAGATGTGCACCTCCATATAGGTAGTGACTAGCATTTCTTTTTCTTTAAAGGGAAATAAACAGTGTAGATGACAGTGACATCTCCCTCTGGTCCCATTGGCACCTACCTATTCTCTTTGGTGGCTTAGCTAAGATGCTTCTTTCCTCACACAGCTGCTCAGAAAGTTTGCCACCTTGTGGGAATTAATGTGACAGATTTTACCAGAGCCATCCTGACCCCACGTATCAAAGTTGGACGGGATGTGGTACAGAAAGCTCAAACCAAAGAACAGGTAATGATGCTGTTTATGCTGCAGACATGCAGTTATTTACCCATCCAGGCACCTATCTTTCCATATTCATGTCATCCACTCATCCACCCACCAGGCATCCATTTATCTACCAACATGTTCATCTATCCACCCAATCACCAGCTATCTATTCATCCATCACCCACCCACCCATTTACACATTAGCTCAACCATCCATCATCCACTCACCTGCCCACCCACCCACCTTTCCATCCATTTATTTTACCCATTAACCCTTCTACCAATCCACTCATCCACCAGCGAGTCATCTCCCATTCCTCTACCTATCCATCTGTTCCTCTATTCATCCATTCACCCCTACATCTTTCATTTATCCAATACTAAAATATTTTCAGTCATATGCCAACTTTGAGGATACTGTGGACTGAGAGCTGAGTCCCTCACACATCAGTGATTCTTAGAGACCTGACCTGTGGAAATATTTTCAAGCAGGGCTAGTAGTCTCTAATTGATCCTGGGTGGGGACAGGCTCTGCAGGCTTTCTCATGGGTGGTATTCCATTACCCATCCAGCCATTCCTTAAGTCTTAACCACTCTTTCTGCCACTTTCCTGTTGGCAATACCTGTGTTTCCTTCACTGTCCTGCAGGCTGACTTTGCCATTGAGGCTTTAGCCAAGGCCACCTATGAACGCCTTTTCCGGTGGATCCTCAGCCGTGTGAACAAAGCTTTGGACAAGACCCATCGGCAGGGGGCTTCCTTCCTGGGCATTCTGGATATTGCTGGGTTTGAGATCTTTGAGGTATATCAATGGTCTTGGTCCTCTGGGGTGGGCTTTGAAACACTTATTTTGTAGAAAGGTATACAGATAGGCACTATAGGTAGAAAACTATCTGGTTAAGATTATACTTGAGTGTGTGTAAGAGACATAAATCTACTCTTTATGTATTGGTTTGTATAAATTAGCTGGCAGTCAAGCTGGTTGCAATAGGCAGGATCTACCTGCTCTGCTTTCTACCACATTGGCTTCACCTCCAATAACTCTCCTCTCATGGTACCAAGATAGCGCCAGAGATCTAGATTGCCACTTAGTAATCTGAAAAAAAAAGAGGATCTCATTTCTAAGAGCTTCAACCCAATTTTGACGTATAAGTCACAATGGTTCCTGCTCACTTGAGTTGAGTCAGTGGGTTAACTCCCAACCAATCACTGAGCTCACGTTCTTCCTATATTTCATATAGTATATGCAGAGTGCCTGGGTCCCACTCTCATGAGTTGGAGGGAATTTCTCAAAGAAAAAGAAGCTGTAGAGGGTGACAGAGCTATCAAAGAGCTCTTGTGGGATCATCCTGTCTTTGAGCCTCAGTTTCCCTGTTTGTAAATTGGTGAGGAGAACATGCCTTATATGGTTAGTTCATCTATATATTGATCATATGAGATAAGTGCTCTGTGATAGGGGTGTGGACCACTTTTGCCAGCCATCCTGGGCTTTACACAGTCTTATTTGAGTCTTGTACCTCTCTGGGTGCCAGGTGGCAGGAAGAGCTCTTCAGGAAGCCAGGTCCAGGCCACCGGGCTTCCTGCAACCTGAACTCCCTGCCCTATGATCTCACCCAGCTCAGCTGCCCTCCCTCTCTGTGTATATGTGTAGGTAAACTCCTTTGAGCAGCTGTGCATCAACTACACCAATGAGAAACTGCAGCAGCTGTTCAACCACACCATGTTCATCCTGGAGCAGGAAGAGTACCAACGAGAGGGCATTGAGTGGAACTTCATTGACTTTGGCCTGGACCTGCAGCCCTGTATTGAGCTGATTGAGCGGCCGGTGAGGGGCTGGCATTGTGCCTGCAAGCCCATTTGTACACACCTAGTCTGAGCTTGTTTCCCATGTGTGGTGTCTCTGGGCAAGTCCTGGAAGGCTGTAAATGAAGTTTTGGGGAACTAGGCTATGCTGTCTATGTTTACAATCAAAGTTGCTTTGTTTTATTCTACCCCTCCCCTGTTTTGAGCCAACTCACTTGGAACTTCGTTTGTAGACCAGGCTAGCCTCAAACCTAAGAGTCTTCCTGCCTCAGCACCAAGAGTCATGAGATTAGTCACACTGATCCTCAACAAAATAATTATTTTAGCAATTTTGCAGTTGCAGCTAAGGACCTTGCCCATGCTAGGCAAGTACTCTATTGCTTTAAAATTTAAAGATATTTTTATTAGCATATATAAGTTTTTTGAGACAAGGTCTTACTGTAGCCCCAGCTGGCCTCAAACTCACTTTGTCATTAAGGATGAGCTTGAACCTGTGATCTTCTGCCTCTAAGTCCCAGGTGCTGGAATTTCAAGCATGCACTGCCACACCTGGTCGAATTATAACAATTCTTCTGTCTCAGGCTTCCTGTGCTAGGACTAGAGCATACACCACCAGAATGCAATTCCCTCAGTCTTTCTCTTCCTCTCTTTGGCTCAGTCATTCCCAGAGTCTGTGATTTGTCTACTACTGTATCCCAAACTTCTAGAGTCATAGCAGGCAAACAGTTACTGCAGGCTGAGCCTCTTCTTTAAGGATTGGGATTATAACTATGAACAAGATAGGTATAGACCCTCACCTCCTGGAAGAGCCAGTGGTGAAACCAAACCAACACTTCACCAAGGCACTATGGAGGGCAATCAGGAAATAGTTATGTGAGCTGGAATCATCAACAATGTGGAGACAGTTCTCCCAGGGTGAACGGTACAGAACAACACCTTTATTTAGGCCTTCTCAGACATAGGAAAAACTTTGCTGAAAGGGATCCTGGGTAAATTTATAAAGAAGTAAAGCAACAGATTCTTTTGAAATTCTTGTGTAATATTAACTGGGTGTACTGGCTCACACCTAATCCCAGCACTCAAGAGGCTGAGGCAGGAAGAGTGCTGGAGGTTTGAGTCTAGTGTTTGTAGGCAGAGACTGTTTGTTTCCCAGCCACCCAGACCCAAAATAATCACACAGAAACTATATTAATTAAAACACTGCTTGGCCTATTAGCTATTGCATATTTCTAGCTAGCTCTTACATCTTAAATTAGCCCATCTCTATTAATCTGTGCATCACCATGAGATTATGGCCTACCAGCAAAGTTTGGCCGTCAGTGGCAGGTGTCTTTCTCCTTCTGGGGCTCCATGGCTTCTCTTTGCCTTTACCTACTCTCTCTCTACATCTCTGCTTGGATTTTCCCCTGGCTTTACTCTGTTAAAACAGCTTCTTTATTAACCAATAGCAATAAAACATTTTCATAGCCTACAGAGGGGAATCCCACATCAAGTGTTGACTGATTATAGCAGCCTGGGTTATAGTGTCTCAAACTGTCTGAGAACCTAGGATGCTGTGTCTCAAACCAAACCAAACCAATATGGCTGGGAATATATCTCAGCGATGGGGTCTTGCCCAGCAGGCTTTAGCTCTGAGTTCTATCCCCACTCAAAGTGGGAGAGGGGAATGCAATTTTTGTGGTATTTGTGTATTGCCAGCATAAGCAGCAGCAAGCATTGTGTTCTGGTAGTTTTTGCTCTTAATCCCTCAAATTGTCTACTGAATGGAAGGTAATGGTTTGATAGATTGAGGGTGGAGGAAAGAGGACATGGATTGACCTTTGACATAAGCAAAATGAAGTAGCAGTGTCTCTCCTCTGTGCGACCTCTCTCTTTTTTGAGAGGGAAATAATTTTTTGAGATAGTGTCCAATGTAGTTCAAGTTCAAGCCTGGTCTTGAACTTGTTTTCACACTTTTGCCAGGATTCCAGTCCTATGCCACCACACCTGGCTGTGTGTGTGGCATCTGGATGGTTGCCCCTTTCCAGTGAGCCTGGTAGTGACCCTGCCTGGTGGTGACCCAGCCTGGTGGTGATCCTACCCTCCTCTGTTCCAGAACAACCCTCCAGGTGTGCTGGCCTTACTGGATGAAGAGTGCTGGTTCCCCAAAGCCACGGACAAGTCTTTTGTGGAGAAGCTGTGCTCGGAGCAGGGCAACCACCCCAAATTTCAGAAGCCCAAGCAGTTAAAGGACAAAACTGAATTCTCCATCATCCACTATGCTGGGAAGGTACTGGTCAAGGTTCTTGAGGGATGCTCTGTCCTGAGGGTGGGCATTTACACAAAGGTGCTTTGACAATGGCTGTACCTTCCAGAGACGTATAGCAAGTCAGTTCCCAGCTAGAGGCTCATTGTCTAAGCCTCTGTCAGTAGTGAGAGTGAGCATCTCTGAAGCATGTCAACTGTCCTCACCAGGATAGTCTTCCCTGGGAAGACTTCAAGTACTGCTTGCTCCATGGCAAACCCCATAAGCAAGGCCCCTGAAGTGAGGGACCAGTGGATCTTCTCTAGTTCACAAGAATCCCTGGCATCACCATTGTGTTCCATCTGTGGAAGTCTTTACCATTGTTGTCAACATTGTCGCCATCACCGCCACCATCATCTTGGATATCAGTGTGTCCTGAATAGCATATAAAAGCCACTGCTGGCACTATACACACACAGCACACAGGGTCACACAGGCAAAGCATCCATACTTAGAATAGAAAAGAAAAGAAAAGAAAAGCCATAGCTTCTTCTGGCTTATAGAATTGTTTCATCACCCTTCTAGTATCCCCCATTGCATCATGGGAACAGGCACTGCCCCATTCAGACAATCTAGGCTGCTGGCTGAGATTGGAACACAGTCAGACCCATTTGTTTCTATAAGATCTATGGTTTCTTTGATAAGGGCAGAGTTGAGCATTGTGGTAGACTATATAGCCCAGCAAGCTGGAGATATTTGTACTGTGGCCTCTTTGCCTCCTACTTTATACTCTCAGTAAAGCTTGTGCTCCTTTAAGCATCTGCCAGTAGCACTTTCCCCAGGTTCCTATGTGGTTGTTTTTCAGTCTTGTCACACATCAGGCCAGCCATCACCACATCACCATAGAAACCACATCCCATTACAACGCACCAGAGCTGTGCTGTCGGTCCATACTGTGCTGTAGTCACAGGTGTTAAAGTTGGACATTAAGCAAGTCAGGGATTTTCAAAAGCCTTCAGTGTCCTTTTCCATATATCCATGTATCAAGACCTCTAAGCTAGCAGCCTAGGGCTGTCAGTCAGTGCTGGAGCACTTGCCTACATGAAGGTTACTCTCAAATCTTGAATCATTCGGAAGAGAATTACCTAGGTTAGGTTGGCCTGTGGGCATGTTGGGCTGGGATAATTGTGTTGATTGTTAATTAAGGTGCAAAGACCTGCCCTGAATGTGGGTGGCACCGCCTCATGAGCAACAGGAGAAAGCTAGGTGCAGAAACAGGCAGCATAGGCATATCTGCCTCTCTGTGCCCTTCTCAGTGGATGTGATACTTTGAGTCCCTGCTCTGACTGTTCTTGGTGATGGACTATAGCTTGGAATTGTGAGCCAATAAACCTTTCCTTCCCCGGGCTGCTTTTGGTCAGTGTATTTTATCTCAGCAACAGAAAACAGTCTAGGGCACCTACCCTGATTGACTTCCTAGGTTCAATCCCCTGTACTATGATGAAGCCCAGTAAAACAAACTCTATTCCTCAGACAGTGGGAAAGATGTCCCTGGCTGACTTTAATACTGAGGAGTCCTGTCAAGTTGCACTGGAATAGAGAGAAACATGAGGTGTCTAGGACAACTTTTGTCACCATTATCTTCCTCGAACATTTTCGGGCTTAGTGTGAGACTGTGGCAAAAGGCAGCTCCTCTGAGGCTCTGTGGACAGAACAGCAAGAGTTTCTTCTGGCACTGATTTGCCACTGGTGAATGCCCTACTATGTGTAGGGTCCCTGAAGATTCTGTCCTATTTGTCTCTTCCTTGATGTCAATGGAGACCCATCATAGCAACCTAAGAAATACCATTTCCATTTAAGGTCTAGAGGTGTGAAAAGAACATGGAGGATTTGGGCCTTGTGGTGGGTTTCAGAGGCAGGCAGCCTGATGTCAGGGTGGCTTTTGGCAGGTGGACTATAATGCAACTGCCTGGCTGACCAAGAACATGGACCCGCTAAATGACAACGTGACCTCACTCCTCAATGCCTCCTCTGACAAGTTTGTTGCTGACCTGTGGAAGGATGGTAAGTTCTTCCTGCTCTGGAGGCAGCTTTGATCTAGAAGATTGAACACCTCAGACCTACTGCCCTAGTTCCTACATGTGCCACAAACTGGGAGGCCTCGTGTAGGGCCTGGAAGAGAAGCAGACTGTCACATGCTAATGATACCACACTGAAACAGCCTTGTCTGCACAGCACACACTTTTCCCTTTAAAGGAAGTAAGAATCTATCCTAAGCTGAGTGTGAGTGGCTGTGGCTGGAGATCACAGGCTCAGGATACCCCAAATGGCTGACCTCAATGTGGAAATGGTTTCATGAGGTTTTAATGTTCTAGAATAAGAGAAAGTCATAAATCAAGGTAATCTTTAAAGGACTCTTGTGGGGACCTGATGACATTCTTAGCTTTGGGGTCAGTGGAAACTGGTGGTCTGTTAAGACAGCCCTAACCTGTCTGTGATAGATAAATATTAGGTCAGGCATGGATGTAGACAATAAATGGCCAGTTAGGGGCTAAAGATAGCCCAAGATGATTAAACCCTGGATCTCTAACATTTCAGTTCTCCATAATTTCCAATCTGTTAGCCTTTTAGAATCTTTAACACAGATCTGCCCTTCTTTCCCTGGAAAATTCACTTCATAGCTTCTTCTTTAATGAGGGACACTGAGCTCCTCCATCCCATTCCTGGATTCACCAAGAAGGTCCTGTGTCAGGGTTCAGAAAGAGGGTTAACTAGACATGATGAAGTAGCTACATGATGAAGTCAGAAGGATTTCACATCTTGTCTATGAGCTGTGACTTTGGACATACTGCATAACTATTAAGCTTGGATGTTTTCATTTGTAAACTGGGTCTCTACCACGTCTTGCTTACTTTAGGAGTTGCATGAGGTTGGCTCTCATCGCTGGTATGCTGCCTTACACCAGGGTCTCCCTATTAAATCCCAGGCTGCGGCTGGAGCTTGGACATATAGGAGGCTCTGGATCCATCCAGTGCCACATCAACTGGCCATGACGGTGGCACCTGCTGTACCAGTGGGCACTTCTTATTCCATTCTAAAGAAGAAACGGGAAGCTATGGCTATGGGGCAGAGCACCTGCCCAAGGCAAAAGCTCCTCTGTGGTGATAATATTGCCCACTAGTGTCTGGTCTGTTGAGCATTTACATCTGCCCAGTCCTCCTCAGAGCACTTGTAGCTTATACCAAGAATGTTCTTTCATTGGACACCTATGCATTTGTGGAAAGGTGGTGGACCACCATATCTGTGTGATCACTGCTTGGTTCTGTATCTGCTCAAAGATCAGCTTCTTAGACAGACACTCCCTATCACCCTGTCTCAGGAAGTCACTCCTTCTCTCCCTCTTGTTGCCCCATCCTCTTCTCCTCTCCCCCTTTCTCTCTTCTCACTCCTTTTCCTCTCCCCCTCCCTTTAACTTTTCTAAGCATACCTGCCCACCTGCTACATTGCATTGTTTGCCTCCTCCTGTCAGAGATGGGTAACCTATGAGCTGAAGAGGACAGGGCCTTTGTTGTGTGCTTACGGCCCATCCATAGTCAGTTCTCAGCAAACTCTCTAGGGTTCAGTAAGTATTGAAGGTTACTATGGAGGTCAGGGCTTTCTAGGCCTTGTGGTCATATTCCATCCTTAGGAATTAGATGCTGCTATTGCTGCCATTGCAGAGAAGGGAACTGAAGCACAACATGGCCCAGGGCCAGGCTACCCAGTGAGTTAGCACCAAGAACGAAACTGACTCCTTAGGTCTCTGTGATCCTCGAGGGGACACTGGTTCATCTGCCACTCAGGTGCTCTCAAGGATGCCCAAATTGACACTACTTCGAGGCCCTTACCTCAGCTAGAGGTGGAAATACCTCACCATCACAGAGAAAAATGGTAACGGTACCCCCAGATGGGGTCTAGGAACACCTCCCTTGACCGCCATCTTCACAGACTGGTCCTCCGGTTTGTGGCAAGAGTGCGGGACCCCTGAAGGGGCCCAGAGGCTGATGTCATCTTTCATTTACCCCACAGTGGACCGCATTGTGGGCCTGGACCAGATGGCCAAGATGACTGAGAGCTCACTGCCCAGTGCCTCTAAAACCAAGAAAGGCATGTTCCGCACTGTGGGCCAGCTCTACAAAGAACAGCTAGGGAAGCTGATGACGACGTTGCACAACACCACGCCTAACTTTGTGCGCTGCATCATCCCCAATCATGAGAAGAGGGTGAGGTACCCCCCAGCCTGGAGCTCCTGCCCACGAGGCAGTGTTGGAGGACTGCAGAGAGGCACCTGGGAGGCAACAAGGCAGACTAATGAGGTGGAGG
Source organism: Arvicola amphibius (assembly GCF_903992535.2). NCBI lineage: Eukaryota > Metazoa > Chordata > Mammalia > Rodentia > Cricetidae > Arvicola > Arvicola amphibius. The sequence continues at coordinate 102,835,346 of NC_052050.1, read as the reverse complement.
GCAGAAAAAGAGATCTGACCTTGGTCCCTGACCTCAAAGACAGTGGACAGTTGTCTGGATTTGGGGCCTACTCCCCATGCTTAAAAGCAACAGAAATCAAGAAAGGAAGGAAGGAACTCTTTCCAGAGACTGTTCAGCTAGGTAGTGGCATGAGGTGTGAGGCTACCAACCCTTCCATTCTTCTAGTAAATGCTTGCCAAGCTGCTATTTGTGACTGACACTTAGGATGCAGTGTTGGAGAAATCATTGGGTACACATTTGCTTGTGACAAGTGGAAGGGGATTGCTACAGCATCTAGTAGAGAGAGGCGAGGAAGGCTGCTGGACATCTCATTATGTGCCACATTTTTCCCACAACAGAGAATTAGTGGGCCCAAAATATCAGGAGACCAGGGACCTTAACACACAGGCTAGAGTCACAATGGTAAATTAGGATAACAACAAAAAGCTGGAGTATCCACCTCTGCAAGAACTTTAAGAATGGATGGGTTAGGGAGATGGCTCAATGGGTAAAGGCTCTTGATGTCAATCGAGGCTAATAACCTGAGTTCCATCCCTGGGACCCACATAGTAGAAGGAAAGAACTGACTGCTACAGGATTTCCTCTGACCTCCACATGTGCATTATGGCACACTTGTGCCCACACCGATCCCCCATACACACATATACACCATAAATAAATAAATATAAATAAATAAATAGTCATTTTAAAAGACATGGGTAGGCATCACTTTGGTGACGTGCATAGTGAGGTATGAGTGTGTTTGGAGGCATTTAGGCCAAGGACTGAGGGTAAGAAAATGAGTCTAGGCAAGAAAACTAACTAGCTCATTTTGTATTGCTTTTGTTTTGTGTGCATGTGTGTGTTTATGCCTGTGGGTATAGGGTACACATACACAGTGTACTGTAGAGGTCAGAAGACAAGCTCTGGTGTAGGTCCTTAGGCACCTTCCACTTCCATGTGGGACAGCTTTCTCATTGGTCTGAAGCTTTATCACACAGGACAGTTTAGCTGGCCTACTAGCTTTTTGAAATCCTCCTATCCCTGCCTTCCTTCTTACAATTCTAGGATTACAGGCACATGGCATTATGCTTGGCTTTACATGGGTCCTGAAGATTTGAACTCAGGGTCTCATGCTTACAGAGTGGTCACTTTATGGAGTGAGTCATCGTCCAGCCCCCTTGTTTTATATTGCTACACGATGGCATGAGGTAGGGATGGGACTGGACTGGATTATGGAGTTCCTTTTGTGATGGCCTCCTGTCTATAGGAAACCACTGAAGGAGTTTATACAGTAGGTCATGATCAAAAATATGTTTTAGACCAAATGAGGAGCTAGGAGGAATGAGCAAGACTGAGGGGAGATGACCAAGTTGGAAGGTGCTGCAGTTGTCTGGGTAAAAGACAGAGACAATGGCATATAAAAGTAGGTTGGGAGAGATGGCTCAACCATTTAAAATGCTTGCCACACAAGTATGACTTGGAACCCCAGAAGCCTACATAAATACTAGGTGGTATGGTGGCCTGCTTGTAATTTCAATCTCCAAAGACAGAGACAAGGATTTTCCAAAACAATTCAGCTAAGAGATTAGCAGGACTGGTGAACTTTGAGTCTGGATGAATGAGTCAATGAATACAATGGAAGATAATGATTTCTGACACCAATTTTTGGCCTCCAAATGAATACACATACATGAATATACACATTTCAACATGCATACATATCACATACATAGGCGCATACACACATACATAACACACACACATCACACATGTCCACACATGTATGCACTCATAGACATGCAAGAACATTAATACATACACTTGCACACTACAACTGCTTTTTTGGGGGAGGTTGGTTCTTCAATACAGGATTTCTCTGTGTAGCTTTAAAGCCTGTCCTAGAACTTGCTCTGTAGAGCAAGCTGGCCTCTAACTCACAGAGATCTGCCTGTCTCTGCCTCCTGAGGTTTTTTTTTAAAGAAACTTACTGGACTCACTCATAAGTGGCTTTTAGACATAAATCAAAGAAAAAAACAGCCTATAATTCACAACCCCAGAGAACCTAGACAACAAAGAAGACCCTAATCTACATGGGAAGTAGAAAGAAACAAGATCTCCTGAGTAAATTGGGAGCATGGGGGCCATGGGAGAGTGTTGAAGGGGAGGTGAAAGGGAGGGAGGGAAGCAGAGAAAAATGAAGAGCTCAGTAAACTCAATTTTAAAATGGAAAATTTTAAAAAAGGAAAAAAGAAAATTACTGGGAGAGACTTGGGAGATAAGAGCTATGGATTAGCAATGACCAGGAGTGATGGAAAGGATAGTGAAGGGGTAACAGACCCAGTTTCTAGCCAGGGATGCTAGCACCACCAAGTACAATGGAGATTATGGGACAATGCCAAAGAAAATATAGAAACCCAGAGATGGCAACAGGGAACATTGTACCTCAGCTAAATCCTGTGAAGACCCCTGTGAACTTCAGGTTAGTTTTCTGGCCCTGGGGTCTGGGCCTTGCTGCTCGAGTGGTCACTGGCCTCTTCCACTTCCATAGTCTGGCAAGTTGGATGCATTTCTGGTGCTGGAGCAGCTGCGGTGTAATGGCGTGTTGGAGGGCATCCGCATCTGCCGTCAGGGCTTCCCCAACAGGATTGTCTTCCAAGAGTTCCGGCAACGGTAAGCCTGCTGTGGTGGGGCAGTGGGGAGCAAGCCCCAAAGAAAGTATGAATGATGGAGACAAGTGAGTAACTTCTGTCCTGTGTTTTAAGCTATGAGATCCTGGCAGCGAACGCCATCCCCAAAGGCTTTATGGATGGAAAGCAAGCTTGCATTCTCATGGTGAGCTTAACCTTGGACCCTCCCCAGACATCCAATTGTGACCTCCCAGCTTTGAGTCCTATTTCCAGTTGCTGATCTGGGTGGAATGGTTCTGAAATACATGACACCACTGAACAAACAGAACAGTTGGAAATATCAGCCTTTCTCTTCCTCTCTCCTCAGATCAAAGCCCTGGAACTTGACCCCAACCTGTACAGGATTGGGCAGAGCAAAATCTTCTTCCGAACGGGAGTCCTGGCCCACCTGGAAGAGGAACGAGACCTGAAGATTACTGATGTAATCATGGCCTTCCAGGCGATGTGTCGTGGCTACCTGGCCAGAAAGTAAATACAATTTCCTGTATCCTAAAGCTTCCCCCAAATTCAGAGTAGAAACCTAAAGTCCAGAGAAGGGGATTTCCAGCCCTGTATTGGGATTCCCTGATTCCAAGAAGCCATCTATTTTAAGACACTCCTGTAATCAACAGCTTCTATCTGAGGGGAAGCAGAAGCTACCAACTGAAATGTGTATGTATGAGGATTATGGATACAGAAAGGGCAGAATGACAGTCAATAGGGTTGAGAGTTTTAGATTAGACCTGAGTTCTCATTCTCAATTTCTCATTTTATGTGCTCAGATTTCTCCTGAGTGCAATCATTTCTGCCTCATAAAATTGTTTAAGAGGAGTTAATGAAATGATGATTAGAGAGGCCTTGGAAGTGTGGCTGGTTCATTTCAGAAGTCTTAGACTATGAGACCATATCAGAGGAAAGATTTTTTGGCTGTATCTCTAGCCCCATGTTCAAATAGGATTCACAAAGGGAGACACTAGAAGTTGCAGTGCTTCATCAGTTCTGCTTGGTGTTGAGGTGAAAACTCAAGTTCCTCAAGGAAAGATGCTCCCTGCTGGGCATGGTGACCTTCAATCCCAGCACTTGGGAGGCAGAGGCAGGCTGATCTCTGTGAGTGACTCGTCTACAGAGCAAGTTCCAGGACAGCCAGGGCAACACAGAGAAACCATGTCTGAAAAGAAAGGAAAAAAAAGAAAGACAGACAGAAAGACAGAAAGAAAAGGAAGAAAGGAAAGAAGGAAGGAAGGAAGGAAGGAAGGAAGGAAGGAAGGAAGGAAGGAAGGAAACAACCTAGAGCAATCTTTCAGGTGCTGAAGACTGGAATGTGCGCTATTATCAGGTATAGTCCAAACCACATATGCAGAGCCCTGATTGTGTCAGAGAGACTCAGTATGGCTACGTCCAGATACTGGGGAGCCCTTGGTGCAACAGCAGCCCTAATTTATTAAATTTTATCATTAAATTCTGTTGCCATCGTTCCTGTTCCCAAAATAATTGGTACTCTTAATAATAATTGGTGTTCTTTTTTAAAAAAATATTTATTTATTTATTATGTATACAATATTCTGTCTGTGTGCATGTCTGCAGACCAGAAGAGGGCACCAGACCTCCTTACAGATGGTTGTGAGCCACCATGTGGTTGCTGGGAATTGAACTCAGGACCTTTGGAAGAGCATGCAATGCTTTTAACCACTGAGCCGTCTCTCCAGTCCCGGTGTTCTTATATGTACCCACAGCCCACGAGGCTCCTAACATGGCAGAATGGGTTTATTGTCATCATTCTGTAGTTTTTCAAACGCAGAAGCTCTTAAGAAATATAGTGCTGGTTTGGTATTAAGGTTTGAGAATTCTGAAATACTACCAAGGAATAAAGAAGTCTGTCAGAACTCAGTGGGCACAACTAGGTTGTAAAGGATTCCTGTAGAAGCAGAGCATAGGAATTTTCCTTAGATATCATTTCTAGCCTTGATTCGGAGGCATTTGTGAGCCTGAAGTTTCCCTTACCTACTGGAAAAGCTCTGGGAGGCAGCTTAAGTGGCTTGATCAGATAATATGCTGGTTAAGATTCTGATTATATTCTGGTGCTCAGAAAGATTGGCTGGAGCAAATGGGGGTGTCCTATACAGGGAATGATGCCGTGAACCATGAGGGAAGCACCTCACGGCTCCCTGCCTTCTTCTCCACAGGGCCTTCACAAAGAGGCAGCAACAGCTGACAGCCATGAAGGTGATCCAGAGGAATTGTGCTGCCTACCTCAAGCTCCGCAACTGGCAATGGTGGAGGCTCTTTACGAAAGTGAGTGATTGAGTCTGCACCTTTCCAGATGTCACTTGACCTCCTTCAGTTTCCCAACCCCAAGCCCTACTGGGGTCTCTAGAGATGGGAATGGGAGGTGGCCCAAAGTGACTCTGGAATTGGAGGTCTGAAGTTAGGCCTCACATGCAGGTCTGTAAGGTGCCCCCTCTGGTTTGTAGGTGACAGACACGCACTACTGTGACAGTGACTGTGACAGGGAAACAGCAATGCCGGATCTTTTTCTTGCAAAGATGCATAACTACGTCCAACTCCCTTGGCTCTTCTTTCATTTTGTTCTAATAAATGGATCTAATAAGAGGCCCAGTGGATAAAGCACACAGCCCTGGGTTCAATCCCCAGCACTACAAAAAAGAGACAATGAAAGGTCCCTCATCTTTGAATTTAGGCTCAGCAATTCTGTCTTGTGGGAGAGGTTCCTAGAAATTGTTCTTAAATGTAAACCCATACCTCTTGCCTCTACCTACTGATGCCAATAGAATCTTCCATCCCTGTTTCAACTGCTGATTATGTCCCTGACATTACCCAGTGTCACCTAGACAAAATTGTCTATAGCTGAGAACCAATCCAATATTTGATGAAAATGGCTCCCTTTGTGTATCTATGTAGGTAAAGCCATTGCTCCAGGTGACACGGCAGGAGGAGGAGATGCAGGCCAAGGAGGAGGAGATGCAGAAGATCAAGGAGCGGCAGCAGAAGGCAGAGACTGAGCTAAAGGAGCTGGAGCAGAAGCACACACAGGTATAAACAAGCGTACAGTGGGCTGTGGGGGCTGCACAGCAAGGACTCAGCCCGTAGTGAGACTTGGATCACCTCATGGCCATCTCCTGATCCTGCATCCTAATCCTGCATGCAGCTGGCTGAGGAGAAGAATCTGCTGCAAGAGCAGCTGCAGGCAGAAACAGAACTGTATGCTGAGGCCGAGGAGATGCGGGTCCGGCTGGCAGCCAAAAAGCAGGAATTGGAAGAGATCCTACATGAGATGGAGGCCCGCCTGGAGGAAGAGGAGGACCGGGGCCAGCAACTGCAGGCTGAGAGGAAGAAGATGGCTCAGCAGATGCTGGTAAGACATTGCAGGGGCATCTTATGATGAGAACAGATTCACTGGACCCTTGTGAAGGCATCTGATGACACACAGCCCTGATGCTGGACAATGGAAGCACACACCCTTAGAGAACAATGGTTATCTGTCCAACACCACAGAGCTAGGGCAGGGATTGAACACAAGTCACCAGAACCTGCTCTGTCTAGTGCCTTGTATTCTGTATACTGACCCCCTTCCTGTTAGCAACTTGGTGTGAGGATAACACTGTAATGAACAGCCTGAACATAGCAGCTTCAAATCGTCCATATTTATCTTAGTAGTCAGCAACTGGGGAGGGGCTCAGTTGAGTGATTCTGACTTATGGCCACTCATGAGGTTAGCAATCAAGATCCCAACCAGTCATCTGAAGGTTTAAACAGGCTAGAAGATCAATTCCTTTGTGGCCTATTCTCATAGCTGTTAGCAGGAGGTACCAATTCCTTAGCCACTTCATGGGGGCTGCTTGGGCTTTCTCATGTCATGGCTGTGGACTGTCCCCCAGAAGAAGGAAGGAGGAAACCATGATACTTTCCATGGCCCAGGCTTCTGAGGTTACAATCTATTACTTCCTTCCAATCGTGTTGAGAATTCTCAGCACCCCTGCCGCCCCCGCACACATACACATACTCGTGGGGCCTAATTGCTTGCCTCTGGAGGGAATGACAGAAAGAATGGCTGGAGTATGGTACTGACAGCCCAGTAAAGACATGTCACCAACACTGAGCAAAGCAGAGTAGCCTATATGGGTGTCCATCTCCTCCTTTCTGGAGGAGACAGCAGCATGCGGGAATCCTCAGCCCAGCCTTCACGCTGGCTAGCCCCAGATCTCCTCTAGTAACTTTGTTTCCAGCAAGGCTATGATGCTTGTCTCTCTCCCAACCAAGGACCTGGAGGAGCAACTGGAGGAGGAGGAGGCTGCCAGACAGAAACTACAACTTGAGAAGGTCACAGCTGAGGCCAAGATCAAGAAACTGGAAGATGACATCTTGGTCATGGATGATCAGAACAACAAACTTTCAAAAGTGAGTTAGATGTGCCAGGCTTGCCTGGGACACATGTCCAGCACCCAATGAAAATGGGGGAGTGCTGGTCACTTCAGTTAGTAATTTCAAGCTAGCTGACTTCATTAATTCAAACTAGGCATCAGCTAGGCCCCTGTGGGCTAGGGTCTGTGTGGATCAGGACACTCATGGAGCAGGAGGCCAGTGTCCTACACTGGGGCTTACACTCTGGCAAGATAGAAGTAATTATTACCACTGTGACCAGGGTCTGAAGATGCTCACCCTGTTAGGAGTGGAACACTAGGGGATGAAGGAAGATCTCCAAGGAGACTTTCTGGAGGAGGGGGCATGAATGTAGATTGGAAAATAGTTAGGAATAGAAGGCTGATCTGCATTGAAAAGGTTCTGAGGCAGAGCCAAGCTGTTGTGTGGCAGGAATGGGGAAGACCCTTAGCTGAACACTGAGTGTACAGGACACACTGGCCTAAGGTAAGTAATGAGCAGCCTGGGAAGTTCCAAATGAGCTTCTGCCATCTGGAACTCCTGGTGCCTGTGATTAGGAAAGGGGTTCTTTTTAAACTGTTCATATAAAAGCTTCCAGAAATAAAACATAGATCATGTAGGGAAAATAAGAAAACCACAGCAATAATTGTTTTCTCCTTGGCCCCAAAGGAACGAAAACTCCTAGAAGAGAGGGTCAGCGACTTGACAACCAATCTAGCAGAAGAGGAAGAAAAGGCAAAAAACCTCACAAAGCTGAAGAGCAAGCATGAGTCCATGATCTCAGAACTAGAGGGTGAGTGGACAAATAGTGAACCAGAAGCCATGTTAAGCGAAGTGAAACTGTACTCAAATGAACTGCACTCAAAGACACATATTCTGTCTAGATTTTAATATTTTATTTGATGTTTTTATTATTTTATTTTCCATTTTCTTTAAAAATTCATTACTTATTGATTGAGTGTGTATGCATGTATGTCCTATATGTATGTAGTGTGTGTGGTCATGCATGTCACAGCATGCACATGGAAGTCAAAGACAGTTTTGTAGAATTGGTTCTCTTTTGCTGCACAGAAAATGGGAATGAACTTAGGTTGTTAAACTTGGCTGCAAATGCCTTTACCTGCTGAGTCATCCAGGTGGACTTATTTTACTTTATTTTTGGAGGCAGGGTCTCATGTAGCCTAGGCTATCCTGAAACTTACTATGTAGTCAAAGCTAGCTGTGAGCTCCTGATCCTCCTAATACCTCCCAAATGCTGGTGTGCCAATGCTGGGCTTATGCAGTGCTGGGAATGAAACCCAAAGTCTTGTGCATGCAAGGCATGCACTATCAGCTGAACTATGTCCCCAGTGTAGAGTTTTGATTTTAAATAAGTGCACAGGCACAGCACACGAAAGTTTAAGGGGGGGGGGGTCTATAGAAAGGAAGGAGTATTAAGGTAGGGCAGGTGGCTGGACAAGAGAGGGAGATGGGGAGAGAAAAAAGGAAAATGTCTTTGCTCTCATATGGAATCAGGTTTTAAAAAAGAAAAACCATAAAAGCAGAAAGAGGAACTGTTTGAATAAAGAAAGGGAACCAGAAGGAGAGGGGAGGAGGAACAAGAGAATAATTGACATAAATACAAGCAAAGTCCCACCATGTGTGTCTACGAAATGGCCTCACAAAATCCACTACTCTATAGAGCCACTTTAAAAACTAATGCACAGGGCTGGAGAGATGGCCTGGATCTCTCCAGTGCTAACTCATGAGGACAGAGTTTGGCTCCAGCACCCACAGTAGGTGGCTCACAGATGCTGTAACTCCAGCTACATGGGTTCCAACAGCCTCTTCTGCCCTCCAAATGCCTCACACACAGGTGCACACACACTTGCACAGATACCCTCACACTGAGATATTCACACATGAACACGAACACTCATACATATATACACACAGAGAGAGCTACACATGGACACAGACACTCATACACACACAGATAAAATAAATATTTTTTTAAAAAACTAATAAATCAGAAAGGAACCTTTAGGAAGATAGATTATGGGAAAGAGATGCTATCTGGGCTCCACACTGTGTGAGACCCTGGAGGGAAGGTCTTTCCCCAGGCTTAGCACTCCCTTCACCTGAGAAGGATCCAGGGCGGAATGAGCAATGTCCACAGCCCAGGCAGAAAGGCATAGGCCTCTTCCTGGTGTCGTCCCCCTGCTGAAGTAGCCCTGGCTCTCTTGCAGTGAGGCTGAAGAAAGAGGAGAAGAGCCGGCAAGAGCTGGAGAAACTAAAGCGGAAACTGGAGGGTGAGGCCAGTGATTACCACGAGCAGATCGCAGACCTGCAGGCACAGATCGCAGAACTCAAGATGCAGCTGGCAAAGAAAGAGGAGGAGCTGCAAGCAGCCCTGGCCAGGTGCAGGGTGTGTGTGTGTGTGTGTGTGTGTGCGTGTGCGTGTGTGCGTGTGCGTGTGTGTGTGTGTGCCAGTCCTAGTGTGTATGTGTATGTCCCAGTCTTAGTGTATGAATGTTTATGTCCCAGTCCTAGTGTGTGTGTGTGTGTGTGTGTGTGTGTGTGTGTGGTGTGTATCCAGAGACCCTCTGCTTTTTGAGGTGGCTTCAGGCCCTTGGGATGGATGTTGTTTCTCAGACCAGGTCTCCTGCAAGCCTTCCCAACTATGCTCTCACCCCTAAACCTCACATTTGACTTCCCTCTAAACAGTCCCTCTACTCCAATGGGATTGCAGCATCTGGGGTGCCCAGAATTTGTCATCTGAGGCTTTCATCCTCCCCATCCTACTCTCTGTGCAGGTGCTTCCCCCAGCTTCTGGCCACACAGCCTGAGTCGCCTGCCCTCCTATTCCCTCTGCTCTTCCTTTTCCTGGTTCTTGACTGGCTTCAGGCTGCGCATATGGCAGCAGCAAATGATGATCTGTGTAGTGTGTTGTGTGTTCAGTTCATTCCCAGAAGCACCCTTGGACACAACTACTGTACCACACTTACACTCACTTCTCTGGAGACACAACTACCCACCCACACTGCTTGTGAAAGGCAGAGCTGGGGCTCGAACCCCAGGCCTTTTGATTAGTCTCCTGGCTCATCTCTTTTCTAACTTGGAGTGCATGGCAGAACTTGGGTAACTAATGAAAAATGTCACTCCAGTATATTAGTCTGTGCTGGAGCAGTAGCATCTACCCAGAAAGACCCTGATCTCTTTGAAAGCCACTGGGCTGTAAGCACATCAGAGCACCTGCCTGACCCTCATCCTGGGCCTTCCCATTCATCATAGTCAAGTTGGACAGCAAAGCTGAATGTGATGGTATATACATGTAACCCTAACACTCAGGAGACTGAAGCAGGAGGATCACAGCTTTATGGGCAGCCTTTTGTCTTAGAAATAAAAAGATGTTAGCTCCACCATGCAACAGGACCAGAGCTCAGCGCAAGGCCTCCAGAAGGATTTATGATGAGCATAGGGATAGATTTTATTGATGGAGGATGTAAAGTACGAGGGGTCTCTTTCATAGGGATGGGTTCTATTCACTGCAGGATCAGGGCCTAAACGATGCTCAGGATATTGGGGAATTCAGGTAGAGGCTGACTCCTAATAGAAGAGCAAAGAATCACCAGTTGATGGACCACTTTTCACTGTGGCATTTCAGGTGATTAGGCGCCATTCATTTCCTTCCATTGAAGGGAATAGGCCATGGGGTTGACACTGCTTTCTTTAAGCTGAGCCTCCTACAGTTTGGGACACAGGAGCCAACCCCAGAACAGTTTTTGGTGGCATTGGATAGCCTTGGCTGTGGGGTCTTAATCTGGATTCTCCATCCCGGGCAGGCTTGATGAAGAGATTGCCCAGAAAAACAATGCCCTAAAGAAGATTCGAGAGCTGGAGGGCCATGTCTCAGACCTACAGGAGGACTTGGACTCAGAGCGGGCTGCCAGGAACAAGGCTGAGAAGCAGAAGCGAGACCTGGGGGAGGAGCTGGAAGCCCTGAAGACGGAGCTGGAGGACACACTGGACAGCACAGCTACACAACAGGAGCTCAGGTGCGGGGCAGGGCCCCAGAGGCTGTGGGCTCCAAGCAAATCTGAAATCATTGGCCTTTCTGTTTGCGTCTAGAACACGAGTATGTCTAGTTTTATCTGCAAGAGAGCGGTAGTGCAGAATTGAAGAACAACTTTAAAATGATAGAACAGATGTCAAAAGGAAGTTAGGATTTTTAAGTAATTTCTTTCACTGTATGTGTGCATGTATATATGTTTTATGTTAAATTTTAAAAATAATATATTCATTATATTGGTCTCCAATTTAAGACTCACTACAAGTAAATAGAGGAAACAAACCATATCCCAGACAATATTCTGTCTCTGGTGAACATAGGCCATCTATTCATTTAATGAGCATGTAAACCTTTCAAGCATGTCCTACGGTAGGGATTCCCCACACTTTGGGTTTTATATATGTACAAAGGTTAGTCCCACCTTTTATTTCCCTCCCACCTGGCTAGAGATGCAGAAAAACCCAGAGAAGTGGCTAAAACTCCAAGTCAGGCTGGCTTCATCTTGTAGCTCTGTCACACGGTAGTTGTGACCCTGTGGGAAATGACACCACTGCTTTGTAGAGTTTCTGTGAGAATGAGATGCTGTGTCTAGAAAATCATGTCCAGCTGGGCCTGGTGGTTCATGCTTATAATCTTAGTACTCAGAAGTGGAGGCAGGAGGTTTGTGAATTTGAGACCAGCCTAGGCTATGTAGTGAGTGAAATTCTACTTCAAGGAAAAAAAAATCTTAGCTCAGGGCCTGGCATACAGTAAGTGCATAGTAAGTGCTGGATAAATCCAAGAAGTGTTAATATTTAAGAGACATACTCTTACTTATATTTTCTATGCTGATTTGCCAGCCTTAAGAGTTTCTGGGAGCAACTAGCAGCTCCCCACTTCACGGCTGATGAAACACTGCAGGGTAGCGAGGTTAGGCAAGTCACTCTGGCTCACACGGTGAAGGAGAACTTCAGCTCTGGGTACCAGGAGACCTCTTGTCCCCTTGCACAGCATTGTCACAGGCAAACCTGAGTGTCATCCACTGTGTTCTTTTCCCCTAGAGCCAAGAGGGAACAGGAGGTGACAGTGCTGAAGAAGGCCCTGGATGAGGAGACACGTTCGCATGAGGCCCAGGTCCAGGAGATGAGGCAGAAGCACACACAGGCTGTGGAGGAGCTCACGGAGCAGCTGGAGCAGCTCAAAAGGGTGCGTGCTCAGGAAACACCCCAGAAGCCACATCAGGACGGCTGGTTTTACCTATCTTGTCTAGAACTTTGGATCTTGAAATGTTCTTAAAACCCAGAAGTTTCTGTGCACGACAAGTGAAAAACCCTACCCTAGACCTCATGGGATGGGTCATAGTCAGAATGCAGGTCTACCAAGATACTTGATTTAAAAGATCTTTAGGCTACATGGACATAGTCTGTGAGAAGTAGGCAAATCACGTTCAATCTGAGCCATCCCCCAAGGTGCTTCTCTATGTACAGATACAAATATCCTACAACCCAAAAAGCTATGAGATTTGTGATTCTCAGATTTAGAGGAATTGTGTAGCCCAGATATGTTGTGGGAGATCTAGAAGCCGGGTAGTTTGCCTGGACTCAGGAGCTGCAAAGCGTCCTCCTCACTAGCTGAAGTCCCCTCCTGTTTCCTGTTTTTAACACTTTCTTAGGTGACCCACATATGTACAGGAGCTGGCTAGGTAAATAAATTTATCACAGAGATAGCAGGGAAATTAGACAATCTGTGAAAGATAAGGGAGTGGTGGCAGTCAGAGTCAGTGGAATGGGCCTGCCCACTGACAGAGCAGGCACTGCTATGTCGACTGGTTTTTGCCTTGAGGGAAGGTAAGACCAGGTCTTTAGTTTGCTTTTGGGGAGTCAGAATTATTGAAATATGTAAACAGGCTTACCACACCCCACACTTCCCTTATTTTTAGATAGGGTCTCATTCTATACCCCAGACTGTCTTGGAACTCATGATAATCCACCTGCTTCAGTTGGAGTGCTGGGATTACAGGCATAAACCACCATGGCCTGCCCTCCTTTCTTTCTCTACCCTCTGTTTCTTTTTTTGAGACAGGGTCTTAGATAACTCTAGCCTCACATTCAGGGTTTGCCTCCTGAGTGCTGGGATTAACAGGTATGTGCTACCACACCTGGCTAAACTCACCAATTTTTATTTTTTATTTATTTATTTTTTTGAGACAGGATTTCTCTGGGTAGCCTTGACTGTCCTCAAACTCTCTCTGTAGAGCAGGCTGACCTTGAACTCACAAAGACAAACCTGTCTTTGCCTCTCAAGTGCTGGGATTAAAGGCATGCACCACCACCACGCAGTTTAAATTCACCAACTTTAAGTGTACCTTTCAACACATTTTGACAAGTGTGGCCATCTGAGTAAAGAATCCCACAGTCACAAGATAGAACATGAAGTTGTTAAAAAAAAAAAAGAGCTGGGAATTCATATTTTCCTGGGAAATGTCCTAAAATTTGGTAACCCACACAGAGCAGGCCTGAAGGATAGGAAAGCAGTTGATGGGGTTAGGGTCAGGAAACTGGGATCCCAGGAGCACTACAGAAGTTCTGTGCTCCCTTTGCCCCTTCCCTTATATGAGATGGACTAGAGAGAGGGACAGAGAGGACAAGTCCACCTCTCTCTGCTTCCCTCGGCAGGCCAAGGCAAATCTAGACAAAAACAAGCAGACATTGGAGAAAGAGAATACAGATCTGGCCGGGGAGCTGCGTGTCCTGGGCCAGGCAAAGCAGGAGGTGGAGCACAAGAAGAAGAAGCTGGAGGTGCAGCTGCAGGAGGTGCTATCCAAGTGCAGTGACGGGGAGCGTGCCCGGGCTGAGCTCAGTGACAAGGTCCACAAGCTACAGGTGAGGCCAGCGTCCCCAGGCTGCTGCTGTACTGCAAGAGACCTCTGTCCAGCCTCCCAAGTCCCTCTGGCTGCCAGCAAGTTGGCTTCCTCGAGATGCATCCTTGCATTCTCTTGTGTGAATTTTTTGTCAAAACCTCATGTTCTGTGGCTCCTTCTGGAACCCATCAGCTACAAATTGGGATTCCTGGCCCTAGAACTCTACAGTTCTAAGATCCTACCAGAGCCCCATTGTATTGACTGGGTCCAGTTAGGATCCACCTTATTGGATTCCAAATCCCCACCAAATCTGGCAGAGATGAGCTGCAGATCTGAGAGTCCCAGTGTTGAAAGTCAGTCCTGATTTGTTCACTCCTTAGCACTAGGGAGGAAACTGTAGGTCCTACTCTCTCTCCTACCCACTGCTCTTCCATTACCTTTATGGCCATCACCAAAGAGGTTCTATGCTCCCTTCCCACAAAGGTACGTGATATACTCTGAGTAAAAAGGGCTCTTCTTGTTGTTCTGTGATATGACTTTCAACTCACCAGTCTCTCACCCCCTCAGAATGAAGTGGAGAGTGTCACAAGCATGCTCAATGATGCAGAGGGCAAGGCCATCAAACTGGCCAAGGATGTGGCATCCCTTGGATCCCAGCTTCAGGATACTCAAGTGAGTACCATCTGGGAGACCTGGAGTGCCTACTTCCTTGGGGGCATCTCTGGACCCGCCATACATGCCTTCCCTTGTAGGAGCTACTACAAGAAGAAACCCGGCAGAAACTCAATGTGTCCACTAAGCTGCGTCAGTTGGAAGATGAGAGGAACAGCCTCCAGGACCAGCTAGATGAGGAGACGGAGGCCAAGCAAAACCTGGAACGCCACGTCTCCACCCTGAACATTCAGGTGTGGACAGCATGCTGGGGCCCACCATGCATCCTCACCTCTCTTCTGGGGCCCACAGTGGGTCTTCTCCTCACCTCCAGGGTCCACTGTGACTCCTCTTCTCTGGGGTCCTCACAGGTCCTCTCTTCTCTGGGTCTGTGTGGTTTGTTTGCTCACTAGCTCTCTCTGCTGTTGGATTTCCTCGGTGAGGAGAAAGAAAGTTCCCTTCTCAGAGCTCAACTTTTGGCCATTCCAGCTCTCAGACTCTAAGAAGAAGCTGCAGGACTTCGCAAGCACTGTGGAGGCCATGGAGGAGGGGAAGAAGAGGTTGCAGAAGGAGATGGAGGGTCTCAACCAGCAGTATGAGGAAAAGGCCGCCGCCTATGACAAACTGGAGAAGACTAAGAACAGGCTTCAGCAGGAGCTGGATGACTTGGTTGTGGACTTGGACAACCAGCGGCAACTGGTATCCAATCTGGAGAAGAAGCAGAAGAAATTTGATCAGGTAGGTCTAAGAGCTCACCGCCCTGTCCTTGAATGTGGGGAGAGGTTATTTCTGCGTGGCACTGTGGTGGCACTGGAAGTCTGAATCTCATCTGGACTTTGCTGGAAGCAGTGGAAGGCTATCTTGTCTCATCTTAGGTGACCATGACATATGAGGAACAGGGCATGAACACATCGGAATGCTTAACACTGAGATTCTTCTAAACACAAACACTGTAAAAATTGCCCACATACATAGCCATAGGGCTAGTACAAGCCTTTAAAAAATGAGGGTCGGGGCTGGAGAGATGGCTCAGAGGTTAAGAGCATTGCCTGCTCTTCTAAAGGTCCTGAGTTCAATTCCCAGCAACCACATGGTGGCTCACAACCATCTGTAATGGGGTGTGGTGCCCTCTTCTGGCCTGCAGGCAAACACACAGACAGAATATTGTATGCATAACAAATAAAACATATAAAAAAAAATGAGGGTCGTTTATCCCATACACTCAGTGACTACTCAGAAGCACTGCTTCTAAGCATCTCTTCTCCAGAGCATATCATTTAATTTCCACTTTCTTTGAGGCAGTCTCCTGTTGGCCAGGCTAGTCTTGAACTCACTATGTAGCTATACTTGACTTTGAGTTTCTGAACTTCTAATCCTCCTGCCTCTACCTTTGGAGCTCTGGGGTCACTGGTGTGCCATACTCAGTTGTATACAGTTCTGAGGACTGAACCCAGGGCTTCCTGAATGGTAGGCAAACATTCTATCCACTAAGGCACAGCCCCTTCCCTCAGAGTGTATACTAGTCAATCTCACTTTCCCCAAATGCCTCATTATGTGAAAGTTAAGGCAATTGTGCAGTCACTGCCAGATCATCCATTAATGCCGTGCTGCATGCCTTTGGGGGATAAGAAAAGGAGAGGATCTTACTATGCATCCCTGGTTGGCCTGGAACTCATAGTGTAGACCAGGCTGGCCTTAGACTCACAGACATCTGCCTGTCTCTGCCTCCAGGGCTCTCAGATTAAAGGTGTGTGCTACCATGCCTAGCTCTATCCTAGTTATTTATAGATTAATCACAACAAACTAACATTTAATATTTCGGGTACATTTCAAAGCAGATCACAGATATCTGTGCCCTTCTCCCTTAGCATGTCACATTGCATGTTAAAAGATGCTCAGGCTGATGAGATGGCTCAACTTGTAAAGTACTTGCTGCCAAGATTCATAACCTAAATTCAGCCCCTAAAGTCAAATCTACTTGGTAGAAGGAGAGACCAGCTTCCACAAATTGTCCTCTTGTTATCCTGTGGCACGAGTGTGCGTGCCTGCACGCGCGTGTGCACACACACACACACACACAAATAAACAAACAAATGTAAATAAATGTTAAAGAACACTTAAAAATAGTTTTGCAGCCAGACATAGTGGCACAGGCCTGAAATTCTGACTCTCAGGAAGATGAAGCAGAAGGATTGTAGATTAAGATCAGCCCAGGCTAGGCTACATAGCAAGTCTGTCTCAAAACACTAATATTATTATTATTTTATATCTTTAGGTAAATTTACATATGCTTCAATGCATACCTTCTTTAAGTGTGCAGTCACATTGTTCTGATAAATGCACCTGTTAGGACCCAAACTTCTAAATACTAGCTCTAATATGTATTACCTATACTTATTAAAGATGATTTTAGCTGCACATTGGTGGCACACGCCTTTAACCCCCACTCACGGGAGGCAGAAGCAGGCAGATCTCAGTGAGTTCGAGTCTAGCCTGGTCTACAGAGCTAGTTCCAGGACAAGCTCCAAAGCTACAGAGAAACCCTGTCTTGAAAAAACAAAAAGAGAAAAAAAAAGATGATTTTATATGTGACATGGGGTTATTTTTACAGATTGTGCTGTGAGTCCAAATGCTAGAAGTTGAGGGGACACTGCCCCCCGACAGACCTCATTGTGCTAAGCTTGTGCAGGACACCCTGGTTTCTCCTTTCCCAGCAGCCATTTCTGCTCAGGACTGTCAGTTGTACCCATAGTCTCATTATCCACTAGAGGGCCAGAAGTTTTCACTGCCTTCCTGTCCATATTCTGTGGGGTTTGGTGTCACCCGTGCTGTCGGGAGGTCCCTGCTGATCATCTGTCTCTACTGAATTCTGCAAGTCTGGGTTTGGTGTCACGGTCTGTAACACACTGCTCTCTCCTCCATCAGATGAGAGTTGTGTTAAGTTGGAACACAGTCATCTTTGACTTTTCTCCAAGCATATGCATAACCATACACCTTCAGGATGGTACATGAGTTAACTTTGTAACTAGAAAGATACTTGTGGTCATAAAACAAAAACATCATTCAGTGTTAGTTTGTCCCCAGGAGCAGGATGTGCTAACCCAATGGGCAGTTCTAGCAGTGAGAAAGATTATCTTAACGGGCTTCCACATGTATCTAAATTGCTTACACTTACACTGGGCACATTCATTGTGACAGGGCTTCTTCATATCTGGGCTTCAATGAGCTTCAGGTATATTGAGGATGCCTCTGAGTTTTGTGTTCTTTTAGTTGTTAGCTGAGGAGAAGAACATCTCTTCCAAGTATGCGGATGAGAGGGACCGAGCTGAAGCGGAGGCCAGGGAGAAGGAAACAAAGGCTTTGTCCCTAGCCCGGGCCCTGGAGGAGGCTCTGGAGGCCAAGGAGGAGCTGGAGAGGACCAACAAGATGCTCAAAGCTGAAATGGAAGACCTTGTCAGCTCCAAGGATGACGTGGGCAAGAACGTAAGTGGTGCAGAATCTCACCAGTTAGCGCCTCAGTGAGGTGTATCAGTCTGGTGTGGGCACAGGAGACCAGGGAACAGCCACTGAGGCGAGGCCATCAGGAATCATGTCAGACCCTAGTGGCCTGGGCCACCGCTCTGGTATCATGAGCCTCCATTCTGTGAGGGTGAAGTTTCATTTAAGCGAATGCCCTGCCCACTCTGCCTGCCAGGTGCATGAACTAGAGAAGTCCAAGCGTGCCTTGGAGACCCAGATGGAAGAGATGAAAACCCAGCTGGAGGAGCTGGAGGATGAGCTTCAGGCCACTGAGGATGCCAAGTTGCGGCTGGAGGTCAACATGCAGGCCCTCAAAGGCCAGTTTGAACGAGATCTCCAGGCTCGAGATGAACAGAATGAGGAGAAGCGGAGGCAGCTACAGCGGCAGGTGAGCCAGCTCTCATCTTTGGCTGGGGACACCTGCATCCTCCACCCCACTTGGGGCCAAGATTAGGCTGACCTAAATTCAGCCCCTAAAACCTACTAGGTAGAGGTAGGTGGACACCCCCCCCCCCAGCAACATACACCACATACAGGGATTGTTCTAAGTCCCTGGGAGCCCAGGCTCTGGGGGGCATCCCTGTAGCCTGCACCTCTCTCCCTGGCTCAGCTGCATGAGTACGAAACAGAACTGGAAGACGAGCGGAAGCAGAGGGCTCTGGCAGCAGCAGCCAAGAAGAAGCTGGAAGGGGACCTGAAAGACCTGGAGCTCCAGGCTGACTCAGCCATCAAAGGGAGGGAGGAAGCCATCAAGCAGCTTCGAAAACTGCAGGTGGGTGATTCTGTGTTCGGGGAGGAGGGAGGTGTAGGTGGAGGAAGAGACGGTTCCCCAGGCCCGGTGCATCAGTAAGAGACCTCAGGAAGCAACCTGAGGTGCAGGCCAATGACTGACTCTGCCACTAGTTAGCCACAGATAATGTTTTTCTGCGTGAGGCACCATTGCTGGTTCTTGTCCACTCTCCTCAGTTCACATGGAGGATTCTGCCATTGGAGGCCTGAGGCCCAACCACACATCAGGGATTCGCCAACATAAACTGGAAATTCCAAGGGGTTGGCTTGCAGAGATAAACATCCTTGTGAGAACCAGGTGAGTGAAAGTGGATCTTGCTTGTCCTGTTGACTCATTCAGGCTCAGATGAAGGACTTCCAGAGAGAGCTGGACGATGCCCGTGCCTCTAGAGATGAGATCTTTGCCACCTCAAAGGAGAACGAGAAGAAAGCCAAGAGCCTGGAGGCCGACCTCATGCAGCTCCAGGAGGTAGAGGCTCCCCCTGCTGGTAACAGCCTTGCACTGCTCCCCCAGGCCTAGGGCCGGATTTCCTTCCATTGGCTTCCCTCCCACAAAGGGCTCATAAGGGGAACTGTACTGCAACTGTGCTGGACAGATGATCGTAGCAAGGTAGCTAGAGCCTCTCTCTCCTGCCTCAGGACCTGGCAGCAGCTGAGAGAGCTCGCAAGCAAGCTGACCTGGAAAAGGAGGAGCTGGCTGAGGAGCTGGCTAGCAGCCTGTCGGGAAGGTGAGGCTGCAGGGAGGCAGTTGGACCTGGGGTAAGAGAGTGTGCTTTGGGACCCTCACTTCAGCGACAGAAGACCCAGTGGTCACTAGGGCCCTGACAGGTCAGACCCGGGCTTGGAAAGGCTCTACCTGATGGTCTTCCCACCTATGGATTTGGGAATGTGGCATTTCATTCATTCTGGGTGAGTAGTGTCAGGGACAAAGATAGACATTGCTCCTACCCCGTTCTGGCTTTGCTGATGCTGGTCATTGTGTGAATCCTGGCCCACCACTTTCTAGCCGGTTGCATCTAATTTTGCTCTGCTGTGGCTCAAATATTCAAGAGGCCATTTAAAGGAGAAAGGACTTATTTTGGTCCAGGTTTCAGAGGATTCAGTCCAAGGTCTTCCATTCTACTGATTCTGGACTCAGACTAGTGAAGAACACCATGGCACTGGAGCCTGTTAAAGAGGCTGTGCACCTTGTGGCAGACAGGAAAAGGGCGTGGATTCCCTAAGGTCACATACCTACCCCATTCCCCTGTGACCAACTTCTCCCAACTAGCCTCCACTTCCAGCTTCTTACCATCCAGGAATTCCATCATGTTCTGAATCCATCAAGGAATTAACCCATTTATTAAGCCGGAGCCTCAGAATCTAGTCACTTATCTGAGGTCACCAGTTGATACATGAGTTTGTGAGGGACATTTCATATTCAAATCATGACACAAGGTAATCTTGGATTTCAGACTACCCTGAGCTTTAAGTTAGAGAATGAGGGCCACCTGAGGGCACCTTTCCAGGGAGGGTCCCAAGGCAGCTGCATTCCCCTCAGGAATACACTGCAGGATGAGAAGCGCCGCCTGGAGACGAGGATTGCGCAGCTGGAGGAGGAGCTGGAGGAAGAACAGGGCAACATGGAGGCCATGAATGACAGGGTCCGCAAGGCCACTTTGCAGGTAGGAGATACTAAGTGAAAAGGGAGGGAAAACTCCTCAGGCCATTTATGTTAGCACAGTGGGCTCAGTAAGCAACCTGTCCCTGTCTGATGCCCTACCCATTTAGTTCTGGATGGCTGCTTCTGCCCTACACAAAACACATACACTGGACACTCAGCCACTAGACTCAAAATAGCAGACCACTTGGGGGCTACAGTGAGGCAAAACCGCTTGGCCACATTCCCCACACAGGCGCAAAGTTGATTACAAAATGAAAAAAATGCACTACAGCTGGATCTCATGGCTTTCCTTACCTGAGGTTCCTTCTTCTGATGACTCTAACTTGCGTCAAACTTACCCACAAAACCAGCCAGTGCACTCCTTGTCCACTAGTATCATGCCCGCACTGTCTGCTCTCTTCAGAAAACTCTGAACAGACCTGTGGGGTCATATCTGGTTCCCTCCACTACATGGCCACAGTGAACGGCACTGCTGTTTTCCCTCACTGTTCTTTGCCCAGTCCCAAGAGTCCTTGGTGCCTCTATGGAGTGGAGGCTTCCTGAGCATCCCTATATGATGGGTGCCTGGACCATCCTGCAGCCCATCAGTGTCTGGGCTAGGGAACATGGACGGTTCTGAGCTGAGTATTGGTGGGCGACAAGGAATAGAGTGGATGGAGAGAGAATGCAGGTACACCATGGCAGTAGACTTGCTCTGATACCCACCCCAGCTCGATGCTTTCTGACTCACGGCATTCTTCTTCACCAGGCTGAGCAACTGAGCAATGAGCTGGCCACAGAGCGCAGTGCTGCTCAGAAGAATGAGAGTGCACGGCAGCAGTTGGAACGCCAGAACAAGGAACTCCGGAGCAAGTTGCAGGAGGTGGAGGGCACTGTCAAAGCCAAGCTCAAATCTACCGTGGCAGCACTGGAGGCTAAGATTGCACAGCTGGAGGAGCAGCTGGAGCAGGAGGCCAGGTATGGGACACTTGGCGCTCCAGTCCCAGCTTTCTGGAGACCAAAAGGGAACACTGGGAAATCGTTTACCCTAAGAGCCTCATTTCCGGTGTGTGACAATAGGGTTCAGTGGTGGCTACACGGCAGTGGTATACTGAGGACAGAATGGAGACACAAAGTACCGTTATTAGGATGGTGATAGTCCTCCAGACATGAGCGTCCTTAGTGGGTGCCTGCCTGCCACCAGGTACCTGGCAGGTCTAGCCACCAGCCCACAGATACAAGAAGGCTCCCTGTTTAATTATGAGCCACAGTATCTTCCAGCCTGGTGTTTTAAGGGTTCTGAGCCACTTATACCAGCTTTCTGAATGATCCACATACTTCTGTGGTTTTTAGTTCACGTGCAGGTGTATAGAACAATCACAATTTTAGAACATTTGCATCACCTCAGAAAAAAAAAACCAACAACAAAAAACATTCTTTGTCCTTCCTTTCCCACCACCACCAACTTTAATCATCTACTTTGGAAAGGCTTAGGTGGAATGTATATGTTACTTTTCTCATTGTTGTGACAAGCTTCCTGCCAGAAGCAACTTCAGATAGGAAGGGTTTGTTTTGGTTCATCGTGTGGGAAAGGCATTATGGAACATCTTGGTTTGGGGTCAGCTCACCTGCAGCTCCTGCTTCTCACATCTTTTTTTAAAAACTTTTTTATGGTTTATTTAACTTTATTTTTTATGTGCATTGGTATGAAGGTGTCAGATCTCCTACAACTGGATCTTCAGACAGTTGTGAGCTGCCATGTGGGTACTGGGAATTGAACTCAGGTCCTCTAGAAGAGCAGTCAGTGTTCTTGACCACTGAGCCTTAAACAGTTTATTTTTATTTATTTATTTTTGTTTTTTTGAGATAGGGTTTCTCTGTAGCTTTGGAGCCTATCCTGGAACTTGCTCTGTAGACCAGGCTGGCCTCGAACTCACAGAGATCTGCCTGCCTCTGCCTCCTGAGTGCTGGGATTAAAGGCGTGCGCCACCAATGCCCCTACTTCTCACATCTTGGTGGATAGGAGAGTCTGAGCTGAACCTTTGAGTTCTGCCTCTGTTGACCCATTCTGCTAGCTAAACTATTTGACCCACAACTAAGTATGTTCCACAACCTTGCCAACCTGTCCTGCTGGGGATCCAACATTTGCCTGTGGGGGCATCTCACATCAATGGAAACCCTTTGTGACTGACTCATTTCTTCAAAAGAGGTTCATTTGTGCTATAGCATGCCTCGATACATCACCTCTCTCTATTCTACATCTGCCTGATCTTTGGGATGACTCTTGATTTGGGGTTTGAGGAAGCTGGGATGCTATGTCTGATTAACATGCCAGCCACAAGGATGCCATCTCAGTCTGAAACTACCTTTCCTTTCCTCCCCATGACAGAGAGAAACAGGCAGCTACCAAGTCACTGAAACAAAAGGACAAGAAGCTGAAGGAGGTCCTGCTGCAGGTGGAGGATGAGCGCAAGATGGCCGAACAGTATAAGGAGCAGGTAGCCATAGCTACGGCCCCTCCTCAGTGTCCTGGCCTCACAGTGCTTTGGGGCCCCACATGTGCAGCCTTGTTTACTCACGATCCTTTCCTTGGCAGGCAGAGAAAGGAAACACCAAGGTCAAGCAGCTGAAGAGGCAGCTAGAAGAGGCAGAGGAGGAGTCCCAGCGCATCAATGCCAACCGCAGGAAGCTGCAGCGGGAGCTAGATGAAGCCACTGAGAGTAATGAGGCCATGGGCCGAGAGGTGAATGCCCTCAAGAGCAAGCTCAGGTGAGGAGCTGGGGGGAGGGTAGGTGGGAAAGGGGTTTGCAGCCTAAAGTGCCTGTTCTGCACCCATGCATCCCTTGCACCCTTGCATCCCTGTACCCAACAACACCCTCAACTCCCTCCACCATTTTACTTAGTCCAGCACTGAAACAGACATAGAGCTGCCCAGGACATGGCCTCTGAGAAATTCATCTCTTCTTTAACCCACATGTCCCACCCCCTGCTGTGTGGAGGAGGTGGAGGAAGAGTCCATCTCTTGAAGCCCATCCTTCATTGCAGGGTGGACAACTATCAACCCTCACTTCCTATCTTCTTTCTTGAACCTTCTATCTCAGGTTCTCACCCTCAGCTCACTGCCATGTTGGGTAGGGTTGGGCTGTGCTATGCCTATAAGGTGTTTAGCAGGTCCACCTACCCAGCACCCTAACAGCTACAAATGTCTCCAGAAGTTGCCAGGTGTCCCCTCATGAAGATGCCCTGCCCACACTATTGTGGGTCTGGTTTCAGTTCTCTTGCTCAAGGCTGCCTCCCACTCTGTACCATGTCATTCTGGATATTCTGGCCTTCCAACCTCTCTTCACTCCATTGTTCTCTGTGATTTTAATATCCCAGGAGATCTTGCTGTACTCTGGGATGTGATGAGCGGCTCTAACTGCACTATAGGCATCCTGCCTATCTAGCTCTGTGGTCTTTGCTCCCTCCATTTTTTCTTCCATGACCCCCAGTGGCCCCAGCTTCTTTTCCATGGTCAACTATGCACCTGCACCTTTATGCCTCATCACTCTGTAACCCTTTCTTGCTTTGCTGGCTTCATTTGACTAGTGCCCAGCCCAGTCCTAGCATAACACCTTCCGCACAGCCAAGACACAAACCATATGACACCCCAGCTACTACTTCCATTCTGAGTATGCTGACAGCCACGTTTATCTCCTCCACAAGTGCACTTCTCATCTCCACTCTCAGTGTCCATTGATGACCTCACTTCTGTCTTAACTGGAAAACAGAAGTGATAGTTAAATACACACCAACTTTCCCTATTCCTGCCCTGCCATTTGTGCTGATCTAATGTGGCAGAGCCGAAGCCTTGCTAAACTTGGCCCTTATCAGTTTTGCATCCCCAGCATGTACCTGGGTGCTAGCTCACTCTCCTTCAGTTATTCCATTGGGTGCTTTTCTGCCACGCCTTTCCCATGCAATATGTAGGTAGCATCAACCAAAGGCCTTCTTCAGGCCACACTGTGACTACAAATAGCCCCCGGAAGAGTGACCATCACAGGACCTCTTGTTGGATACCCTCTCTCCCCTGGACCTCACAGGGGTCATCCCCCAATTGCCCTTCTCTCTCCATCACAAACCCACCATGCATTGGTCCATCATGGTCCCTTTTACATCTTTCTACTTTCAGTGATCTGTTTTGAAAGGTGCCTCCAGTCCCTTAAGATGAGAGTGTTATGGTTCCTATTTGACGGGCTAGAAACCATCCTTCCCCATTTCTCCAATCTAGTAGAGGTGTAAGATGCTCCAGTGTTGAAGGCTCAGTACACAAGAGCTGTTTCCACAGTGACCCAAAAGAATGTGCCCTAGTGGGTATTGGGCCCTCTACCCTAGAGGACAGTCACCTCAGTTATCTGTCCCTGTACCGATATGTCTCTTCTCTCTTGGGCTTAATGGTTCTTTGAGGTCATTTGACCACCTCTGTGGGTTCTGCCCACTTACTTAACCTGTGGTAGTACAGACCCAAGGTAGAACCAGATTATTTTGTTATACCAGTATGTACCACATTCTCTAAGTCTAGGTGTACAGAAACACGAGCTCACACCCTAAAGCTGTGAGAGATTGTTAAACCCCACAGAAATCAGAAATCACTAAGCAAGTTTCAGTTAGCCGAATAAATAACCTTCTACATACCTGAAAACATTTGCCATGCTGCTAGTCACCTTCCACTTAGCTGCCAAAGCCAACAGAGACCAGAGCTCAGGCAGTGGCTCACTTGATAAAGTGCTTATTTTTCAAGCACGAGGACCAAGTTCAATCCCATAAAAGAAGCTGGGCTGGTGGCACATTCTGTAATCCTAATTCTAGGGAGGTAGAGATAGGATTCCTGGGACTTTCCAGCCAGCTAGCCTAGCCCAGTTGGTGAACTCTGGGTTAGTGAAACCCTTTCTGAAAAGACAAGGTAGGCAGTGTTCATGAAGATAGATGACATCCACACACGGCGTACACCCCTGCACAGACATCTGGTCCAACACTGACCTTTCAGATTGACCTTTTCAGATGTTCTTACTTTGTACAATGCTCAAGTGACTCAGGAGGACAGAAGTTTAAAGTGCCAGTTTCTCCAGGCTGGCTCTCTGGTTCATGTTGACTTAGAAGTACCTTTCATTACTCAGCTGAAGCTAGTACCTTTAGCATACTTAACTGGCTCCCTCCCAAGCGTGGATGGTAACTTCTGGGGACTCTCTCTGTTTCAGAGGGCCCCCCACACAGGAAACTTCGCAGTGAGCCACCAGGTATCTTGTGCCTCCAGCTTTGCAGCTCCTATGTGTCATGTTGTCCCTATTCCTCTGTGCCCAGCACCCCTTCCTTATCCCCATTCCTGTGCCCAGCACCCCTTCCTTATCTCCATTCCTTTGTGCCCAGCACCCCTTCCTTATCTCCATTCCTCTGTGCCCAGCACCCCTTCCTTATCCCCATTCCTCTGTGCCCAGCACCCCTTCTTTATCTCCATTCCTCTGTGCCCAGCACCCCTTCCCTGTGTCCTCTCTTTTCCAAGTCCTTGCAAATTTCTGTGAGATCCCCCAAATCTGAAGGCTTGGATTAGTTCAGAACCATGAATGTAAGGAGCAGAGCTCCTCTCTGGAGTTACTGCCCTTCCTTCTGGCATTTTGTCAAACATGACTTCTGGCAAAACACCTTGATCACATCTCTATTAGATTTTAAAAGTCTGCATGATTTGTTTTGTTTTGTTCATTTGTTTTGTTTTTGCTTTTGTTGTTTTGAGACAGGGTCTCATGTAACCTTGTCTGGCCTTGAACTCACTATGTAGTCAAGGGTGGCCTAAAGCTAGAAAGCAAGTGCTGCAGTCACAGGCATGTACCACTGCACTGTGTTATGTGATAATGAGAATGGAACCCAGGGCTTCATGTGTAGTAGACAAGCACTTACTAACTGAGCTACAGCCCTAGGCCTTGCTGGAATTGTTTGTTCTTAGCTACATGCTGCTCAGGTTGCTCACGCAGTGGGGATGCTCAGCAGTGCACCCTCCTTGTATAGGTAAAGTGCCTTCCCCTTGGCACAATGCCTAGAGAATGGACCTGGCTTCCATCTGGCTGGCCTGAGTCACGGTTCAGAAAAAAGAAACACAGGGCCACAGTAACCACAGTCCATGGTTAAATTTGTCCTGTCCAAAGGACATGAGCACTCCCTGCCACAGCAAAGATGCCAGGACTTCAGGTGGCTTGAAGTAGGGCTCAATCCTTACTGCATTTTAAGTGCATGAGCGTGGGAATTGGACAATACCTGTAGGAGCCTTTCTGGAGGTCTCATGGGCTGCTCCCACATGTTCACGGACAGGGGAATGGACTTAAAAGTTCATAGGGTATTTGCTTCTCTGGGATTTTAAGCACTTTTTTGTGTGTGGGGGAGGGGGTTTTGGTGTAAGGAGGAAACAAAGGCTTGATGGAGTCCCCAGACCCTCATAATGAGGCCAAGGACACCCTTGCTTGTATCTTCCTGTTCTTTGTAGAACTTAATTTTGCTCTTGCTGCCAAATACTTAAAGCTGGTTGAGGTTTTGCAGAGAGCATCCCCAAGGATACGAGGGGGAAAGAGCTCACAGTGCCTAGACTAAACTCCAGTATTTGGAAATACCCACAATTCGCCAGGATGAGACCCTCTAAGAAAACCTTTGGCAGGGTTCCCTTATTTCCTATAACTGGTAATTGGTATCAACCTGTTTTTGTTTCTGTTTTTCCCCCAAGACAGGGCTTCTCTGTGTAGCCCTGGCTGTCCTGGAACTAGCTCTCGCTCTGTAGACCAGGCTGGCCTCAAACTCAGAGATCCACCTGCCTCTGCCTCCCAAGTGTTGGGATTAAAGGTGTGCGCCACCACTTCCTGGCTGGTATCAACCTTTTGTCTAGGATTTGGAAACACTCCAATAGTGATCCTTGCTCTGGAACCATGCCCCGTTTGATACCCAGGGCATGACTTGTTTCTGAGATCAAGGGACAAACCTTTTGAGTCAGCAAATATAGACTGTTCCAAAAAAACACAAAGTAACTAAAGCCTTGATTTAGGCTTAACCATGATTTCTAGCCCCAGCGGGTTCCAGTTCTGAAGTAAAGCTGTGTGAAGAAGGGGCCACCCACAGTCACTTCTCCACACTGCACTCTAGGCTTCTCTCTCACCCACAGCACTGTAAAGAAATGGGCACAGGCTGTTCATCCTCTAACAAGGAAGTGGCCTTTCTACAGCGGCCCCCTGAAGCTGGCCAGGGTGTCTGTCTTACTTTGAAAGTGGCTAAAACTTTTGAAGATTTTATTCCTGATTGCTGTCTTGGGAAACCCCAAAAGGTTCACATTGGGAGTTCCCCTACCTGCCGACAATAAGCTTTGGGCCTGCTTATGCCTATGGCATGTCACCTGTCTGAGCTGATCCTTTTGGGTCACTGGGTGGACACACCCTCATGGCTTTTCCCTCCAGCCTTCTTATGACCAGCAAGTTGCTTTCATTACCCAACATCAGCTCTCTTAACTGTACAAAAATGGGTTAGCACCTGTTTTCAAATTGAGGTCAAATAGGGCTGTACTGGTGGGGGCCCAACAAGATCACATGTTACGTCACTGAAAGTCCACACATAACCTCTTGTGAAATAGCAAAGGGTATCTGTGAGTACACTTACCTTTCCCCTTTTTCCCACTTGCCTCCTCACCCAAAGTTTCACTCTGTATAATCAGCCCTTCTCCAGGATGGAGCAGACCAGAGGCTGAGGCTGCCCTGCCCTGAGTAAACGTGCACCTCAGAATAACAATTTCCAAATACTCATTGGGCTTTCACTTTGTGTTATGCATGATGGGACAAAAGTGAGGGAAATACTCACTCAAGGTAGACACCATCTCCCCACCACGGTAGATCTCAGGGCAGGGAGTCCCACATCAGGGGAGGTGCTGTGTCACCCCCTTCAACTAAGGAATGTCCTCTGTGTAACTCCACTCTGCTTTTAGAGTCATTTTGAAAACCTAAAGCCTTGCCTTTTTATTCCCACAAGACAGAAATCTGTAGACAAAACAGCACATTTTCTTATCAGGCCTGTGTGTGCGACTCTCCACCTGGCTTGTCCTTTTTCTCTTTCCAATCCAGTGCTCTGGCACAGCAGAATCCTAAGTGTCATGAAATGACCAAACCAACATATTTAAAGCCAATAATCTCATGCCAACTGAATAAATAAAACCACTCAGACTTTTAAGACTGGCTGGGACTCACCCTAAATTTGTTTGTGACTCATTCATGCTGAGTGTGTGTTTGGTCTCAGCCCTTGATAAACACTTTCCAATCTCCTGGGAGATTTCCTTACTAAAGATGTGTATTTTCTGTTTTAAATCCATAGGCGAGGAAACGAGGCCTCATTTGTTCCTTCCAGAAGGGCTGGAGGCCGCAGAGTTATTGAAAACACAGATGGTTCTGAAGAAGAAATGGACGCTCGGGAGTCAGACTTTAATGGAACCAAAGCCAGTGAATAAATTCAGAATATACACCGTGGCAGGGAAACAAAACACAAGGACGGCAGAATCTAGCGGACTAGGCTTAGCATTCGGCTCCATTCATTCTCAAGTCGCAGACATCACCTCATCCCTCACAACAGTCGGCCTACAGCCCACACAAAGGGTGTGAATTCATGTTTTAGGATGTGCTATCAAAGACAACGCAGGCCAGACTTTGCGTTTGGGGGGGGGGTGGGGAATGTGCAGACAGGTTTTAGGAAAACAGCCCCAGTCACCATCAACTGTTTACATGAAATGAGTAAGTTACCTAATGGGTGCCACTGCCCCCAGTCCACTCCCACATCATTCCCTGACCAGCCAGTTGCTCCAGCTTGGGAAGGAAGCCCTTGTTTGAAAACTTCCTTTCCCTCCCTGGCTGCCACACCTCAGACACACACAGTTCATTCACCAAGACCAAGTGACTTGGTCACTGCTCCAAGGGCTGAGTACTGAGATGGCACTGTCTTACTTGCACCCAGGCTGTACCCATGGACACTTTCACTAATAAAACATAAGTCACGAAAATGGAGTTGGCTCTTCTGTCAAGCTGTAGTCTCATGCAGGGCGGGGCAGGACATCCGCGACCCTGTAAACGTTTGAGTTAGTCCATAAATTGGGCAAACAATCACGGAGGGATTAACATCATAAGGGAGGGCTCTATTTGGACATGAGCAGCTACAAGGCTATACACCAGCTGTGCAGCTGTCCTGCTTGAGCATCTGGTCTGAAAATTCAAATGTCCCCAACACCTTTGAAGACCCTTTTCACCAACACTGAAAAATCCCAAATGGAATGGGTCATAACCAAAACTCAGACACACTAAAATTACTGTATAAAATGACATGGACATTTGGGGGACACAACTCCCATCAGCAATCCCTCACCTATGCTCTGTAAATAACTCCAATAAACATGTTAGTTCAACAAAGTGGAAAAAAAAATTACTTTCAGGCGTCAGGCACAGGGTGTTATGCCTGTACTCCCAGCACGTAGGAGGGGGAAGTAGGATGATTGAAAACTTGAGGCCAGCCTGGGCTACCTAGTTCTGGGATGGCATGATTTATATGAGACCCTGTCTCAAATACATAAATAAAAATAAAAACCTTTGGGGCTGGAGAGATGGCTCAGAGGTTAAGAGCATTGCCTGCTCTCCCAAAGGTCCTGAGTTCAATTCCCAGCAACCACATGGTAGCTCACAACCATCTGTAATGAGGTCTGGTGCCCTCTTCTGGCCTATAGGCATACATACAGACAGAATATTGTATACATAATAAATATTTAAAAATAAAATAAAAACCTTCAGACTACACGTAGAAGACATACATGGGACTGAAGAGTGGCTCGGCAGTTAAGAGCACTGGCTGCTCTTCTAGAGGACCCGGGTTCAATTCCAAGCACCCAACTGTCTGTAACTCCAGTTCCAGGGCATGTGACACCTTCATACCAATGCACATAAAATAAAGTTAAAAAAAAAAGAAGGCATACATAGAAGCTCAATGAATTCTGTGTTTAGAACTGGGTCCTGCCTCCAGGCTGCACAAATATTACAACATCCTAAAGACACCAAGTCCTAGGTACTTCTGGTCCCAAGTCTTTCAAGGGCAGCACAGTCAACCAATATTTTAAGCACAAGGTTTTTTGATCTCTTTAAATTACAATATTTTTGTCCAGTAGAGCAGGTCAGCAAAATACCTCAGAAAGCTGGACACAATATTTATGGTAGGTGCTCACCACATGGCAGTGTAAGCACGATGACCTGAGTTTAATTAATCCTTGGCACTCACACCATGTGAGTGTGGTGGCATATACTCCCTCACCCACAGATAAAGGATTTAAAAATAAATACTTCAGACTTGTAGGCCACATCTGTCTCTAAAACATTCATCTTCAAGCAAAACTGTTTAAACAATAAAAATAAAAACCCAAACGCCTAAAGCATGGTGGCCCATGCCTATAGTCCTTGGTTTGGAAGGCATCTAAAGCTATCTCACCCCGACCCCCAAAAAAAACATTTAAGAAATCATTCTTAGCATGAAGACTCTACAGAAGCACACTAGGAACCTTTAATTCCCAATTATTGTAAAAGTTCTAGTCCACACAAACTTTTCCAAAGCCCAACTCAACAGACTTTAAAAAGAGAGAGAGAGAGAGAGAGAGAGAGAGAGAGAGGAAATGGATACTAAAATGCTAAAAAAGCCAGTCCTCCCACGAGTGCTGATATAACTGGAATGACATATAAACATTTTCCCCAAATCACTGCTGAAAAGTTGACTTTAATAGAAAAATTTTAAAAACAGACCTAGTGTGTAAGGTCCTTTGCAAACTCAAGGCCCTGAGTCCAGACCCTCAGCACCCTTGTGTAACCCCACCTGGCAGGGCAGAGAAAGTCATTCTTGAAGCTTGTTGGCCAGCCTAGCCTAATGAACTGGAGTTTAATAAGAGACCCCACCTCAAAAAGTAAGACACCAAACGTCAACCTCTGTGCACACATGTGCCCACATACTCACCCACACACCTATATACATCACCCATGGAACTGAAGATAACAGATATTGACTTCTGACTCCCAAACATGTGCACACACACACCTCCAAATCCACACAAGCAACTACATATACCCACACACAAAATAGTTTTTCCTCCATTATTTTATTACTTGGCTAAACAAAAAAAATGAACTTTAGGGCCATGTGCAAACACGGAAGGACAAACAGCAGTAAAGCAGGCATTTCTTTTGATTTTATTATTTTTTAATATAAAAAAATAAAGACCATCTTTTCCCAGGTTATAATGTCTGAGGGGAACAAATAGCCACACAGCTTAAAACCACCTTGTGAATGTCAGCAGCACTCAGAAAGTTCAATTCAAGGCCAGGTTTGCCCCATCTACTAAAAAATGCATTAGTAGCAAAGTGAAGGGTGCTAAGCTCTGGAAATGAGTGAGCATTTCTCATTGTGGACCAAAGCAGGAGATGGTGCTTCACCTCAGACAGACCAGACAAGGCTCTGGTGTTGTAGTTCTGTGCTGATTTATCTACATCCCAAGGGAACGACCACCAGTGATCTCAATCTGATGTTTTAGTCACCCTTGTTATCTCTAGACATAGAATGATGAAGTCTTTTCTTAGGGATGGCATGACAAAGCCCAGTCCAACTCCAAGTTGTTCATGGTCATGATGCAGAAGTCGCCCCAACATCAAGGCAAGAGACTCAGGAGAGATGGGAAGCTGGGTTTATCTACAGAGAATAATCTCCCACTGACCAGAGGAGTCAGACACACCTCTGAAAATCTTCATGAAGCAGATAGAAGTGTCAAAGAGCTGGGCAGTGGTGGTGCGTACTTGAGAGG
This sequence comes from Arvicola amphibius, assembly GCF_903992535.2. Lineage (NCBI taxonomy): Eukaryota > Metazoa > Chordata > Mammalia > Rodentia > Cricetidae > Arvicola > Arvicola amphibius. The sequence continues at coordinate 102,802,916 of NC_052050.1, read as the reverse complement.
CAGAGGCAGGCAGGTCTCTGAGTTCAAGGCCAGCCTGCTCTACTTAGTGAGTTCCAGGACAGTCAGAAACCCCATCTCAAAAAAGAAAAAAGTAAAGGTCATAGTTTAAAACAGCCCCATGCTTATGTAATCTCCCAGTTCTAGACACAATTTAATCATGTTGTAAAGCACTGGCAGAATGTTCCAAAAGACAGCTTCAGCTGGAAGTAGGCTGCGGGAGAGCTCCTGAGCTGGGCTCTAGTTCCCCCTGAAGATTAGGCATATGCAAAACACCTCTGGAGGCCATTAAAACTCTAGGTAGCCAATGACATAGTGGCCCCATCATCCAAACCTTAGAGCTGGAAGGCGGTGGGGTGGGGAACCGGCTCGTTTCTATGTTGCATACTGCCAGGGGCTGGGCCACATTACAGGAATGATGCTGTGTCGACAGCCAACAGTCTTAGTCAGCTCGGGCTGCACAGCACAACAACCAAAAGCTAAATATAAAGAGGGTAAGACAGGTGAGGGCGCAGCTCCCATTGGTCCTAAAGCAAAAGCTTGACCACACCCTGGGTGGACGGTGGTGCCGGTGACGAGAGCTGTGAGGCTGGCTCCCCAAACTCCAAGCGTTTTCCTGACCTTCAGACAGAGCACACACATTTAATAGACGTGACAGGAGTTTGCCATGGCTAGCACAGGGACCCCAGGGTTCTAAGAGTGAATGTCAAGAGCAGTGACAAGTCTCACAGGGTCTCAGTTTTCTCTCCTGCGAAATGAAGAAAAGGATACTGGCTATCTGGTTCCCTGATTCCAAAGGCTACAGAAAAAGCACCCTATCTCAGAAGATTCCACAAAAATGTCTACTTCTTGGTCACTTCATTTAGAGTGGGGAATGCTTAAACTTGAACCCAGAGACTTATGTCTACTGAGCAACATTTCTTAATTTTTAATTTGATTCCTTGAATTAAAAAAAAAATTAAGGGCTGGAGAGATGGCTCAGCGGTTAAGTGCACTGCCTGCTCTTCTAAAGGTCCTGAGTTCAATTCCCAGCAACCATCTGTAATGAGATCTGGTGCCCTCTTCTGGCGTGTGGGCACACATGCAGACAGAATACTGAGAATACTGTTCACATAATAAATAAATAAATAAATAAATAAATAAATAAATAAGTAAATAAATAAATAAATAAATGAATAAAAAATTAAGGTTGACGAGATGGCTCAACAGGTAAAGATGTTTGGTGGTAGCCTAAAAATTTGAATCCAGAACCCACACAGAAGAAAGAACTGACTTTTGCCAGTTGTCCCCTGACCTTCACTCATGCACTATGGAAAACATACTTGTGCACATGTATACACACAATAATTTAAAATTTTTATTTTAAATGAAAATTTGACTGGGCATGGTGGTATGCATGCCTTTAATCCCAGCACACAGAAGGCAGAGATAGGCAGTTCTTTGGTCTGCACAGCCCTTCAAGTCCCAGGCCAGTCGAGGGTACACAGTGAAGCCTGGTTTCAAAAATAAATAAATACACTTTAAAAAAAATCTGTATTTAAAGGTCCAGAAGCTAAGTGTGCAGCTGTGGATGAATTCACTTCCCTCACGTGCTGCCTCACACCTGGGCTCCAAGGCCATGCAGGTTTCTTTTGATGAATTCCAAGATCTAGGGCTTTCCTTAGGCAAGAAAATAAAAGAAGTGCTGGCACTCAGTTCTGTGTCCCATCCCTGTGGCTGTTTCCAGGAATCTGATCCGGCTGGACTGATTCAGTGCCTTTAGTTTCTTGAAGATTCTACAAATTTAAAAATAAGAGCTGGGCGACAGCTCAGTTGGCAAAAGTGCTGCCTTGCAGCACCAGGACCTGAATTTGATCCCCAACACCTATGTAAAAAGCCAGACATGAGGATCATGCTTTTGACCTCAGCACCGAGGAAGCAGAGGCGGGTGGATCCCTGGGGCTTTTTAGCCTACTTGACGAGTTCTATGCCAGTTAGACTCTTGTCTCAAAAATCAAGTGGACAGCACTTGAGGAACATCACTTACAGCTGACCTCTAGCCTCCGCATACACAAGTACACAGTGCAGCCAAACTCATAGAATGCTTTAGTGGCAGTGCAACTCCCCACAAAGGATCCGGACAGGCCCTCTTCACAGTACAAAATCACACTATAAACACTGCTCTTTCCTTGTCTGCTGGCCCAAATTCAGGTATTATCTAATTTGGCCTTAAGCAAAGGGCTTATTCAAGGCTAGCCTGGAAGCAGAGACTAAGGTTTTCTGCAATAATCCTATAGCCTTAAAACTAGAGACCATGTGGGGCTGGGGCTGTTGTCTGATCTTAGTTCATCAAAGGCACTGACCCTTTATCTCCGACACTGGTGCTGCTCGGCCGTCTGTCACCACCATCTCGGCCTTTGGTTCCTTGCCCTGAGGCTGGTCCACTCGCCCAGCCTGGGGACGGATCACACACAAAGTTCCTGCACGATGCTAGTTTGGACTCCAGCGCCTGGGAAGAAACACTTTCATCAGTCAAGGTGTAGACAGAGGTTGGAGAAATAGCCAGCTGGGGGAGGGGGTGCTTGCCAAGTGTGCATGAAGCACAGGGTTTGATCCCCAGCAGTATAGAAACAAGGTATGGCATACCTGTAATCTCAGTACTCAGGAGGAAGAAACAGGAGGATCAGAAGTTAAAAGTTATCTTCAGTTACTTAGCAAATTTGAGGCCAGCCTGAGCCACAACCTTCCCCACCCCTCAAGGAAACAAAAAAGACAGGAACAGAAAAGTCTGAGAGCCACTGGGCATGACGGCACACACCTCTGACCCCCTGCCCTCAGGAGACAGGAGCAGGCAGATCTGCTTGAGTCCCGGCAGAGCGGATCTCAGATGCCTTGCCAGTCTAGGCCACAGTGAGCTCCAGGACAGCCAGGGTCACAGAGAGATACTATCAAAAAAACCAAGTAGAAGGTGGGAGCCAGGGAAGAGAAAACCACTTAAATTGTGTTCCCAAGATTCTGAGGGGTCCTCAGTAGAACCCAGTGTGTCTACAAGGACTAAAACTACCCACCTAAAATATCCAGAAGCTTCCCAGAAAATCATTAACTCCACCTAGTAAAATATGAGATAGGCGTGGTGTACACCTGTAATCTTAGCACTCAAGGGACTGAGGCAGGAGGCCAGCCTAGGTGACACAGAAAGACCCTGTCTCAAAAAACAACAAGAAACCAAACAAACAAAAAAGAACTACCCTCACCAAATACTAAGAATAGTAATAATCATCTTCTGGAACCGTTTGCTTGTTTACCTCATCAAACCTGCAAAGAGAGTCAAACGAGGTGTTGAACTTGAAGGAAACAAACCTAAAAATTCACAGAGATACAGACCTTCAGCATGCGTGTGTGAGCGTGCGTGCATGCATATGTGTGTGTGTGTGTGTGTGTGTGTGTGTGTTCTCTTTCTGCCTCAGGCCAGGCTGACATCAAATGGCCTTCAGGCGTAGTTTCTAAAACTGAAAGAACAGCTACAAGAATTCTATGTGGCTGCCTGAGGACAAAAGCTCCTCCCTGTGACTAACAAAGCCAGGAAGGCCAAGGCTGTTTCTTTGCTCTGCTTCTTAAGATGTTCTACAGACAGAGAGAATGAGGAAAACGGACTGACCCGTTTTTAAATAGCTCTTGGACTTTTTTTTTTCCAGATTAAGAAAGAACTTCCAGTTTAGTATGGTAGCCCACAACTACAGTCTCAGAATTTGGGGGACCGTGAGGCAGGAAGAAGGCTGCTAGTGTGGGGCCAAAATGGAAGATGCCTAGATTCAGAGTACCTGATCCCTCTACAATGAAACTCTTGTCTCTTGAGCTAATGATGTAAGGTCTAGCCACATCACAGAGATCAGGTCTCTGTGAAAGCGGAAAGAGAGGCTCTGTCTAGAAAACCTTCAAACAAAAAAAAACCCCGCAAAGGCTGGAGCTTACCCCAACTTTCCGAAGCAGGTCCCCAACGATGTTTAGGGCTGATATTCGCGCTGCAGGTGTGAGTGGGGTCCCACTATTAGAGCTGTCCAGACCTGGGTGTACAAGAAGCATGAGTCACACAGTACTGTGTGACAGTCTATGTACCAATGTCACCAAACTCCAACTGTGGGGTGGGGATGAAAGCTGACACCTTCCCTTTGAGTCTGGTCACTATCTTATTTGGGCAACATGCCAAGAATCTACCAGTCTATTTTTTGAGTTCTTGGTAAGATTATGTTAAACATCTATTTTCACAGGTTAATCTTTTGAAACCAAGTTAAGGCAGCCTAAGAACTCCACAGAGCTCGTTAACACTGAAAATGATTAGGATAGATATATGCATGGTGAAAAAAATTGGTGAGCAAAGGCAGGGTCCCTCCTGTCAGTGTGGTCACTGGGGTTGCAGCCATGCATCACCACCACCAGCTGAGTGAACCACATGAAACTGCTCCACTTATGGCCAGTGATGGCTCAGTGGGTAAAAATACTTGCTGCTGAGCCCAACTTCCACATGCCCACCATGGCAGCCCTTCATAATTAAAAAGAAATTCTTTTTCTTTTTATGAGCCCCTCCCCCAACACAGCTGTAGGCCCCACTGAGACCAGCTGAGCCTGAACCAAACAGCCCCAGTAGTTTGAACCCCAATAGGCTCCTATATTTGAATGCTTGGTCACCAGGGAGTAAAACTGTTTGAATGGATTTTAAGGACTGGGAGGTGTGGCCTCGTTGGAGTAGGTGTGGTTCTGTTGGAGGAAGCTTTACTAGGTTTCAAAAGCCCAAGCCAGGCCCAGTATCTCTACTTGTGGACCAGGAAGTGCCTGCCTGCCATCATGTTCTTTGCCATGATTAAAATGAACTAAATCTCTAAAACTGTAAGCAAGCCTCCAGTTAAGTACTTTCTTTTATAAGATTGCCTTAGTCATGGTGTCTACGCAGCAAAAGAACAGCGATTCACCAAAAGACACCAAGTGAGTCATGTGAACCCTGAAACACAGGAAACTGCTCTGGACTGGGACCCCAGAGACCACACCAGTCTTCATGAGCAAGGCTCACACTGTGAACTGAGGCTTACACCCCTGAACCAGCCTACCTGGCTGTGAACCTCAACTCTGCCACTGAGCTGTTAGGTGACGTTGGGGACATCTGAAAGATGGGACTACCACGGGTACTGAAGACTGCGAGGAGGCTCTGCGTGGTCCTACTATGAAGTGTGGTAAACAAGACCATATAATGAGCATTTGATAATTGTCTATTTGCCTGTAGGGGCCTGATTCTTCAATTGAGAGGCTGGGGGCAGAACTCAAAATTTTCAGTTTTAAGCACACCAATTACTTTGGGCCCATTTCCAAGTAGATCTATTGCAGAACTCCTCCTTCCCCTCATAAGTATTTATTTATGAGATAGTCACTCACAATGTAGACCATGCTAGCCTTGAACGTTTAATCTATTGCTTCTGCCCCAAGAACACAGAGATTACAGATATGTACTATCATGTCCAACCCATGATGCTTTTAACTTTTATTTGTACGTGACCGGAGTGTTTTACCACGGGATCGGCTATGCCTGCGTCCCTTGAGACCCTCCTGTCATGTACCATGACAGCCTGCCCACTGCATCCCCCACACTACTCCCCAGCTGTAGTGAGGAGCTGCAGGCAAGGCCTGCTTTTCATCCTGCCCAGCTCCCAGCCACCGGCTAGCTTTACCCAAAATAATTACACAGAAACTGTATTCTTTTAAACACTGCCTGGCCCATTATTTTCAGCCTCTTACTCACATCTTGACTAACCCATATCTAATAATCTGTATAACACCACGAGTGGTGTCTTACCAGGAAAGATTCAGCACATCTGGCCTGGTGGCTGGCTTCATGGCATCTGGCCCAGAAAGGAGAGGCAGGGCAATTTTTCTGAGCCATCTACCTCACTTCCTTCTTCCTGTTCTGTCTACTCCACATACCTATGTTCTAACCTATGAGGCCAAGCAGTTTATTATTTAACCAGTGAAATCATCAGATAGAAGACACACCTACATCATTTCCCCTTTTTCTGTTTAAACAACAAAAAAGGCTAATGATGGAGGAGAGTTATCTGTCTATGTTACTTTCATTGGTTAATTAATAAAGAAAACTGCCTTGGCCCTTTAAGATAATGGAAAATTAGGTAGGCGGAGTAGACAGAACAGAATGCTGGGTAGCAGGAGTGGGGAGACGCTTCAGGCAGTCGCCATATGCAGTCGCCATGCTTCTCCTCTCTGAGATGGATGCAGGTTAAGCCCTCTCCTGGTAAGCCACCCCTCATGGTGCTATATAAATTACTAAATATGGGTTAAAGCAAGATATGAGAATCAACCAATAAGAAGCTACAGATAACGGGCCAGGCAGTATTTAAATGAATACAGTTTCTGTGTAATTATTTTGGGTAAAGCTAGCCGGGTGGCGGGACACAGCCCCGCTGCTCCATTCAACAGACTGGCGCTCCAACGTGGTGACTAAATCCACTTAAAAACCTAAGAGGGCTTTAAATAAAGGAGAGAGAGAGAGAGTTTAACACAGCTTTTTGTTGTTTGCCTGAATGTGCCGTAGAGAGATCTCCTGTTTCGGCAATAGCGGCAGAGAAAAAGCTGAGTCATTTTAAAACGCGGCTTCCTGGTGCTGTGCTGCCAGTGCAAACTCTGGCTATAAAGCATTTCAATGACTTTTACGGACTGGATATTTGTGTTCCCGCTTGGGATAGGAAGGAGAGTGCACTGAGACCATGCCAATGGCTCAGAGCTCCCTGCCTGCACCTGGGCAGATGGTGGAATCAGGCTTAGGCAGGCAGAAGAGCATGGCGGATTTCTGCCACCATACAGAGAGATGTTTTCAGACTGCGCAGTGCTCTGCATGTCAGATTTTTTTTTTCTTTTTTCTTTTTTTGGTTTTTCGAGACAGGGTTTCTCTGCAGCTTTTTTAGAGCCTGTCCTGGAACTAGCTCTTGTAGACCAGGCTGGCCTTGAACTCACAGAGATCCGCCTGCCTCTGCCTCCCGAGTGCTGGGATTAAAGGCGTGCGCCACCACCGCCCGGCTCTGCATATCAGATTTTATTGTAACTTGGATGAAAAGAGTTTCTGTGCTGAACGATCAGTCTCAGAGTTAAAATGCTGAGTGCGGCTCCTACCTGGCGGCCCCAGAGCTAGCACAAAATGGTACATCCTCCATTTTGAAATTGGAGAGAGGTGGAGCCAACATTCAGAGCAGCCCAGCGGCTCTGCAGCTCAGAGGCACAAGTGGCTCCACCATGTTGGATTGGGTGGGGCAAACCTGCAGTTCCTGTTTTTGACCTAGGAATGTCACAGCTTAGAATCTTAAGCGCTTAGCGATTTAAAGGCGCAAATCAAACATGTTTCTGGACAGTAAAGAATTACAGATTCACAATAGGACAGATTCAGACATAGAAGACCCCAATATGGGTCACAATGTTGGATGAATGTACGTAGGCTTGAGAGAGAGAAGAAAAAAAAATATAGAAAATAAAGTTAATGCCTTTAAAAAAAGGGTAAAGTCTTTAAAGAGACAGAATAAAGTAAAATGATAGAGTAAAAATAAGCCATGTAAAAATGAAAAATTCACAGAGAGTCTGGATTATGTATTTTATTGTGTTTTCTTTGAAATTTTTGACTGTAAAGGAGCTAAGTACAGAGAGGCATTTCATTATATGGGCTGCCAGGCTAGACCAGAATGGACATCTTAATGGTATGACTTCAGGATTTGGATCTAAGAACATGATGCTTTGGAAAAAGAGTTTCTGCTTTTGTTTTCACAGAGGACGAGACTCTGTGGATTGCTTCTATCCCAATATGGTATGATAGACCACGCCCTCCTAAAAGGTTGCTGTGAACACCCTCAAAAATTACTTTGCTCAACTGCCGACTGAGATGAACCTAGCAGACAGGATATACCATGAAAGACCTAAATAACAGCGCCCCCACTCAGCAGGAAACAGTTTGGAGAGAAAAAACTGCGCCCATATTCCCAAATATTGTTCATAAATGTTCTTTTACATTTAAAGGGGGATATGATATAGAGATAAATAATTTGCATTGGTATGATTTTAAGGTCAATTTGTTATATGTATATGTATTTCTGATCTTGATTAAGGTATTGTGATTGTGTAGTTCATTTAAGAATGTAATGTATAATTAGGAAATATAGGTTGTTAATGGATAATCATCAATAATAGTCAAGCTTGTAGTCATTTTAGTTAGATTTTCTAGATGTGCATAGATATATTTCAGATAGGCATTCTTCATATCTTTCAAAGACTGCAGAATATGGCATTTAATGTTTTAATAACTTAGGGTTATTCATGACAATGAGACACGTCTGCTCCTGGCAGCACCAATCTACTTCGAGAGGAAGATGGGCATCGAAGAGGCTACTTAAGGAGTTTGTTAGCCATTTGGGCAAGAAACTGCTCTTGCCTGGACTGTTGCATAAACTGGACACAAGGAACCCACAGAAAGAGGACTGCTGAACTTGCCTAAAGGTGAGATGGTCTTTTGGGGTTCCTGATTCATTAAAGAGTCTGCAGGACACAGCAGAAAGTGACTGAACTGTCTTTGCAATTTCCTGCTTTATGGAAATGTCTGCTGGATACTTATGGGCCTGTAGGCTGAAGATGGATGCCCCAACGGTACAGAGGAACTTTGGGTGACTGTCCAGGCAGCGAACTGTCTCTGTCATTTCTAGAGTTTGAAAGCTGCATATGACTTGTTTACTTAAGTAATATTATATCCTTCTGGAGTCTTTGATGGAGTTGAAGGATAGATAGTTATAGCTTTCCTTAGTTATGATAAAAGATAAAATAGATCTAAATAGTGTAACTGTAATACTTGCTTAATAACTGTTTTGTTATATGTAATTTTGCTATGTTAAAGTTGAAGCCTTTCTTTTTTGTTTAAACAGAAAAAGGGGAAATGATGGAGGAGAGTTATCTGTCTATGTTACTTTCATTGGTTAATTAATAAAGAAAACTGCCTTGGCCCTTTAAGATAATGGAAAATTAGGTAGGTGGAGTAGACAGAACAGAATGCTGGGAAAGAGAGGGGAGATGCTTCAGGCAGTCTCCATATGCAGTCGCCATGCTTCTCCTCTCTGAGATGGATGCAGGTTAAGACCTCTCCTGGTAAGCCACCCCTCATGGTGCTATATAAATTACTAAATATGGGTTAAAGCAAGATATGAGAATCAACCAATAAGAAGCTACAGATAACGGGCCAGGCAGTATTTAAATGAATACAGTTTCTGTGTAATTATTTTGGGTAAAGCTAGCCAGGTGGCGGGACACAGCCCCACCACTCCTTCAACACCCAGCCTGAGCTAGACCCACACCGCCTCACCCAGGACCCACACTGGCTCTCACCAGAACAAACCTTTAATTTATTCACTCATTCATTTTGAAGCAGGGTCTCTCTACAAAGCCCTAGCTTTCCTGGAACTCACTATGTAGACTGGCCTTGAACTCAGATCTCCACCTGCTTCTGCCTCTCAAATACTGGGCTTAGAGGTCTGCATTACCACATCTGGCCTAGGGCAAACTCTTTGAATCAAGGAAAATTTTTCCCTTTGCCCCATCTCCTTACCACGTCTGAATATTCCTGGTGTGTTTAAACCAGAGCTGGGTCCTCGGTGAGCTATGGGAGTGGATGGCATAGAGCCTGTAGCCTGCACAGCCATGTCTGTCCTCTCGGTTTCCCCAGAGCCTGGCAAGGGTGTCCGGGGCTTGTCTTGCTTCTGCTGCACAGCCAATTCCTGCCGCAGATCTGTGCCAGGAAAGGATCCAGAATGTGAGCCCTTTCTTCTGGGTGAGGATGAAGCCAAAATAGGAGGGCTACAACCCAGAAATCAACCTTGAAACCCTGACTAGAGGGATACCTACATGTCCTCCTAACAGTTATACAAAACAATACACTTTCTTTCTGCAGGACATACAGTAAAATACAAAACGATGGTACATGCTTCACCATGCTAATGCTTAGAAAGACTTCACATTGTCCCAGGTGAAACTACCCCACTCTCCAACCCCCAGGGCCCTTCCCTCTAGAACGTGTGACCAAGTTTTCCTTTTTTTTTCCTGTGTGCTGTTGTTTTTTCTTTTCTTTTTGAAGCTTGGGAACAGTTTTATTCAAGTTTAAAAGAGAAACCCAAGCAGGCAAGCTTGAAATCTTAGCAGCTACCAGAAAGAAGTTAAGAGAAAAGGAAGAGAGAAAGCCACATCTTTGAGTCGGACTTGTGTACTCAACAATGGCGGGGAGTGAGGAGGTGCAAGGGAAAGCAATTCAGAAAGTAGGGTAAACCTGTAGAGCAGCAGGTGGTTCAGCAGACTGTAGGACCCAGCCCTGACAAGCTCAACAGAGGCCCAAGTCTCAGTAGTTTACCCTAAGGCAATACCTGATTCCAAGAAAGACCACAAACTGTGACCACCCCCGCACCACCCAGGAACAGACCATCTAAAGGAAATTCCTAACGTTCGACCACAGTAGATAGGATCACCTGCCCAATCAGGGGTCCTGAACCTTAGAAATCCTTCACCCCCACCTTTACTACTATAAAAACCTAACCCCAACTGAGCTTGGGGTGGGGGGTCTCCGATCACTCCAACACGTTGAACACATGGAGAGACCGAGTTTGCAAGCATGTGTAAGAATAAAAGCTCTTTGCTTTTACACACAGGACTCGGTCTCCTAGTTGGTTTCTGTGATTAGGGCGTAACTAGATGACTGTCTTTTTGCTAAGTATCCAGGATGGGCTCAAATACTTGATCCTCCTGTGTCAGCCTCATGAGCACTAGACTCCGAGTGTCCACCCAACCTTTGCAGACCTCCTCTGCATAGTTCACATGTGCTGTGAGCTCCTATTGCATGTAATACAAGTGACTTTTAGGAAGCATTAGCAGTGGATATACCACTTCCTGCCTGTGACTAATTCCCTCCCCTCCATGAAGGCTCTGGCCCATCTTTCCCATGACAACATGTCTACCAATGTCCACACTCCACAAAATAAATTCCTACGGTTTATCGGCATCTCATTAATGATGGCGCTCACCTGTCCAAACCAAATGTGCTTCAGACTTCAGAGCTCTTTAAATTTTGTGATATTTGATTGACTTTACCAATCAATTGAGAATTTTCCCATCCAAGGCTTTGTTGTTTGTTTGTTTTTGGTTTTGTTTTACTTTGTTTTTTGAGACAGGGTCTCTGAAGGACAGGCTAGCCTTGATTTGCTATAAAGCCATGGATGACCTTAAATAACTGATCCTCCTCCCTAGTGCAGGGATCACAGGTATGCATCAACATGCCCAGCTCCACTGAGTACTCCTAATGGAATCCAACATGTTCTGAAATCTAAAACTATTTAAACTTGACTGTTGCTTTTTTCTTCTTTTTTTTTTAAATTAATTTATTTTTTTATGTATACAGTGTTTTGCCTGCATGTATGCCTACAGACCAGAAGAGGGCACCATATCTCATTATAGATGGTTGTGAGCCACCATGCAGTTGCTGAGAATTCAACTCAAGACCTCTAGAAGAGCAGCCAGTGCTCTTAACTGATGAGCCATCTCTCCAGCCCTGACTGCTGCTTTTAAAACCTTATCTAGGGGCTGGAGAGATGGCTCAGAGGTTAAGAGCATTGCCTGTTCTTCCAAAGGTCCTGAGTTCAATTCCCAGCAACCACATGGTGGCTCACAACCATCTGTAATGGGTCTGGTGCCCTCTTCTGGCCTGTAGGCATATACACAGACAGAATATTGTATACATAATAAATAAATAAATAAATAAATAAATAAATAAATACCTTATCTAGTAACTACACCATTGGAAATCAAATTTTTGTAGAAAGAAAGAAAGAAAGAAAAAGAGAGAGAGAGAGAGAGAGAGAGAGAAAGAAAGAAAGAAAGAAAGAAAGAAAGAAAGAAAGGAAGGAAGGAAGAAAGAGGAAAAGAAAAAGAAAGGAAGAATGGACAGGCATGATGGTGCAAACCTTTAATATCAGTACTCAGGAGCCAGAAGCAGGTGGACTTTTGTGAGTTCAAAGTCAGACTGGTCTACAAAAGGAGTTCCAAGACAACCATGGCTATTACACAGCAAACCCTGTCTTGAAAAACAAAAATAAATAATAAACAAGAAATTAGGACTTGGAACAAACTCTCTTAAGCACTCAGCTTGGATGGATCACTAATGAAGGTCTCATTAGTGTGAAAACTTCATGCCTGGAACAACAGTCAAAAGTTGGCCAGCAATATAATGGCATTTTTTTTTTTTTTTTTTTTTTGGTTTTTCGAGACAGGGTTTCCCTGTAGTTTCTAGAGTCTGTCCTGGAACTAGCTCTTGTAGACCAGGCTGGCCTCGAACTCAGGGATCCGCCTGCCTCTGCCTCCCGAGTGCTGGGATTAAAGGCGTGCACCACCACCGCCCGGCTTATCATGGCATTTTTATCCCCCTAGAAACCCTTGTGCTTCTGCCAGGCCTCAAGCCTACCTGGTACAGGTGGGATCATTCCCCAGGGGGTCATTTCTGAACCAAGGAGGAAGAACCCAAGAACAAAGCTGAATCTGTCAATCCCAAGGCTTTTCCTGAAGCCATGAGATTTCTGAGTCATCCCAGGAATCCCTGTCAGCAGCTGACAATTTGGAGCAACCATCCTGGCAAGCTGCTCCTCTGCTCTGTGAGGCCCACTTGTGTACAGAACAGCACCAGACTTCCTGGAAAGGCAGTGCTAGGCAAAAACAAGGACAGTATTGTCTTGGATGGAGAGGTACCATGCTGGGGGAAGACAGGGAAAGTCTCTGACCTCTTGCTTCATCCTTCAACCTCTGCACAGATTCTAGAAGATTTTCCTTCTCGTCCAGCTCACTCTCCAGGAAGGCATTTCTTTCGATTGCTTGATTCAAGCGCTGCTCAAAGTCTTCCAGAGACATGATTGTGGCTCTGAATAAAAGAAACACAAAGTTATCCAAGATAGCAATGGCAGCATGTGTTGGTATCTGCAGGCCTGGAAAATATGACAAAAGACACGCCTGGGCAGTCCTAAATACCACAGGCCTGGTCAAGTCAGCTTCCTGGGCCTCAAGTTATTCACCAACAAAATATGGGATCATTAGAGCTGAGAACAAGCTGTCTTGTGGGGCAGGTCTAATGATTTCCACATGGCATTTAGTGATGATCTAAGGCCCTGTCCGTCAGGACCACATGCTCGGCCCCATCACTGACAGCAACCAGCTCTAGCTTGTCTAGGAATGCTAATTAGCATTCAGAACCGTCCAACACACACACGCACACACACACGCACACGCGCGCACACACACACACACACACACACACACACACGCACACGCACGCACACACACAGCTCCAGCACTAATCCCTTAGTGACTTTAAAGCTGCAGGTGTGGCTGTCACTAAGTGCTTGAGCATCTATATGAGCTAAGATCCCCCAACACCCACACAAAAAGCTGGGTACACAGCCTGAGCCTGTTATCCCAGTATCAGGTGGTTTTCTAGCCAGCCAGCCAGCCAGCCTATCCAGAATAGGGAGCTCTAGGTTCACCTAGACATCCTGTCTCAAAAATATGATGGGTGACTGAGAATACCTGCTGTTGACCTCTGCCACCCTGCCCTCTATGTGCACACACTTGTGATGACAAAAACTGAAGCTTCCAAAGCTCTGGCATTCGGTCCCCCACCCAGCTGCCCCCCAACAGACACTCCTTTGTGAACATGGTAGGAATTTCACTAGAACACAGTGATAAATGGTGGTAAAGGCACCAAAAGGGCTGTAACTTCAAAACAACAACAATAAGAATCCATTCAGTGTTTAACTCAGGCCCAGCAACTTTCTCTGAATCTCCTCACACAGAAAGCAGGGGCAGTAAGCACAACTCTGTGACACAAAGCGGGAGTAAAGTGGAGTAAAGTGTCCAAACACGCTCATGATGACACTTTTTTTTTTTTTTTTTTTTTTTTTTTGGTTTTTCAAGACAGGATTTCTCTGTAGCTTTGAAGACCGTCCTGGAATTAGCTCTGTAGACCAGAGCTCTGGACTTGAACTCACAGTGATCCACCTGCCTCTGCCTCCACTGGGTGCTGGGATTAAAGGTGTGCACCACCACCGCCCGGCTCATGATGGCACTTTAAATTAAGGCTTCTGGGGAGCTATAGTGCAATGGCATTTTCTGCAGTAGGAAGCAGGTTTAGAGTCCTCCATGTAAGCTTTGGTCTTCAACTGTAGTGGAAGGCTGAATTTGTTAACGTTCAACATTCCCTATTAGCATCATGTTAGAGGGGCTGGAGAGATGGCTCAGAGGTTAAGAGCACTGGCAGCTCTTCCAGAGGACCTGAGTTCAATTTCCAGCAACCACATGGTGTCTCACAACCATCTATAGTGAGATCTGGTACGGAGGTGTACAGGCAGAAGGAACACTGAGTATATATAATAAGTAAATAAATTTAAAAAATAAAACAAAACAAAACATCATGCTAGCACCTGTTTGTTCAAGTTACCTAAGGTGCCTATCTAGTGACAAGAGGAAAGCATTCAATTAGAGACTAGGGATCTAGATGGAGGGACATGAATGCTTCCGGGAAAACAAATGTGTGCTCAGGACTCAGGAGGCCCAAGAGGTAAAGAAGCTGGTCGCCTAGGCTAGGAGATGGTTCAATAGTTAAAGCAACTGCTACATGTACAAGGACTGGAGTTGGGATCCCAAGATGCCATATAAATACCAGGTGAGCATGATGGCACCTGGCGCCCTCTCCTGGCAAGTGTAATTTTCTTTTGTTGGTTTGTTAGAATGAGACAGACTTGAAAGACCAATGGTAAAGAATCATTACAGGTAGGAAGCTCACACCTCTCTATGGAGTCTTAAACAAAACAGGTCAGGTGTAATGATATATCTTTGTAATCCTAACACTTGGGAAGCTAACACATGAAGGTTACAAGTTCAAGGCTAGCCTGGACTAAATAAAGAAACCTTGTCTCAATCCCTGCCCCCTCCCAAACTAGGAAAAAAAAAAACAATAAAACATACAACAAGTGTCTTATTTATGTATTTGCCTTTCTCTGCCTCCTGAGTGCAGGGATCAAAGGCAAGTGCCATCATGCCTAAGTCGAGCCAAGTGTTTTAAAAGACTAGAAAACAAAAGGCCCTCCTAACTGTGACTGTCTTGAATACACAAAAGTCAAACAACCCATGCACACTAACTAAAGCACACATTAGACAAAACCAAAAGAACCTCCAGACTCATGTCAAAGACAAACAGATGAAAGTCTCTTAGAAGCAATGAAAATACCCACACAAATCCAGTTTCAATACACTAGGTAGGGTGACAAATTTTGTTTTTTTTTTTTATTTATTTTATTATTATTATTTTTTTTTTTTTTTGGTTTTTCGAGACAGGGTTTCTCTGTAGATTTGGAGCCTGTCCTGGAACTAGCTCTTGTAGACCAGGCTGGTCTCGAACTCACAGAGATCCGCCTGCCTCTGCCTCCCGAGTGCTGGGATTAAAGGCGTGCGCCACCACCACCCCGGGTGACAAATTTTGAATTCTAACACTTAGGAGGTAGAGGCAGAAGGACCAGAATCTCAATGCTAATCCTTGGCTACGGAGTACAAGGCCATCTAGGCCAGATGAAACTCTGCCTACTGTCCCCAAAACTCTAACTTCAAAATGTGTAGAACAGTGTGAGATGTGGCTGTTGGTAGAGCACTTGCCCAGTGTGATTTTTGTTTGTTTGTTTTTGTTTTTGTCTCATTTTAAGACAGGCTTCTCTGTAGCTTTGGAGCCTGTCCTGGAACTAGCTCTTGTAGACCAGGCTGGCCTCGAACTCACAGAGATCCACCTTGGTTCTGGATTTGATTCCAAATACTGAATTAGAAGAGAGAAAAAGAGGGAGGAAGGGAGGGAAATAGGCTGAGAGAAAAAGAATGAGAATGTAGCTCAGAAAATGAATACCATAGCTATAGGTCTTCTAGAATTCAAAGTTGAGGTGAGCCCATTTCTCATCTATTTGGCAGGAATTCTAAGCCTCATCATCACTATGTTAAGGAGGTAAATTGGAAAACGAGGATTTGGTAAAGAGCCACTGGGAATATAAACTGGTCCTATACAAGTCACATAGGCGTGTGTCCTCAGACAGGATCCCACTGCTCAGGTGCACATCATAGGAGGTTGTTTATCACAGAGGCACTGATCAGTAAAGACATGCAGCCCCAAGAGCCTGGATAAGTTAGTCATCATGGTGTCAGCCAATGTCAGCTGCTCAGTAGATGAACAAGGGTGTTCTGTTGTCCTTCACTAGACAGATATCTTCAGCACCCATTGTTAAGTGAGAAAGCAAGATGTTCAATTCTGAGTACAGAGTGTTCTGTTATAGGGGACTGGGGGTGGAGGAATAACAATGCCTTTTGTTTTATTCTATTAGCCTATGTTAATTATATCTAAAGATTTCTTTATAACTTTTCATACATGAACATCATTTTGATCATGTTTGCCATGACCTCTCATTATCCTATTCTGTCCCCCACTCGCTCCTGTGTTATTCCATTTGTTTTTACGTCTTTAGCATGTGTGACCCAATGAGCCAATGTGGATTGCTTCCAGGAGCATGTATATTGCAGAGTGCTGCCTCGCTGAAGGAAAGTCTCAGCTGTAGCCATTAACTACCTGTCAATCTTCGGGAAGGCGAAGAGGTCTCATGAGCCCCTACCACTTTCATGACAGAGTATTTGTTTTTTGTTTGAATTTCCATTAAAAACAAATAAACAAACAAAACCTCCTAGAAATAGCTCAGCAGTTAAGACTATATACCGTACTGCTCTTGCAGAAGACCCCCATTCAGTTCCCAGAACCCATGTCAGGTGGCTCACAAAGTCTAGCTCCAATGGACGGGCTCTGTGGGAGCCTTCTCAGCTTGGTCGATCACCTTCCTGGACCTGGGGGGAGTTGGGAGGACCTTGGTCTTAGCATAGAGTGGGGAACCCTGATGGCTCCTTGGCCTTGAGAGGGAGGGAGGGGAGGTATGGGTGGAGGGGAGGGGAGGGAAGGGGGAGAAGGAGGGGAGGGAAGGGAGAGGAGGAGGGGAGGGAAGGGGGAGGAGGAGGGAAGGAGATGGAAATTTTTAAATATAAAAAAAATAAACCATGAGGAAAAAAAAAAAAAAAACAAAGTCCAGCTCCAGAGGATCTATACCTCTGACATCCATTGACACCTACATATACATATCTATACAGAGATACAATTAAAATCTTTTTTAAAGGGTCTGTAGAGATCACTCAGTGTTTAAAAGCACTGCTTGCTCTTCCAGAAGACCAGGGTTCAATTCCCAGAACCCACATGGCAACTCAGAATTTCTGTAAATCTAATTTTAGGAGATCAATGCCCTCTCCCGGCCTCTATAAGCACTGTAACAAGGTGCACATAAAAGTTTTAAACCTCTTAAAAATTCAAAGAAACTGGGCTGGAGAGATGGCTCAGCGGTTAAGAGCGCTGGCTGCTCTTCCAAAGGTCCTGAGTTCAATTCCCAGCAACCACATGGTGGCTCACAACCATGTGTAATGAGGTTTGGTGCCCTCTTCTGGCCCTTCAGGTATACATGCAGACAGAATATTGTATAATAAATAAGTATTTAAAAAAAATTCAAAGAAACAAGCCAGGCATGGTAGCACGCGCCTTTAATTCCAGCACTCCAGAGGCAGAGAAATCCTGTCCTGAAAACAAAACAAAAAGGAAAAGAAAGAAAAAAACAAAAACAAAAACAAGGAAACAAAAAAAAAAAAACTATCTTGGGCTGGTGAGGATAATTCAGTGGTTAAAAGTGCTTAAGTACTTGCTGTTCTTGCAAAGAACTGAGTTTGGTTCCCAGCACCCACAGCAGGCTTCCTGTGAGCCCCAGCTCCAGGGGATCTGAAGCCTCTTCTGGTTTTTGCAGGTAACCACACACAGGTGCATTTATACATACACATAATTAAGAATAATAAGACGGGGCTGGAAAGATGACTCAGTGGTTAAGAGCACTGACTCTTCTTCCAGAGGTCCCGGGTTCAATTCCCAGCACCTACATGCAGCTCACAACTGTCTCTAACTACAGTTCCAGGGACCTAACACCCTTACACAGACAAAAAACACCAATGCACAATAAATAAATAATTAAAAAAAATAAGACTAAGTCTGGGAATTCTCTACTCCCTCCTATATTAGTTTTGAACTGTGCAAATATACTAAGTTCTTGTGGAAAACTGCATTATTTATTTATTGATCGATTGATTGGTTAACTTTTCAAGATAGGGTTTCTCTGTGTAGCCCGGGTTATCCTGGAACTCGACTAGACCAGGCTGGCCTCAAACTCACAGAGATTTGTCTGCCTCTGCCTCTCGAGTGCTGGGATTAAAGGTGTGCGCCACCACCACCCAGCATGGAAACTGCATTACTGGTCCCAATTTTTCATCTGTCCCTTCACCCAAACCCCTGCTGAAGCCTCACTGTGGGTGGAATATACTCAGTGTGACCAAGTGATTTGCTTTTGATCAAGGATGTCTGTGTGTTTCAGAATGTGGCTTCACAGACTGTTTTAGTTAGGGCTACTATTACTGTGTAAACGCCATGACCAAAGCAGTTTGGAGAGGAAGGGCCGATTTGGCTCACATTTCCACACCACTGTTCATCCCTAAAGAAAGCTGGGGCAGGAACTCAAGCAAGGCAGGATCCTGAAGGCAGGAGCTGATGCGGAGGCCAAGGAGGAAATCTGTTTACTGGCTTGTTTCCCACAACTTGCTCAGCCTGCTTTCTTATAGGACCAGCAGGTCAGAGATGGCACCACCCACATTGGGCTAGGACCTCCCACCATTAAGAAAATGCCCTACCGGCTGCCTACAGCCTTTTTGGAGGTATTTTCTTAACCGAGGTTCCCTCTTCTCAAATGACTCTCACTTGTGTCAAGTTGACATAAAACTATCTAAGACATATACCCCAAACTATAGACTGAACCAAATATAAATCCATAAATGGATGCCAGGATTAATAAGAAATTAACATGCAATGGAACTGAGTTTAATACCCTAGGGGAAAGGATGAAAGGTCGAATAAACAGTGTGTATCCACCTGAAGAAAGCCAAACTGGACTGGCACTGTGTTCTAACCATAAGGAGAAATAAGTAGGCATAATAAAGGTGAAAAGCAGCAGGGTGGTGGTGGCGCACGCCTTTAATCCCAGCACTTGGGAGGCAGAGGCAGACAAATCTCTGTGAGTCTGAGGCCAGCCTGGTCTACAAAGTGAGTTCCAGGACAGTCAGAGCACAGAGCAGACAGAGAAACCCTGTCTCAAATAAACAGATAAATAAATAAACAAAAAGAGACCCTGAGTCTAAGATGGAAGGTAAGAACCTCGAATACTCAAGGTTCTTTGACACACAAGGATGCACACACACATTCATGAATGGAGGCAAAGACAAAGACATTTTCAGGTAAGCAAAAGTCCTACCTCACCCTATAAAAAACTCCAAGGGTAGTATTTCAAACTGGAGGAAGAAGAGAATAGACAGAAACTCACATTTTCAGGAGGGTGGGAAGACACCAGAAACAGTAAACATGTTCCATCTTGCCCATGCTATTAGGGCTTTGTTTTGCTCACCACCAAGTTCATCACACTCAATTCTGTGTCTGTTACCTCACAACCCTCTCCTCACCCTGCCTACCGTTTGGCTCTCTCCAGGTCATCATTGGCTTGTTCCAATTCCCGGATATATTTCTGCAATTGATCTTTAATGGCTTTCGTCTGAGCCAGATCATCCTCCAAGGCTGAGATCTGCCGGTAGCCTTCTGAATGTTGCATTTCAAACTTCTCCTGCAGGACAGATTGGATATATAATATTTATTTATTTATTATGTATACAATATTCTGTCTGTGTGTATGCCTGCAGGCCAGCAGAGGGCACCAGACCCCATTACAGATGGTTGTGAGCCACCATGTGGTTGCTGGGAATTGAACTCAGGACCTTTGGAAGAGCAGGCAATGCTCTTAACCTCTGAGCCATCTCTCCAACCTGCAGGACAGATTGGAAACCAGGTCGGTGACTGAAGCCTCTGACAAACCATGTTTACACCCAGTACAGCAAATGTGGGACAGCACTCCTGGACAGTGCCATCTATCTGCAGAAGACATTTGATGGCTTCAGGCACCGAAAATAAGTTCTTCCCCCTCCTCCCACCTTAGCAACAATATCTTATCTTCTTTCCTTGAGAAAGTGTCTCGCATGTACCAAACTGGTCAAACCAGCTAAGTACCCAAGAAGCAAAGGATGGTCTTGTCCTGATCTTCCTGCCTCCACCTCCCAAGTGCTAGGGCTATAGGCATGAGCTTCCACGCCCAGTTATACAGTGCTGGAGATTAAACCCAGGGCTTCATGTGTGATAGGTGATGGTTCTCAGTCTACAACTGAGGCACATCCTCAACATGACCCCAACATACTAAGGAATATCTCTCCCTTCATTGTCAGTTCCGAGTTATCCTTCACACCACTCCTGCAAGGCTGCTTTCCGCTTCCTCCCCCAACCTCCCCTACTCAGTCAACAGAATCTTCTTTCCTCAGACCTGAAATTTCAGGTGAGAAGCAGTTGTCCTATCGCTGTGATGAAACACCACAGCCAAAGCAACTTGGGGAGGAAAGGGTTTGTTTGGCTTACACTTCCACATCACCGTTCATCATCAAAAGAGGTCAGGACAGGAACTAAAACAGGACAGGAACCTGGAGGAGGAGCTGAGGCAGAGATCATGGAGGAGTGTTGCTTACTGGCTTGCTCCTCATAAGGCTTGCTCAGTCTGCACATTTTTTTTTTTCAAGACAGGGTTTCTGAATGAGTCTCAAGAATCTGCAATTCTAGCCAGGCGGTGGTGGCACACGCTTTTAATCCCAGCACTTGGGAGGCAGAGGCAGGTGGATCTTTGTGAGTTCAAGACCAGCCTGAGCTACAAGTACTAGTTCCAGGACAGGCTCCAAAGCCACAGAGAAACCCTGTCTCGAAATAAATAAATAAATAAATAAATAAATAAATAAATAAATAAATAAATAAGAGACCCTGCAATTCTAATGACACTGTAGCCTTTGATAAGTTCTCCTTGCCATGTCCCTTGTGAAATCAGTACAGAC
Source organism: Arvicola amphibius (assembly GCF_903992535.2). Taxonomy (NCBI): domain Eukaryota; kingdom Metazoa; phylum Chordata; class Mammalia; order Rodentia; family Cricetidae; genus Arvicola; species Arvicola amphibius. The sequence goes on along the minus strand of NC_052050.1, from coordinate 102,781,748 downwards.
CACCACCAAGAAGGGTTGTAGGCCATGTGTGTGACTTGCTTTTCACCAACTTCCACCCACTGTGATAAAAAAATGTGCAATAACCACATACACCTGACAGGATTCCAGAAGGGAGTGGCCTAGTTACAGTCACTTCACCTTCTAAGACTGCCTCTTCAGCCATGCAACAGACATCCCTATCTGTAGACATGTCTCCTGTGCTCCTCACCCTCACAGTCTCCAACTCCATTCGAAGACGGTTATTCTCTGACAGGAGGTCCCGGTTCCTGGTCTCAGTTTGCTGCAGCTGAGTCTCCAATTCAGCTTCATATTCCCGGCTTCCTTCCTGGAATTCTCGGAGCTCCTCCTGTGTATTCTCGGCCCTGTAGTAGGATTGCAAATAAATTTATCACAGAATGATGATGTGTATTTGTGCTGCAGCAGCATGTGTGGATCAAGACTTTATTCAGGCACTGTTATTCCCATTTTATGGACAAGAAGATAGGTGATTAGAGCTGAAACTGAAGCACACAACTGTAATTTTAGCATTCAGGAGGCAGAGACAAGAGGCTCAAGAATTCAAGGTTAGCCTGAACTACATAGTGCTAAACCCAACACACACACACACACACACACACACACACACACACACACCCTTAGACATGTACACTGAAACATCAGCTTCAAATTTTAAAACGAGCCTACCCTTTTCAATTATATTTTATGTGTATGAGTGTCTTGTCTGCATGCCTGGTGCTCAAGGAGGTCAGAAGATGGTATCAGATCCCCTGAAACTGGAGTTAAGGATGGTTGTGAGGCACCATGTGGGCGCTGGGAACTAAGCCTAGATCCTCTGCAAGAACAAGTGCTCTTAACCTTAAGCCATCTCAAGGCACAGGTAAATCTTTTCCCCTACAAAAGACCTGACATCTAGGAATAGATAAAGACCCATCCAGAAACCACAATGAGATGTTAGGATGGTTGGGTTCCTCGGGTATTTGTGTTCACATCCCAACTCTGCCTCTCCCAGCTGCTGTCTTAGGCAGACTGACTGCCTTTCCTAAGGCTCAGGGGCCTCTGTAGAGCAAGGTGATCCTAGTATCTTCATGGGCTAGTAATGTTGGCTTCAGAGCATCATGATAGACCTATAGAAGAGGCAGCCACCATCCTCCCAGGAGGAATTAGTAAAGGGCACTGCAGGACTGACCTCTGCTTGTAGGTCATGGCCAGGTCTCTCCAATAGTTTGCTTCTTCCTCCTCTGATCCAAAGGTCTTTCCCGAGTCATCCATGGTAAAAAGGGCAAGAGCTCACTCTTCCTGTGACATGATGTCTGGAGAAAAGTTTAGCAATCATTAGTGACTTCTGGGTAAACAGACAGTCTTTAATAAAAAAAAAATAATAAAGTTTAAAAGCTCAACTTCATATTAGATCAAATGGGGGGGATTGCTTTCTCAAAAACTATAGCTAAATAAAAAGTAGGTCCTACCTCTAGTTACAGCCCAGGGCTTATGTGTATGTCCCCACATTTACTACCTAGTATAAGACCCTCAGCTCCAAATAAGATATCATCTAGATTCCTGCTCCTCTTGAGGAGACTTGTGGGGGGAAGGAGATGCAAATTACATGTAAATTACTACAAAGCCCTCAGTGAGCCCAGGGACAGAGCTCTGCCCAGGGTAGGTGTGCAGAGTATACTCTGCTGAGTTTGGACACAGGTGTGTCCCCGAGAAGCCAGCAGCAGCACTATGATATGCATTCCTGCAGTATCTGAGAACTCAGAATGCAAAATCCAACCTGGAAGTCAAGGCTGAGTTTCCTAAGAAGTTGACCCCTGAGAACCATGTGAAATGGGAAAGTGATGAGCATTGTACTCCTGACCCAACATTCAGGAAGCAGAGGCAAGAAGGCTGCAAGTTCAAGGCCAGCCTGGGACTCTGTTTCAAAGAAAACCAGAATAGGAAAGTAGGTGGAGGAGAAAAAAGGACACTGAATACATAGGTACTAGAGAAGTAGCTAGGCTTGAGGGGGAGGTGAGGAAGTCCAGGGAGGCTGATAGCAGAGAAGGGGAAAGAAAAGTGCAGATAAAAACCCAGGGGCAGATAAAAACCCACAGGAGACTTTTCAAACCCATTAACAAATTTACTGCCCACTGTGTGTGGTGGTAGACTCCTGTAATCCCAGCAACTGAGAAGCTGAGGCAGGAAGATGGAGAGATCCTAAGCTAATCTGGGCCACAGAGAAAGACGCCAGAAAGAGGGAAGAAAAAAAGGAGAAAAAGAAGAGAAACAGAGGAATGCCTGGCTGCCACATGGAGCCGCTGAGGATACTGACAGGTGGATTCTTTAACTCACAAGTTCAGCCTGGTGGTATGGCTGACTGCAGTGGGCCAAGGTGTAAAATGGGGATCTTCTACAATGATCCAGAAAAGGATAGAAAAAGTGGATAGAAAAAGAAGTCAGAATAAAGTGAAGGGAGAAGAACAGAGTCCAGGGATCCTAAGAAAGCAACAGGAGTCTGGTGCAGTGGTGCCATTTGGGAGACCAAGAAAGGAGGTCTGCAGCCCAAGTCAGAGGTTTGAAATCAACCTGGGCAACACAGTGAGACCTAGTAAAAGGGGGAGGGTCAGGACTGGGTAGGAAGAGGGCTCAGTGGGCATGAGGACCTATGTTTCAACCCCCAACCCTCATGTAAAAAGCTAGGCTACAAGCCGGGCGGTGGTGGTGCACGCCTTTAATCCCAGCACTCCGGAGGCAGAGATAGGCGGATCTCTGTGAGTTCGAGGCCAGCCTGGTCTACAAGAGCTAGTTCCAGGACAGGCTCTAAAAAAAAAAGCTGCAGAGAAACCCTGTCTCGAAAAACCAAAAAAAAAAAAAAAAAAAAAAAGCTAGCTCCAGGACAGGCTCTAAAGCTGCAGAAAAACCCTGTCTCAAAAAACCAAAAACAAACAAACAAACAAACAAACAAACAAAAAGCTAGGCTACACCCCCAGTGCTGAAGGGTTGTGTGGTAGAAACAGGAGGATCCTCAGAGCATGCTGGCCAGTCGGTCTAGCCAAATCAGTGAGCTCAGATTCACTGAGAGACCATGTCTCAAAAAAAAAAAAAAAAAAAAAAAAAAAAAAAAAAAAAACAACATGGAGACTCAATTGGCCCTAGTAAATCACAAAGCAAAAGCAAAAGCAAAACAAGACATGAAAGTGGAATGGTCAAGAGAGAGTGTCAGGGTGAGTATGACAATTGTATAAAATTGTCAAAAAAAAAAAGCAAGTGGAGGGTGACCATGGCTTTAATACCAGCACTTGGGAGCAGAGGCAGATCTCTGAGTTCGAGGCCAGCCTGGTCTACAGAGTGAGTTCCAGGACAACACAGAGAAATACAGGATACACAGAGATACCCTGTCTCAAAACAAACAAACAGAAATGCTGAAAGGGAGAGGCAGGGACGAGAAAGGAGCCAAATATTCACACATAAACCTGTATGATGATGGAAATACGGTGTGCACTTACAGAAGAGATGTCATTGTTGTGAAACACACCAAGAGTCAGTAAACCTAGTTTGTCTTCAAGCTCCTCATCCTCAAGTATGGAGACATGCAAGGACATGTCCTCACCATTCTCTAACATGGAGAACTATCAGCAGACTACTGGAAAACGGTGGTGCCCTTAAATAGGAACTATATACACTGCAGAAGAAGGGCAGTCTCCTCGCAACAGGGATAGACAGTGCCGGAGTGCGGCCAGAACGGGCACTACGCTTGCATACTTGTACCTGACACACTTCTTTACAACGGACTTTTTGGTAAAAAGAAACTAAAAAAAAAATTACAATTTACAATAAGCATTGTGAACTCAAGTTTCTATAAGGAAGGAAGTCAGGCTGGCTGCACCTTGTTACAGATTCTACAAACCAAATACTGAACTTCAAAATAATGTAAAATTAAATGTTGCAGATCAGAGCAGAATTATCGTGTGCTATTTTCAGCACCTTTGAAAGCTATTCATTGCCCTTCTCAGTATCTGACTTGTAAGTATCAAACCTAAAACTTGTTCTACGTAGAGCTTCAGTAGCTTCCACTAATCCAAATCTACGGGGGTTTCCCTGCTGTGACCCTAACACTGAATTTGGTAAACACCTTTATTTTTTACTTTATTTGTTCTGTAACCAATAAGATCTCAAGTAACCAAGAGTAACCGAATCTGTGCTGTAGGGCCACTGTCATTTATACTGGGTTCTAGAAAAACTGTATTATTCTATTGAGGTGAGAACTGTGGTTTTGAGCTGAAAATATGGTTGTGTCTGAAATTTTAAAAGGGTTACATTTGGTAGGCTAAGGATGTAGCTCAGAAATTGAGCCCTGCCTGAATGCACAAGGCCTTGGGTTCACCTTCCATTACTGGGGAGGGAGGGGTGGTGGAGCTTATATTTGAATAAGAATAAAAACAGAGTAACTGTTGTTTGGAGGTCATTTTATTCCACTGATCAAGGTGCTGTGGAATCTTCCTACTGTGCTCTGGGCCCCCTCCACGTCTTTTCAAACGTTTCTTTAACACCCACAGAGAGTTGGGCTATATCCCAAGCTCCTCCATCCTCCGGTGCAACCCTAGTGCAGGCTGTAGAGGTTCATAATTTCACTAGACTCACAAGTTCTACGGTAGAATACACTTTGGAAGAAAAAATAATATCTACATAGGATAAATCAAGAAAGCAAACTATTAGCCAAGTCGAGGTAAAATATAAAAATCGGAGACCCCTACGACTTCAAGGGGGTTGTCTGGTCACAGATATTTAACGCCATATGGAACGCTGTAAAAGGAATTACTTAAATCTCAAAACTGTTTGAATGCCAGTGTGTGGGGGAGGAGTGGTGCATGGTCAGATAACCTTAGGTTTGGGGAATAGTTTGTGTCAGACTGTACTTCAAAAGAGGTTATCCTAGCACACAATACACAAAACAGCAGGCAGCGAAAATTACAAACCTCCACCCTGACTCAAAAGATTTCTTTATCAGGGAAGTTTAGGAAGGTTCCGGGTAAAAAGCAGGAGCATGCACAGCCTGGCACAAAACCTAAATGACTTGGAAAAGATAAAGTCGCTCCGGAGTCATCCCACGACCTCAAAGAGGTTAGAGAGCTGGGCCAACAACCAAGGTGTGGGGTAAACACTCTCACCCTTTATCGGATAAAGTTTAATCGATCCAAAGTGATGTCTACAGAAATATGAAACGTCCGGGGGCCGAGACCCAAGAGGCACTGTGGGGGAAGTTGGACACAGGCTGGTACCCGTGCGGCAGCAGTTGGGGACCCGGCGACTGTGGGATGAAGAGGCTGGCGAAGTACCGGGCTTGAGGAAGGGAAGGGGCGGGCAGAAGAGGAACAGAGTTGGCCAGGGCGAGCGGCGGAGCTCACGGATGGAAGGCGGAAAGCTGGGGGTCAGGTTTGGGAGACGCGTTCGCAGAATGCTGCGGACGGGAGAGGCCCCGGCCGCAACCTGGCTTCACTTACCCCGCCCGGGCGACGACGATCCAGACAAGGCGCGGGCCAGCAGGGCCTGACCGCGGTCCCAGCCCCGTCCGTACCTTGCTGCCCGCGTCTCCCATTGGCTGCCGCACCCGGGACGCGTCTGGCTCAGCCAATCAGCGTCGAAAAGCGAGGTTTGGAAACTTTTTCCCCCTAGGCCCGGGCGCGTCGCCGCCGAGCTACGGTGGTGCCGGGCGGGAGGGGACGCGGGTGGTGCGGGCTGCTGGCCCGGAAGACGGTGTGGAGAGGGCTTGCAGGCGGTTCCGTGCACGCGGTGCCACGCACCCAGGAACACCCGCACGCCTGTCCTTCACACTGGTGGCATTTATCCGCCCTTGTTCTTGCCCAAGAAGAGACAAAGATGCAGTTGGTCGTAGAACCCCGGGCTTTAGGAGTACCTGGTATCGGGTTACACTTGAAAGCGCCCTACCCAAGTCCAGAAATGCTATATATACTACTGTAGAAAGCACTGAGACAAAACTGGCATAGAAAACAACAAACTTTCGCCCAGCCCACAGGTCCCTTGTTCGTTCCACAATTTTTTTTATTTTTTTTTATTTTTTTTTTTATTATTTTTTTTGTTTTGCTTTGTTTTGTTTTGTTTTTCGAGACAGGGTTTCTCTGTGGCTTTGGAACCTGTCCTGGAACTAGCTCTTGTAGACCAGGCTGGCCTCGAACTCACAAAGATCCACCTGCCTCTGCCTCCCGAGTGCTGGGATTAAAGGCGCGCCACCACCGCCCGGCTTCGTTCCACAATTTTACACCCTAAATAGAATCTTTAACAATAACTTCTTCTGAGACAGCTTAATTTAGTGTAGAAGAACTTATCTTTGAATTCTATCCCTCCCCCTTATTAGCTGTGTGATATTGGGACAAGATATTTAATTGCTTGTGGATAAAATGGGTTTTGCTCATGGCTAAACAAGTTGTAAAACAATTGCGGGGTGCTTAGTAAATAGTAAGTACAATATGTTATTTACTTAAACGACCATGCGTCTCAGGCACAATGCTAAGTTTTTTGTGGGGAGGTGAGGTTGGCGCTGGTCTTTTGAGCCTGTCTCATATTGTCCAGACTGGCCTTTAACTTCTTGTATGGCTGACCTTGAACTTTAGATAGTCTTGCCCACGTCCCGAGTTGGAATTATGGGTGTGGGTGTGTGCCAACTGGAGGATTTTATGAGGTGCTGGCGATGGAAGCAAGGTTCCAGGCATGTTCCAACTGAATCTTCTTAGCCCTCTGTTGATTTTGTTTGTGTTTGTTTTTTGTTGTTTTTTTTTTTCCATATGTAGTCTAGGCTGGCTTCGAATTCCTAATCATCTTGCCTCAGCCTTATTTTTTGCAGAGATCTTAAGCCTACCTAATTCTTGACAGTAAACAATCTAATTGTTCACTAATATATTTATTGAGTACTATTAGGCACAAGGTAATCTTACAACCCGGTGAATAAACCAAAAAATCTGATCTCAAGGGCTGGAGAGATGGCTCAGAGGTTAGGAGCGCTGCCTGCTCTTCCAGAGGTCCTGAGTTCAATTCCCAGCAACCACATGGTGGCTCACAACCAAATATAATCAGATCTGGTACCCTCTTCTGGTCTGGTGGCATACATGCAGACAGAACACTATATACACAATAAATAAATAAATCTTTAAAAAATTATTTTTTTTAAATCTGATCTCAAAGGCTTAACACAGTAAAGATATACACAATTTCAGATGCCAAACTTTATTGTTTGATAGACTGGTGAGTCACAAAAAAGCATAATGATATTCCATTTTGGGGCAATGCTGGTCTTGAACCTAGAGCCTTGGCCATGTTAGGCAAGCACTGTACCAGTGAGCTATATCCCAGCCTCCTGTAGTTGTTTAAAAGATGAGAAAATAAAGCTACAGGAAATCCAGTAAGTTGCCAATGGTTTTGATTTGTAGCTAACAAAAGGAGCTTCAGACTGTGGTGTTCTTTTGGTTTTTTTGTTGTTCTGCCCATGGGCTACACAAGTAAAGCTTCTTGTCTCCTATTAGGGTGACCTGTCTCTTAATTCTTTTGTGACTCCACCATAGTTCCTTAAAAGAACTCAGAGGCACACACAGGAACCCCACTGCCTATATCAGACAAACTGAAGAAGTGTGTTTCCATTTATTTATTAACTTTTGTGTGTGGATGTGCTGCCTGTGTATATGTATACCACATGCATGCCTGATGACTGTAGAAACCAGAGGAGGACATTGGGTTCCATGGAAACTGGGTTATGGGCCTCCGTGTAGGTGCTGGGAACTGAACTTGGGTCTTCTGGAAGAGTAGGCAGTGCTCTTAACAGCTGAGCCACCTTTCCAGTAGCCCGACTCCCACCCCTCCCTCAGTGTTTTTCAGGAAACTTTCAAATACCAATCATCTATCAAAGTGTTAAAGTCCAACAATCAGCAGTCCCCTTTGAATCACCTAATTAACATGCCCAATCAAAATATACTACGGCATCCTAGCCCATTCTAAGACAGACTGCCCTTTTTCTCTTCTTAAAAACCACACATGCAAGGTCATTTGTTTCTGTTTTTCTGCCTATAGAGGACCTCACTGTGAAAACAGGTGTTTAGATGTGGTTTGTGTTTAATCTGCTGAGGTCAGGGAGAGAACCCTTGATGTACGGAGAGGTGTGGTCTCCTTGTGCTATATGTGTGCAGTGTCCAGGGAGGAAAAAAATGGTGTCAGATCACCCTGGACTGGACTCAACAGACTACTCTAAGCCATTTGGACACTCAGAATGAAATACCCCATCACCACCATACCCTATCCTTTAGAAGAGCTATTGGCTATTTTTTCAGTCCTTGGCCTAGTTTGTAGAGAAAGTAGAGTCTTTTTGTTTGTGAGCCTCTCCAGCCCCAAATTGTGTGTTTTAAAAAGTACTTATGATTCTCATTTTCTTAGACCTCTCATTTAGTCTACTTGACTGACTTTATTTCTTACAATACCTGTTGACCATAGCCTAATTCTTTTTTTTTTTTTTTTTTTTTTGGTTTTTCGAGACAGGGTTTCTCTGTGGCTTTGGAGCCTGTCCTGGAACTAGCTCTTGTAGACCAGGCTGGTCTCGAACTCACAGAGATCCGCCTGCCTCTGCCTCCCGAGTGCTGGGATTAAAGGCGTGCGCCACCACCACCCAGCCATAGCCTACTTCTTGACTAGAAAATAGTGCCAAGGGGCTGTAGAGATGGCGCAGCGGTTAAGAGCACTGATTGCTCTTCCAGAGGTCCTGAGTTCAATTCCCAGCAACCACATGGTGGCTCACAACCATCTATAATGAGATCTGGTGCCCTCTTCTGGCCTACAGGCAGGATACTGTATAAATAAATAAATAAATAAATAGGAAAAAATGTCAAGCAAAGTCAAAGGAAAATGTCTTCCCTCTTTTATGTTTTGTGGCTAAAACTTGTCAAAAATTAAACATCACAATTACTTTTTTCTCTTTTTATATTTTTAGTTAATATTGTCAGTATTCAGAAATAGCTAGAATAAAATGGAGGCAAAAGAAACACCTACAAAGAATAACATACTTGTTTGAGACTTTGAAAATAAAAGTGAGCGGGCAATGGTGGCACATGCCTTTAATCCCAGCACTCGGGAGGCAGAGGCAGGCGGATCTCTGTGAGTTCATAGGCCAACCTGGTCTACAAGAGCTAGTTCCAGGACAGGCTCCAAAGCCACAGAGAAACCCTGTCTCAAACATAAACAAACAAACAAATAAATAAATAAATAAAGCAAAACAAACAGCAACTAGAATCTTTTTCATCAGTTTTAATTCTCCCTTGGAAAAATTCTGCCTACACACAGACACAATGTTGTTCTTAGCAATAACAAACACCTCAGGTGTGCCTTGGAGAGTCCAATAGAAATAAAGGATTCTTCAGTTACATGTCTGAAATCGCTCTCCTGATCCAGGTTTACTGAAAGCCACATGGTCTTCATCCCACTTCATGCAAGGAGAGCAGTGCAAGCACCACATACCTGGAGACTCAGGAAGGAAAATGTTCCTGGCAATTATTCTTCCTAATTAGTTAGCAAATTTCATTTGTTGCTGGATTAAAGGCATGCGCCACCACACCCGGTTCCCTGGCAGACTTTTAAGTAGAAACTATTTAAAAGTACTTACTACTCAGCCAGCACATTCTAAACTGTGCCTACATTTAGATAATAAATTTTTAATCTAATTTGCAGCAGGAAATAGTAAACAGCTGGTAATTTCAGAAATTCCCCCTCCTGAAATCATCAAACCAGGCATTGTGGTTCACGCCTTTAATGTTAGCACTTGGGAGGCAGAGGCAGGCAGATCTCTGAGTTCAATAACAGCCTGGCCTACCGAGTGAGTTCTAGGACAGCCAGTGTTACACAGAGAAACCCTGTTTCAAAAAGCAAAGAATAACAAAAAGCTCCAACTTATATTTAGGCTCAGTTGGGAAGAGGAGCCAATACAGAGCATGGTTTAACCATTTAAAACAGAAAGTTTTGGGGCTGGAGAGATGGCTTAGCGGTTAAGAGCACTTAGTGCTCTTTCCAGTTGATCCTGGTTCATATTCCCAGCACCCATATGGTAGTTCACAATTTGGTTTTACCAAGTTTTTATAACTTTAATGTCTTCTTTTTCATTCTCAACCTGTCACCTAAAAAGTGTTCATTTGAAACAAAGCACCAGGTTTATCCAAATGAAAAGTTTGCCCAGCGAGACAAACGCCTCTACTCCTAGCACTGAGAAGGCAAGGGAACCTGACATCGAGGCCAGCTTGGTCTAAATGGCAAGTTCCAGGCCAACCAGGTTATACAAGTGAGATGCTATCTCCAAAAAGAAAAAAAAAATGGGTAGGTCATCATGTACTCTTTATCGTTGGTGACAATATTCGGCAGTCTTGACATGTAGTTTATCGGTACCAGTTGGACCGAAACTCGGTAGGAAGGACCTTACCAGAGCTCATTTGACAGGTTTTACTGTTCTTTCCCCCACTCGCCACTAGGTTGCACTAAAAGATGTGTTCTGCAACATACACAATTTAACTAGTAAAAATAAAACAAGACTATCACGTGACGAGTCAGAACGTTAGAAAAGCCACCACAACGTTGTATTTCACAGAACTCTTGTCTCCTTCGTCTCCCCCCCAAAAAAAACCTTAAGAGCTGGACCCTAGCAAACCCCATTTGGCAGACTTTTCTCGTCTCCATCACATAAGTTCCCCAATTCTTTGCCTAGAGGCTCCATTCGACCTGGCGCCATTAAGCCAGCGGGGAGGGCTCCTAAACTGGGTGTTCGTGATCAAAAAAACTGGGGCCGTCATGGGGAAAGACCCCTTTTAGAGGTTTATCGGGAGGGGACTGAGCCTGACGAGGCTGCAGGGCCGCGAGGCCCCGCCCCCCCCAGTTCCCATCGTGCCTCGCGCGAAGAAGACGCGAGGCGAGGGCGGGGCGGAAGAAAAGGGGCGAGACGAGGGAAGAGGTGGAGCTAAACCGAGGAATGGAAAAGCGGGAGGGGGAATGGGCGGGACTAGAGGAGCAAGGAACACGACTAGACCGAGACGGGGCGGGAATGGGCGGGGAAGGGGCGTGGTTATAGGAGCGGAGCAGAGGAAGGATGTGGTAATTGGAAGACGTGGGGCGTGGGGGTGGGGGGGGAGGAACAGAGAAAGGGGCGGGGCTAGTATCGAGAAGCGTATGGGTTTTGCGACAGAGGAGGGGCGAAGCGGAAGCGGAAGTGGAGGGTGCGCTTGGCGGCGGCGGCGGGAGCTGCGGAGTCGGGAATCAAAACAAAGGGCCTGGGGGGCGGGGGGGGGAAGGCGGCAGGGTCGGAATGTGAGCGGAGAAGGAGCTGGCGGCTGAGGTGAGTCCTCTGTCAGTTCCGGGACTCTACTCCGGTGCTCGGGTTGTTCGGCCACCAGCGCAGCTGGCCCGGGAACAGCGCCCTTTTCCCCCAGACTGATGTTGCTGGGGTCCGGGACCCTCCAAAGGAACCGCGCGAAAAGATCGGTCTCCCAAACCATCCCGATGTCTTCCGGGGCGTTCGGCTCCCCGCCGGCGCCTGCTTCCCTGCTCGCTCCCGGGCCCTCAGGTGTCAGCAACAACCTTTGCAGGCTGTGCAAAGTTAGAAAGTTGAGAGAAAAGGGACAGTGATGGAGTTGCGTCCCTTAGCTTGTTTGTTTTTTGTGCTTTGCAGCCCTGCAAAGAGCGGCCTGGCTCTTAGCAGCCTCTTTGGATTCAGCTTCAGTATCAGCCACTCCCCCCGTTAATTCTAGCACGAACGTGTTGTTTGCCAAACACTCTTTTGGTATAACGAAGAGCTTTCTAGTTGTACTAGCCGTATCTTTTGGACTTTCCAGGATCCTCCTGTTTTGTATACAAGGAAACGGTCAGCTAAATGGTCTTCCTTTACATTTAGTGAGCTCTACATTTGTCCAGCGGTCATTTGTTGATAACTTGCGAGGCACAGTGGAGTGCTAGGTTCAGGGGATACAGCAGTGAATAAGAAAATAACAGTCGCCGGGCGGTGTTGGCGCACGCCTTTAATCCCAGCACTCGGGAGGCACAGGCAGGCGGATCTCTGTGAGTTCGAGACCAGCCTGGTCTACAGAGCTAGTTCCAGGACAGGCTCCAAAGCCACAGAGAAACCCTGTCTCGAAAAACCAAAAAAAAAAAAAAAAAAAGAATAACAGTCAATATCGTCGTGGAATATATATATTCTAATGGGGGAGAAAAATAATAAAACACCAAATAAATAATGTCATTTTAGATAAAAGGTAGAAAAACAAAATTGTGACAAGAACCGGTAAAATGGATTAGTACAGTATGGGAGTTTGTGGCAGGGGGAGGTCATTTGAGAAATAATTCATCTCGTCACCAAACCACAAATAACTCTGTAAGTAAGGGGGTTGCCATGATTGTCAGACTTACTGAAGATGGGCCTTGGGTTAAAAAAGATGAGTTGCCCATAGCTACACAGATGGGGAGGTGGCCTTGGGGCCCAGTATGCATGCAGTGCGTTCTCAGCCTGTGTCTAAGTTGCTCAAAGACAAAGAGAGTGGCAGATGGGAAGACTCTCACATCAGAGCTTCCTTTGGCTAGCTCAGGTGCCTAATGGAACTAGGAATATCTGGGTAAGTTTTAGAGTACAGGTCACTAATATTTTTCCTTATAGTTATTTGTACTGAGAGTAATCTTTATCTATCCTTTTATGTTGTGGAATATTAGTTGAAGATGTGTTTCATTTGTTTATGCTGTGGAACATTTGTTTAATGATGCAAAGATATGATGCATTCTTTTATTTTGCATTTGTTTAACTCTGTGAAGCTGTGTTACTTTGCCTGTCTGAAACACCTGATTGGTCTAAAAGAGAGCTGAATGGCCAATAGGAAGAGAGGAGAAAGGAAAGGTGGGGCTGGCAGACAGAATAAATAGGAAGAGAAATCTGGAGAGGGAGGCTGAAGGTGCAAGAGGAGAGGAGGACTCCAGGGGCCAGCTATACAGCAAGCCACAGAGTAAGAAGTAAAGAAAAGATATACAAAATAGAGGTAGGTAAAAGTCAAAAGGTAGACTGGATACTTTAAGAAAAGCGGACTAGAAATAAGTCAGGCTAAGGCCAGACATTCATAAGAAAGAATAAGAATCCCTGTGTTTATTTGGGAGCTGGGTGGCAAGCCCCCAAAGTAAGAGTTAAAAAAAACTATAAATAAGGGCTGGAGAGATGGCTCAGAGGTTAAGAGCACTCCCTGAGTTCAATTCCCAGCAACCACATGGTGGCTCACAACCATCTGTAATGGGGTCTGGTGCCCTCTTCTGGCCTGAAGGCATACACACAGACAGACTATTGTATACATAATAAATAATAAAAAAGTACCAGCAACACCTATATATAAAATTTTAAACTTTTTTTTTTTTGAGACAAAGTCTATGTAGCCCAGGCTGCTCTTCAACTTGCCGGTATCTTCCTGTCTCTGCCTCCTGAGTGTTGGAATTGTAGATGTGTGCCGTACTACAGGTTCTTTGACTGAGCAGTGTTGATGGCACCTTGGTGTAGTAGTAAAAAGAGGTAGGTGAGCCTTTTGACCTTAAGCTAGCTATGAAACTATTAAGTTTCTTGTTTCTCAGTGAATTGTTAGAAGTCGTAGTTCACTTGGCTTTGAAAAGGTCTGAACATGCTGAAATTAAGAACAATATGAGCATCAGAAGTTCTTATGAATAAGAGAGGAGCTTTTTGGATGATATACAACTTGGGTTTTTTGTTTGTTTGTTTGGTTGGTTGGTTTGGTTTTTCTTTTTTTTTTTAAATATTTGTTTATTTATTTATTATGTATACAATATTCTGTCTGTGTGTATGCCTGCATGCCAGAAGAGGGCACTAGACCCCATTACGGATGGTTGTGAGCCACCATGTGGTTGCTGGGAATTGAACTCAGGACCTTTGGAAGAGCAGGCAGTGCTCTTAACCTCTGAGCCATCTCTCCAGCCCCTGGTTTTGGTTTTTCAGATAGGGTTTCTCTGTGTAGCCTTGGCTGTCCTGGAGATCACTCTGTAGACCAGTCTGGCATTGAACTCGGAGAAATCTGCCTGCATCTGCCTCCCGAGTGCTGGGATTGAAGGTGTGCATCCTAAGTGCTGGGATTGAAGGTGTGCGCCACCGCCTGGCACAACCTGGATTTAGTAATAAAAACACGTATTGTAATTCAAACAATGATAGCAGTTAACTTTGACTCCAAATTATTTTCAACTGTGTACTAGGTTAATTCTGCTAATTCTGTCATTCAACAAATAATTATTTTGTGATTACCATAGAATAGGCCTCAGGCTGGCGACAAGATACAGTGGTGAAAATGGGCAGTGTGTGCATTTTTAATTCATTTTCTATAATGCTGTGGCAGATAGAGACAGTGTACAGACAAAGAAACAAATATCTCCTTCTTTCTTCCTACTTTCTCTCCCTTCTTTTCTCCCTTCCTCCCCCTCTTTTTGTCTGGGACTGAATCCAGAACCTTCCATATGCCACTAAGTTCCACACACCCCCCAGCCTACAAACAGAAACTTAAATTTTATAGTTTCAGCACACTAGCTAAATAGTAAATATAAAAATATTGGGCTTTGCAACTAGATTATGTGGCAAAGACTCAAGTCTCAATTACAGTTCAAGTCAACCATAGATAATATTTAAATGAAGGCATATAGCTGTGTCCTAGTAAAACTTTATGCATACTAAAGTTTGAATTTCGTGTTTAAGAACACTTTCTCAGGAATTTAAAATATCCAAAATATATTTTTAGTTCACAGAACATTTAAATACAGGTGTGTAATCTCAGCATTTAAAAGACTGAGGTAAAAAAAAGTTGTTAAAGTTTGAGTCCAGACTTCAAGATTACAGAATTATATCCTGTCCAAGGATCACTAGGTAGACATACACAGACATACACATGCATATATGCAGCAGGCTGGCTTTGGCTGGCAGACCACAGTTTAGTTCTTTGTGTGATCAGTCCACCCAGACTTGACATACACTTTGAACCATTCTCCCCTCACCCTGTCACAGAGATGTAAAATCTCTTAGAAGCATCTTATCAGAGATACAGCTGAAGGAAATTATTTTCTGCATGCACAGATGAAATTTCTGCTAATCACTGAAAATGGCTACTGTGGTGAGGACTTACAATAAGGTTTGGTGTTCTTACCATTGCTAGCTTCATCTCTGCCCAATAAGTGTTCATTAGCTTTGCCTTTGTGTACCCTGAGTGTAGTCATGTTGGGGTCAAGTACATCTGTGAGTTTAGTCTTTCTTAATTGCTGGATGTTTGGCAACCCAGTCTGTTACATTGAATTTTCATTATAAACAAACCAAGAAATCGATTGGATGGCTTCTCTGGTACAATAGAATTCAAAGTCCTCAGAGGTCATTTAACTTGTCCTTTCTTTGCTCATACCAGGGGCATAGGAAAGTTAATACTGTGTTTTTTCTTTTTACTTACATTAGGTTCTTCTTACTGTTAACGTCTCTGCTTTCCTAAGCAGAATTTATAGGAGGAGATAGGAAAATTAAAGAAAACTCTAGGCCAGGTATGATGGCCCACGCCTTAATCCCAATACTAGGGAGGCAGAGGCAGGCAGATATATCTCTTGAGTTCAAGTCCAACCTAAACTACATAGTTTAGGGACAATCAGTGCTACATGGAGGAGCATTGTCTTGAAAAAAACAAAACAAATAGAGAAAAACTATAGAAAAAGTCTGCTTAGAGCCTGGAGGCTTATTTCGGCTGAGTGAAGAGGGGGAGTTATTACCGAGAGGTGCAGAGGCCATGATTTGTCTCTGTCCTTCAGGCATGGCTGAGTCTTAAAAATAAATAAATCTATAATCCATCTTCATGTGTGAAGCTCTAGTGACTGAGGAGGTGGCTCAGTAGGTAAAGTGCTTGTTGCACAAGCATGCAGGCCTCAGCACTTCTGTTTTTAAAAGCTGGGTGAGGGGGCTGGAGAGATGGCTCAGAGGTTAAGAGCATTCCCTGCTCTTCCAAAGGTCCTGAGTTCAATTCCCAGCAACCACATGGTGGCTCATAACCATCTGTAATGGGGTCTGCTGCCCTCCTCTGGCCTGCAGGCATACACACAGACAGAATATTGTATACATAATAAATAAATATTTTTTTAAAAAAAAGCTGGGTGAGGTGTTAACATGTACTTGTAATCCCAGAGCTGGGGAGGAAAGACAGGAGGATCTCAGTGTTCGCTGGACAGTCAGTCTAGCCAAACTGGTGTGCTCCAGGCCCAATGAGAACCCCTGTCCAAAAAAAAAAAAAGGGGGGGGGAGGAAGAAGAAAAGGTAGTAGATTAGGGAAAACACCCAAGACTGGCCTCTTACACACATGTAAGAGGATCCCCTTTGCCCTCCTTCATTTGCACACACAGGAAAAAAACTGGAATATGAGGAATGGCAGATAATAAATGGTTTGTGTGATATATGTACATGTTCATGTAGGAATGTATGCAGTTGCACATATGTAGATATATGTATAGAGTTGTATGCTGGGTATCTTCCTCATTGTTCTCTATTTAATTTTTTAAAAATGATTTGTGTATTTTATATATATGAGTGCCTTATTTGTATGTACCTGCATCAAATCCCATTATAGATGGTTGTCAGCCACCATGTGGTTGCTGGGAACTGAACTCAGAACCTCTGGAAAAACAGCCAGTGATCTTAACTGCTGAGCCATCTTTCTAGCCCCCCTTTGTTTAATTTTTTTAAAAATTACATTTATTCATTTTGTGTGTGTATATGTATATATGCATACATACCATAGCATAAATGTGGAGGTTCGAAGATAGCTTGCGGGAGTAAGTTCTCTCTGATATGTTGGAGTGGAACTAAGATTATCAGGTTTGGAGGCAATCACCTTTACTGATACATGTCACTGGCCCCTCTACCTTATTTTTTGAGGTAGTCTCAGTGAATCTGGAGTTGACTGATTTTTGTTGGGCAGAGTAGCCATTGAATTCTAGGGATCTGCCTGTTTCTGCCTCTCCCGTGCTGGAGTTACAGTTGTATGCCTGTCTTTTATAAGAGTGAGATCCGAATTCAGGTCTACATCATTGTGTAGCAAATACTTTTCTTAGCTATCTCCAAGCCTCAGATCATAGATTTTATTTATAAATCAATTTGTTTTGTTTGTTTTTCGAGACAATGTTTCTCCATGTAACAGCTCTAGCAGTCCTGGAACTAGCTTTGTAGATGTCTCAGGCTGGCCTTGAACTCACAGAGATCCACCTGCCTCTGCTCCCTGAATGCTGGGATTAAAGGTGTGCACCACCACTCTAAATCAAATTTAAATAGTTAGAATCAACCAAGCTTACCAAATTTTAGTATCCTGTAGTGAGCTGTGATATCCATGCTGCCTTTGTTCGTTAAGGTCTGAACGTGAGAGCCATGTATCATGAATACAGCAGTGATCTCATATATTAACATTATAAAATGTGTACTTGTGTAAGAAGTAACATAGATTTTGACTTATGCACTGCCTGGTTTTATGTGTCAACTTGACACAAGCCAAAGTCATCAGAGGAAATAGCCTTAGCTGAGGAAATGCCTCTGTGAGATCCAGCTGTAAGGCATTTTCTCATTTAGTGATCAGTGGTGGAGGGCCCAGCCCATGGTGGGTGGTTCCTTCACTGGGTCCTGGGTTCTATAAGAAGGTAGGCTAAGCAAGCCATGGGAAGCAAGCCAGTAAGCAGCTCTCCTCTATGGCCTGCACATCAGTTCCTACCTCTGGAATCCTGCCATGTTTAAGTTCCTGTCCTGATTTATTTCAGCAATTAACTGCAATGCTGAAGTGTAAACATTGCTTTTACTATGCAAGCTTTAGAATTTGGGGCTTTAATAAGAAACCAAATTTCCTCCCTAACTTGACTTTTGGTCACGGTATTTTGTCACAGCAATAGAAACCCTAACTAAGACAACTTTTTTAACAGGGTGGAAGAATGACGGAAAAGAAAGATGAAAGAATGTTGAACCACATTGTCTGGCTATGTGATGGAAGGGAACAGAACTGAGAACCCTTGCAGCAGAACACTTGGATGGCTTCACCAAGATAAGGATGCTAAGCCTTGGCTTTGGAAATTCTCTGGTTGCTTTTCTCGTCCTGATCAAACGTTGCCTCTTAATCCCCAAACGGTAACTATGTTCAAGATACAGCACGCTGTGAATAGGTGATCCGGGGCAGTCTCTCTCCCGCCTGTATCACCTGTGCACTATTATAGAATATTACAGAATAGATGATGGGTGCAGGTGATCCGGGGCAGTCTCTCTCCCGCCTGTATCACCTATGCACTATTATGCACCATATCTGCACATTTTTATGATCACCTGCTCAACTCTGTATTTCTCTCTGGGTAACAGAGGTTTTAATCATTTAGAATTGGGAGAAATTTGGTTTCTTCTTTTGTTTTTTTGAGAGCAATTTTCTTTGTAGCTTTGGAGCCTGTCCTAGAACTAGCTCTTGTAGACCAGGTTGACCTAGAACTCACAGAGATCCACCTGCCTCTGCCTCCCGAGTGCTGGGGTTAAAGGTGTGCGCCACCACCGCCTGGCTGGAAATTTGGTTTCTTATTAAAGCCCCAAATTCTAAAGCTTGCATATTAAAAACAATGAAAAGTTTAAAATAAATTGTATTTATAGCTTTCTTAAGTGTATTTGGCCTATGGCCTTGGAGGTAAGCTTTTCTTATATAGTCAAGGTTGGCTTTGAATTTGTGATCCTTCTGCCTTGACTTTCCAAGTGCAGAGTTACAGACAGGTGTGACCATTGTCGCTGACTCACCCTCTTAGTTTTAAGTCTTGTAAATTAGAAAAGATTGACAATACCTTTTGTTCTTGTAGGTGTTAAGTATATTCTTTCTTTTCATTTTTGGTGGTGCTGGGTTTTGAACTGAGAATGGATAGTTCTAATCATTGTATCTTTGCACTGGCCACAGTATAAAGACTCCATTAAGGCTTCAGTGTTTCCTTAGTGCTATCAGCAGCACAGCTGGGCCACTTTGGGCTAGTTAGCCACCTCATTCATGGTGTTTGGGATATTACTCTCCTCCTTTAAGGAGAACCCCACTAAAACCCTTTACTCACCACCTACAGGAATAAATAAAGGAAGCTGCTTGTTTATAAGCCCCCTTCCTTGAGTGCTGTGACATCTTTGCATATCTCAGTTTTCTTTAGACAGTGCTTTGAAGCAAGAGAAAGTTATAATCCCTGAGGTATGAGTGGTTAACCTGGCTTGCTGAGCCATCTGAAGATTTTGACAGAAATAGCATTAATCTTAGTTATATGTTTCTGTGTTCCCTTCCTGCAAGACCTCTGAAGATTGTCCCTGGTCTTAGCTGGATGCTGTTATATTAGTTCAGTTATGATTGAGTGATGTAAAAATATTTGGGTTTGGAATGATGGTTCAGAGGTTAAGAGCACTGGCTGTTCTTCCAGAGTTCAATTCCCAGTAACCACATGGTGACTCACAACCCTCTATGATGAGATCTGGTGCCCTCTTGTGGTGTCAGGTGTACAGGCAGGAGGAACATTGTATACATAATAAATAAATAAATCTTAAAAAAAAAAGTTGAGGGCTGGAGAGATGGCTCAGTGGTTAAGAGCATTGGCTGCTCTTCTAGAGGTCTTGAGTTCAATTCCCAGCAACCACATGGTGGCTCACAACCATCTGTAATGAGATCTGGCGCCCTCTTCTGGCCCTCAGGCATACATGCAGGCAGAACACTATACATAATAAAAAATAAAATCTTAAAAAAAATGTTGAATTTTTTTATTACAAAAAAGAGTTGAACATTGTTTTCTATTTTTTTTTAACACAGTAGTATATGAGAGAAAAAATACAGTCGTCTCCAAAAATTGTTTGTGTTTTGATCTCTCCTCAGAAAGAGTACATGGAGAACAAGAAAGCTGCTGTGGAGTTAAAGGATATACCATCTCCTCTTCATGTTGGCTCTAAACTTTTCCCAGCAGTCCCACTTCCTGATATTCATTCCCTTCAGCAACCAAAAGTACAGCTCTCAGCTGTTCCCAAAGTAAGCTGCTGTGTTCATTGCCCTAATGAACCCCCCACTTCGCCCATGCGTTTTGGTGGTGGTGGTGGCAGTAGTGGAGGTTCTGGGAGCTTGATTCACACGGGCTCACTCTTAGACTCACCAAGCACCAGGACAGTCACGTGTCAAGTAGGGTCAGGGTTTGCTTTCCAGTCTGTGTCTTCACTGCAGAATGCCTCTACTAGGAACAACTTGGTGGGCCTTGTGAATGACTTTCCCAGCATGTGTGTAGAGAGTAGCCTACCTTCCTGCAAGCATCTACCATGTTGTGGGAAGCTCCATTTTCAGTCATGTCATAGTAACATACACAAGCTGCATCAGTTCCCGACTCTCCAGGGCTGCACCTCCGCTGGCTATTTCCCCTGTTCTGATTTCTCGAGTGGGGCTCGTGGGCGTTTGGAAGATCGCCTTTCCCAGTCAGAGCTTACACCTCACTTGTGCACCAACTCTCTTCACCTAAATGTGGCACCTCCAGTTTGTCTAAAGGGCTCACTTTACTGTGAAGACTGTCTAAACAAGGTATGTATCTTTTATTCTTTATCTTGGGGCCAGATAATGAGGTTTGAGGTTCTATTCGGAAATGGCTTTATCTTGCCATGTCTTTACTGTGCATAGGGTTGAAGATTCTTATGATGTAGATCATGTTCCATTTGTCTGATACTGAAAGATGCAAAGGGTAAAATGGGAGACCATCCAGAAAAGTACAGTGGAGTTAGGTGTGCAGCTTGTGCCTTTAGAACCTGTGGTCACAAGAAAGGCCATGTCCTAGAGGACAGCTTCGTTTGCAAAGTCTGTTAACTGTTTCATTTTTCTCTAGGACAGAGTTGGTCAAGTTCTTATACCTTAAACTCAGCTTATACACTCACCGTTTCATGGCAGAACAGTAACTATACATTGTTTCTTTGTAATATGAGGAATGTGAAACTTGGTCTCTTTCACACAAATGTTCAAAGGAAGGTTTTTCTCCCATTTATGGGAGCTGCATCCAAGGTCTCCTTCATAGCATATGCATGTCCAGGCTGAAAGGACTCAGTATTTGAACAGGGCTCTGATCATTTCAAGTTGCTTCTTCAGTTGAGACTGGATTGGTAGCTGGTAGTTCTGATAAAGATTATTTGAAAATACAATTTATCAGAGGCTATTGGGTAGGAGGATAAAAAGGTTAGGATGGTGTTTTCAGTTATATATGAATCTGAGTTCTTTATTGATGTGCCTAAAACTTCTTCCTTTATAAAACAGCCAGGAAGAAATAGTATAATTGATGCTGCTAAAATCTGGCCGAATATACCACCTCCAAGTACTCAGTCTGCACCTGGAGCTGTCCCTCTGTGTAATGGCTGTGGAACAAAAGGGATGGAGAAGGAGACCTCACTGTTGGCAACCAATCTAGGCAAAGCTGCTCCAAAATTTGGTAAATAATGATGTAACATAAAAGAGTGCATTTAAGTTGTCTTTTTTCCAACGTTTATTTCTATTTTATGTGTATGAGTGTTTTGTATGCATGTATGTAAGTGTACTTATGTGTGCCTGGTGTTTGTAGAGGCTGGAAGAGGGCAGTGGACCCCCTGGAAGTGGAGTTACATCATGTGTATGCTAGGAACTGAATGAACCCTTGTCCTTTGCAAGAGCGGCAAAGTGTTCTTGACTGCTGAGCCATCTATAGCTTCCATTTGAGTTGTTTTCAATATCTGACACAAATGTATTTAATTGCCTATAAAAATTTCCTTGTGATACTAGGGGTGCATTTGCATTTCGAAGTGTATGTGAGTCCTCTTTTCCCTCCCTTGGCAAGAATCTTTGTGATTATAGGCCTTTAAGTTAAACTGATGCTGTTTGAGACCAGAATCTGTTTAGGAAGAGGAATGTATTGGAGATATTAAATGCTGTAGGAGATTGGACTCACTTAGGTTGTGTGTTTAATGTTTTTGAGATGGTCTTTTTATGTAGCCCTGACTGTTCTGAAACCTTCTGTATAGACTATCCTTGCCTCTAACTCACAGAGGTTCACCTGCTTCTGCTCCTGAGTGCTGGGATTAAAGGTTTGCACCACCATGCTTGAACTCAGCTTAGAGTCTTAATAATCCCTATACATATTTAGTATTTAGAAAAATTTAGTAGTAGCTGATTATTAATAGTATTTGAAACCTTAGAGTTTGAAATCAAAATTATTTCCTTAAAAAGTAGTTACTGTGATATTTTATCATCCAAATACATCTCTGAAAGGTTAAAACAGATGTTAATGACAGAGTAGATTAAAGTGAGAATCAGTGCCATTTTCACTTTGGTGGTCTCTTTAATGCTCTTTCATACACAGCAGGCAGCCAAGCCTGCGCTGAGGTAGAGGCAGGTCAAGGGTCCTCAGCATCCACTCAGTTTCTGGTCATCATTGCAGAAGCATCGTGGGTCAGCAGGAAGTGAAGTCGCACTGTTAATATAGAGTTGTTTTGGCACCACTTTTTTATTATTTTTTTATTGTTTTTATTGAGCTATATATTTTTCTCCACTCCCCTTTCTTTCTTTCTTTCCCCTCCCCTTTTACCCTCTCCCATGGTCCCCATGCTCCCAATTTACTCAGGAGATCTTGTCTTTTTCTATGTCCCATGTAGATTAGATTCATGTATGTCTCTCTTAGGGTCCTCATTGTTGTCTAGGTTCTCTGGGATTGTCATTTGTGGGCTGGTTTTTCTTTGCTTTATATCTAAAAGCCACTTATGAGTGAGTACATATGATATTTGTCTTTCTGGGTCTGGGTTACCTCACTCAATATGATGTTTTCTAGATCCATCCATTTGCCCACAAATTTCAAGATGTCATTATTTTTTTCTGCTGTGTAGTACTCCATTGTGTAAATGTACCACATTTTCCTTATCCATTCTTCAGTCGAGGGGCATTTAGGTTGTTTCCAGGTTCTAGCTATGACAAACAATGCTGCTATAAACATAGTTGAGCACATGTCCTTGTGGCACGATTGAGCATCCTTTGGGTATGTATATACCCAAAAGTGGTATTACTGGGTCTTGAGGAAGGTTGTTTTCTAATTTTCTGAGAAATCGCCACACTGACATCCAAAGGGACTGTACCAGTTTGCACTCCCACCAGCAATGGAGGAGTGTTCCCTTTACCCCACAACCTCTCCAGCATAAGTTGTCATCAGTGTTTTTGATCTTGGTCATTTTTACAGGTGTTAGGAATCTCAGAGTTGTTTTGATCTGCATTTCTCTGATGACTAAAGATGTTGAGCATTTCCTTAAGTGTCTTTCAGCTATTTTAGATTCCTCTGTTGAGACTTCTCTGTTTAAGTTTGTACCCCATTGTTTTTATTGGATTATTTGTTCTTTTGATAACCAATTTCTTGAGTTCTTTGTATATTTTGCTTTGTCTGATGTGGGGTTGGTGAAGATCTTGTCTTTTTTTTTTTATTTTTTTTTTATTTTTTTCATTGTGTCTCCGCGGCCCCGGGCTGGGCACAGCCGCCCGCCCCCCCAGGCCGCCGAGAACTGCTCTACCCCTCCGTTCTGGCTGCTGGGAAGATCTTGTCTTGTTGATTGTGTCCTTTGCTTTACAGAAACTTCTTAGTTTTAGGAGGTCCCATTTATTGTTTCTGTCAGTGTCTATTGGCACCACTTATTTGTAGCTTTGTTGTTACTGAAAGTAGGAGTGGCCAGGCAGTGGTGAGACATGCCTCTAATTCCAGCACTCAGGAGGCAGAGATGGACTGATTGATCTCTGAGTTCGAGGCCAGCCTGGTTTAAAATCAAGTTCCGGGACGGCCAAGGCTGCACAAAGAAACCCTGTCTCGAAAGAAAAAAAAGTAGAAATGATCTCAGTATGTCACTGGATATTGTGGTTGTTCTTAGGCTGCTCAGTAGGAAGTTGTTATCCTTAAACTTAATGGCAACACTGACTCGATATTTTTGCTGTTTAGAATGATGGGTAGTTACCTATTGTGTTTTAGCTCACTGTTTTCTTTTTCACTATGTATAACTGGAATTATTAATATTTCTTAAGGGTCACCAGAAGTTGCAGTCGCTGGACAGGTGCTGGAGACCCTACCCCCCATTGGCGTTTTCTGGGATATTGAAAATTGCTCAGTCCCCTCTGGCCGGTCAGCAACGACTGTTGTACAGAGAATCCGTGAGAAATTTTTTAGAGGACACAGAGAAGCAGAGTTTATCTGTGTGTGTGACATCAGTAAAGAAAACAAGGAAGTTATTCAGGAACTAAATAATTGCCAGGTAAAATTATGTATGTATGTATGTATGTATGTATGTATGCATGCATGCATGTGTGTTAGGAATTGTAATCTTTGGAGTGATGGCTCTTTGCTTAAGAGCACTGACTGCTTTTCCAGAGGTCCTGCGTCCAATTCCCGGCAACCATAGTGGTTCACAACCATCTGTAATGAGATCTGGTGCCCTCTGGCATGCAGGTGTACATGCAGACAGAGCACTCATATGTAAATACATAAATCTTAAAAAAATAAAAGATAATCTAAAAAAGGAGGAGGAAGAGGAGAAAAGAGAAGACTTGTAGTCTGCTGAGGGCTGAAGCAGTAACTGCTCTTCTAGAAAATTAGAGTTCAGTTCCCAGAACCCACATGGTGGCTAACAAGCATCCGTAACTCCAGTTCCAGGCATCTGACCCCTCTTCTGGTCTCTGCAGGTGACAAGCACATATGTGGTATACAGACACACCTGTAGGCAAAGCACCTACTCACATAATTTTTTGTAAAGATATATTTTTTTATATATAGTGCTCTTCTTGCATGTTTGCCTGCAGGCCAGAAGAAGGCACCAGATCTCATTACAGATGGTTGTGAGCTATCATGTGGTTGCTGGGAATTGAGCTCATAACCTTTGGAAGAGCAGGCAGCACTCTTAACTGCTGAGCCATCTCTCCTATCCTCCCTCCCCTTTTTAAAGGCAGTGTTTATCTGTGTAGCCCTGGTTAGCCTGGAACTTTCTCTGTAGACCAGGCTTTAACTCACAGAGATCCTCCTGCCTTTGCCTCTTGAGTGCTGGGATTAAAGGTGTGTGTCATCACAGTCGGCCTGATTACTTGGAGTGTTTTGTTTAAAATTCCAATTTCAGATTGGTTTAGTGATACTATTGTTTTTATGCTGTTTTCAAATGACAGAAAGTAACAGTTTTTCCTAGAATGCTGAAATTTAAACATTTGATCTTTCAGTAAGTTGTTTGTACCTTGGTGCGCTGTAGTGACTGTGTGCTGTCTGTGTCAGCCCACATCCATACAGAATGGATGTAGTATTTTCAATTTACAGATGAAATTGAGGCTCTAAGAAGGGAAACTACTTTCTTATGGTTATAAGGCCAATAAAGGAAATAATTATTTATTTAGAGACAGAGTTTCACCATATAGCCCTGGCTGGCTAAAACTTGGTATGTAGATGAGGCTAGTCTTAATTTCACAGAGATCTGCCTACCTCATGTCTCATGACCATGCACAGTGTTGTGAACTAATATTTAAGTCAAGGCTGTCTGACCGCAAGGTCTGCTGTAAATCTAAAGATAGAATCCAAATGTTTTGACTCTTGCTTGGATAAGTAGTATCATTGACATTCCATATTTCTGCTTAAAATTATATATTTATGTGTAACATACAGATATATATTATGTAATTTATATACACACATTCTCTGTTAAATCCAAATGAAAATTACATGTGGTTGAGGCACTTTTGCTTTGGAGACAGTGGTCAGTGTGTTTGACTTTTTTAGGAATGTTATTCGTCTTCCGTCTGCCATGCGTCCCCAGACCCTGTAGGCTGCAGCAGTGGATGGCATGGATGGGTGATAAAGTAAACGCCACACTGCGCCTTAACTGCACAACATGCACATTGTGGACAGAATGTATCATGGAAAGCCTGATGGCTTGAATTTTACTTTCTTTTGCTCCTCTTTTTAAGAAGGGGGATAAAAGAAGTGCAAAAGCAATTAGAAATGAGACTTGGGATAATAATTTTTTCTCTTTTCATATGGAGAACCAGTTCTGAAATTATTGAGATCCGGTTGTAACCTCCCTATTCCCAACAGAAATGGGAGAGATTTTTTTCATTGTGTGTTATCTGCTAGGTGCCAGGTAGTATGGTGCATTTCTCTAATTGCAGCACTCTGGAGGCTGAGGCAGAAGGATCAAGAATTTAAGGCTAGCCTGGGCTACTCAGTAAGACCTTGTTTTTTGGTTTTTTTAGGTTTTTTTTTTTTTGTTTGTTTTGTTTTGTTTTGTTTTTTAAAGTGGACCAAGTGTGGCAGTTTTCTAACCCCAGATCTTGTTCAATGATCTTTTTGATAAATAATCACAGGTAACTGTTGCTCACATAAACGCTACTGCAAAGAATGCTGCTGATGACAAACTCCGTCAGAGTCTTCGAAGGTTTGCAAATACGCATACCGCTCCCGCTACTGTGGTTCTTGTATCAAGTAAGTGTCAAAGCATCTGTTGGTTTCAGCCACAATCACTGCATGGGAATTACCAGAAATGTGCAAGTGAAAGAACTAGAGGTGAAACAGGGCATGCAGTGATGATGTTGACAGCTGTTTAGGGAAACAGCTGAGTCTACAGGTGTGGTGGCTCACCCCTCTAATCCCAGCGTGTAGGAGGCTAAGGCAGGAGGATGACTTCAGCACCAGCCTGGGCTACATAGTGAGCACTTGTCTGAAAGGTAGAAGAAAAAGGCATCTGACTATGTTCTCTATGAGATATTACAGGGTCAGTTTATTCAAGAAAATCTTTTTTGGGTGGTAGGGTTTCCCCCTCCCTCAATATTAAAGTTAAATGCAAGGTAAATTTTCAGATTCACATCTCCCCAGTGTGTTGCTACCTGCTCCCTGTTAATACTAGATGGAAGCCGCCAGGTGGCAGTGGTAGTGCACGCCTTTAATCCCAGCACTTGGGAGGCAGAGGCAGGCGGGTCTACAGAGCAAGTTCCAGAACAGGCTCCCAAAACTACAGAGAAACTCTGTCTTGAAAAAAAGGAAAAAAACAAAACAAAACAAAGCAAAGAAACCTGAAGAAGAAGGTGTGTTAGGTATGATTACCCTGTCATGTTAATTGTTTACAAGAAAATGTGCTCCTGTTCAAAAGTGGAAAGTGGCAGAGCCTCCACCTGCCTCCTTGTGTCACTCGCTGCCCAGGGCTGTTTCTGTTGATGTTTCTAATAATTTGTCTTGTCTTTCAGCTGATGTCAATTTTGCATTGGAACTCAGTGACCTGAGGCACAGGCACGGTTTCCACATCATTTTGGTGCATAAAAACCAAGCCTCTGAAGCCTTGCTGCATCATGCTAACGAGCTGATCAGATTTGAAGAATTCATTTCTGATTT
This sequence comes from Arvicola amphibius, assembly GCF_903992535.2. Taxonomy (NCBI): domain Eukaryota; kingdom Metazoa; phylum Chordata; class Mammalia; order Rodentia; family Cricetidae; genus Arvicola; species Arvicola amphibius. Next base: position 102,754,328 of record NC_052050.1, on the reverse strand, counting down.
ACCCCCCAGGTTACCACTAAAGATCCCTGTGAGTGGGTTTATGTTGCCTTTGCTGGTTTTTACTGGTAGATTTTAGAAGCTGAGACACAGCCCTCAGCCAGGGGTCACCAGGTGTGGGATGGTGTTCTTTGTAAAAGGTTGATCAGAGTTTGAAATAAGCTTTGGAACCTTAAATTCTTGTCTTGAATAGATACATACGAATTTTCTTTTAATGCTTTTCAAACTTGTCTAGAGAACCAACTTGTTGACTTTATCTCAGAGATAGATTCGTGATACTGTCCCCAAGGCTAAGGGCACTGTATATCAAATGGATGAGACAGGGAAGAAGAGTTGGAGTGGTCTTGGTCTCAGGTGTTATGGGTAGAGAACATGGTGAGAGCTCACATGCACTTGTTTGTCTGCCTACAGATAAGCAGAGCAGTTATGCATTTTGGATGATTTCTTCCCAAACTGCAGCCGGTGCAGAGGCTGTGCTTTTTACAGTGTGTTTCTTGTCATGCATGGGTGTGACATTGGATGTTGTAGGCCATACACACTGGGAGAGTGAGCACATTACCAGGAACAGCATTTCTGTTAGACTTGATCTGGGATAAGGATGATTGCCGCAGTGCTGAACCATGCGTAGAACTGTTAGGGGAATGCATGTGTAACTCTGAAAGACCTTCTAACAGTGGTGGGTGTTCCAGAAGGGTGGCATTCCCATACATTAAGTGGATTTTTATGCATAATTTAAAAATTTCACAGTTGCAAGTGTATATTATAAATGACCCTGTCCAACCCAGTACATGTGACATATGTCTGTAATCTCAGCATTTAAAAGTTAGCAGCAGGGATATCACAAATTCCAGGTCAACCTGTGCTGCATAGCTCCTATCCAGCTAGGGCTGCATTAGTGAGACCCTATCAAAAACAGGGAGAAAGAATGGCATCCAGCATCCTCACAGGAGGAAGGTAGAAATTAGTGCTTAAAAGAAGCAGGTTGGCAACCACAGCAAAGCAGAGGCTGGACTCAGGTCCACCAGCCCATCTGCTAGTCCCAGTTGCCAGCAAACCCAGAGTCTGTCCTAGTCAAAATCATGTGAGGGATGATTCCCAGTGTTTACAGTTTAGCATTGTTTTCCAGATGTTGAAAATATATATAAAAAATTTAAATCATATCTTTTTTTAAAATATTTATTTATTACATATACAGTATTCTACTTGCCTATATACTTGCAGGCCAGAAGAGGGCACCAGATCTCATTACAGATGGTTATGAACCACCATGTGGTTGCTGGGAATTGAACTTGGGACCTCTGGAAGAGCAGTCAGTGCTCTTAACCTCTGAGCCATCTCTCCAGCCAGTAACTTTTTTTTTTTTTTTTTTTTTTTTTAAAAAAAACAACTTAGTATCAAAACTTGGGTGTATTTCCATGCCCACATAAAATACATTGGAATGCTAACTGACAAGCCAGGTGGATACACCTTTAATCCCAGGAGGCAGAGGCGGGAAGATCTGTGAGTCTAATGCCAGCCTGGTCTACAGAGTGAGTTCAGGACTGCCAGGGCTACACAGAGAAGCCCTTCTCAAAACAGAAAAAATAAGCAAACAAAAATGAGTGCCAACTGACAGCTGGTCTGTGGCTGGCCTTTGATTTGTTTAAGAAGTCTGCATGTTATTGGACATGTTTTCTTACCTAATTTTTATCATCTCCAGCAGCTCACCCAGGGTGTCTTGAGAGTACATTCTCAGCTATGGTAGCTCTGGGCTGAAGTCACTGGCACGGTCTTAGTTGTCCTCCAAGAAGGTGACATTGATTCCTACTCTTATCAGTGAAAAGCATCTCTTCCTATTCTTATCAATGAGAATGTATTTTAAAATGTTTGCCAGTGTGACAGGTAAAAAGTGCTGTCTATAGTTGGCCTTCTTACTAAACTTTTTTTTAAACAAATCTCTTTTTTTTCTTTTGCATATTTTCCCTGTGGCCCCCAGATTTAGCCTTCTCCACAGTTACCTTCCTTTTCCTAGCATTTTCACAGTTCCATTTCTTTTTCTTTTTGGAACTGAGGACTAAACCCAGAGCCTTGTACTTTGTAGGTAAGCGCTCTACCACCAAACTAAATCCCCAACCCCTGTTCTATTTTTCTTTCTTTCTTTCTTTCTTTCTTTCTTTCTTTCTTTCTTTCTTTCTTTCTTTCTTTCTATCTATCTTCCTATTTATCTTAGTTTTTCGAGACAGGGTTTCTCTGTAGCCCTGGCTGTCTTGGAACTCACCTCATAGACCAGGCTGGCCTCAAACTCAGAGATCTACTTGCCTCTGCCTCCTTAGTGCTGGGATTAAAGATTTACACAGCCACCAGCTGGCCCTATTTCTTGATACACACATTTCAGGATATCTGGAAGGCTTCTGACCTTAGAAGTCATAGGCTCTTCACTGACACGTACAGCTCATTAGTTTTTATTATTTACTGAGATGCACTCGCAGTTTGAAGTCTGCCAGTTGGTGGTGATTCCCTTCTCATCCAGGCAGCTAGTCACTGGACTCTAGGTTGGTCTTTTCTGGATGTTGAATAGAGACAGAATCACTCAGTCTATCTGTACCTAGCTGATTATTGGAAACAACATTCAGTTACACTGAATGAGTTTACCTTTTCCCATCAAAGTTGCTGTCCCTACCTCTTCAGTAAATTAACTGAAGTGAAGACAGCACTTATTCTTGTTTTGACTGAAGCAACCCTTTCCCCCTGTGTTTGCAGTGCCACACTCTGCTCTATGTTTATAACCTACCAGCAAATAAAGACGGCAAGAGCATCAGCAACAGGCTTAGGCGCCTGTCTGATAACTGCGGTGGCAAAGTGTTGAGTATCTCAGGCTGCAGTGCAATTCTCCGCTTCATAAACCAGGACAGTGCAGAGCGGGCCCAGAAGCGAATGGAAAATGAAGATGTCTTTGGTAACAGGATCATTGTGTCGTTTACTCCAAAACATAGAGAGTTCCTTGAAACCAAGAACTCAAATGCAATTGCTGATAAAGCAAAGTCTCCCAAAAAAGTTAAGAACTCAAAATTGTGCTTCATCAAAGACACAAGTGAACAGTCACCCAGTGCCAAAGCCATGCCTGGCAAAGGGTTGCAGGCAAATTCTGGATCTGCTACAAAAAACACAAGCATTAAAAGTTTACAGGTAACTTTGATATTGCTTGCCTTTTGACATTTATGGTAGGTTTGGTTTCTTTCTGTGTGTCCTGTGCCTGCCAGCTCCTGTTCTGTCCTTTTGTTTTTTTTCTGAGACTCGGTGACTTTACAGTTTGTATAGGATCTAACTCATCTGAGGTGTTAGGGTTCAAGGCCATTGCACTTGTGTCTTTAAAGGAGCTGTGCCGAATGGAGTCAAAGACTGGCAGCAGAAATGGTGAGCACCAGCAAGGCCATGGGAGGTTGGCAGCACTGCCTAATGGTGGCCTAAGCACTTCAGTGCCCACCCTGAAGAACACAGGCATGATGGAGCCACTTTATAGAAGCAATCAGAAGTATGTCCAGTTTTCTTGTAGCTGCTTCTATGAAATCATGGGAGACCTGTGACGTTTACTCTCAAATTCTCCTTCCTGTTAGAAAAGATAATGTCAGTTCCCAGAGTGCTGCCAGCTCTCCTGTAGAGAAGAAGGAGAGAGAGGAAACTGTCTTCCAAGTGAGCTACCCATCTGCATTCAGCAAGCTGATTGCCTCAAGGCAAGTCAGCCCTCTGCTCACCTCTCAGTCTTGGTCTCCGAGGTAAGTCCAGCTTGCTTACCCATGGGTGGCTATGCAGCCAGAAGGCTACAGGTCACTACATTAGTTATTGAGACTGTGCACACTGAGGCAGGTCTGCCGTCTTCCCTGCGAGACCCTATTTACAGGTTACCGTAGCTGACATTCAGAGGCAATGCTTTCCTCCATTGTTCCTTCCTCCATTTGGAAGTCTAGGTGATTCCATATCAACAGGGAAGGATGTTAAGATGTCCTTATGGTCAGGTGCATGCCTATGTTCCCAGCATTTGGGAATCTGAGGCAGGAGGATCATGAGCCTGGGTTACATAATGAGTTCAAGGCCAACCTATGTTAACTTCGCAAGACCTTAAATAAAAACAGTCAACTAGACAAACAGCATCTTGCTCTCTTTGTGTTGAGGGAAGCCAAAATGAGATGAGCATTGGCTGCTCTTAATATGTTACTTTGTAGGAGGCTGCTGTGAGACCTGGCAGACAGGGCTGCCATAAAGGCCTGTTTTTACACGCATTTGCTGTGCAGAGCTGGTTAAGAATCACTCTGAAAAAGCCAAACCCAGTGGCACACGCCTTTAATCCCAACACTTGGGAGGTTAGATTTCTATGAGATTGAGTCCAGCTGGTCTACTTAGTGAATTTCAGCACAGCAAGAGCTATGTAGTGAGACCTTATCTTAGAAAAAAAAATCTGAAAAAAAAAATCACCGCAGAAAGGGAATGTACGATTTCATGTAACAGTTGACCCCTTGTTATTTTTGATAGTAGGCCTTGTAAGTCAGAGGAGGTTAAACCTTACATAAGTATTAGAGGCCAAGTTTGTAAAACTAAGTACCCAGAGTGAAATTTTAATTTAGCAAGGCTTCCTATATTTTCTCTGTTTTGCTTTAAATATTTCTGTGAAATAACATTTGATACTGAATGATTTTTTTAATTGAGTCCAATTCATAGTGCTTCAGACAATAAGCCTAAATCAGCATAGGCTTAAAGTAAATCCACTGCAAAACCAAATAGGAAAGTCTCTGTTATCTATAGTTTCAGACAAAGCTCAACTGGCGGAACGCAATACATAGAACTGTTCACATCTTGTGTGTTTTCTGCAGGAGTATGTCTCCAAACCTATTAAACAGAGCTTCGCCACTTGCTTTCAGTGTTGCCAATCCCAGCAGCAGTGCTGACTGCCCAGACCCATTTGCAAATGGTGTTGACATCCAGGTCAGCAATGTGGACTATAGGCTGTCCCGGAAGGAGCTGCAGCAGCTCCTCCAGGAGGCCTTTTCCAGGCATGGCCAGGTACCTTCACTCTTGTTAGTAGGGTAATTGGTTTGGGTTTTTGGGAATGTGTGGCATTTTTAAGGCAGGATCTCAACTCTGTAGCTCAGCTAGTCTCAACTATGGGAAAGTCCTTCTGCCTCAGCCTCCCGGTTGATGTGATTAAAAGCATAAGCCACAATGCTCAGCTTCAGTCTTTCATTGTTTTAAAGATATATTTTAAATTAGTTATATGGATGTGTGTATCTGTGTGAAGGTATGTGCACATGGATGTGGGTGCCAGAGGTGTCAGGTCTTTTGGAGCTAGAGTTACAGTAGGTTTTAAGCTTACCAGCATGGATGCTTTGACTGAATCTGGTCCTCTGAAAGAGTAATATATGTAGGCTCTTATCTGCTGAGCCATTTGTTCTCCACCTTTACCCCCCCAGCCCCCCGCCCTTCACTCCTGTCCTTGCTTGTTTTACCCCTGGTAGAGTTCAATACCAGAGGGCCTAAGGGGACACACAGAGCCACAGCTAGGACATGGGTATGACTGGGCAGATTGGAACTTCTTTTCCCTTCTCTGTGCTAAAAGAAGTATAAAACACATAAGAGAAAATGAAGCTAGTCATGAGAAGTGCCTGTCATAGATAGAGGAACTTACTAAGAACTACATCCAGAAATACAGAAAATCTAAAGCAGTGATTCTTAACCTTCCTAATGCTGCTACCCTTTAGAACAGTTCCTCATGTTGTGGTGACGCCCAACCATAAAATGGCTTTCATTGCTTCTTCATAACTGATTTTGCTACTGCTATGAATTGTACATATCTGATACACTACCCCTGTGAAAGGATCACTTGACCCCAAAGAGGTTGTGACCCACAAGTTGAGAACCACTAGTCTAAAGGAATAGTGGCTATTTCTTACTGTATTTTAATTTACCCAGCCCAGTGTTTAGGTGTAGTTTGCTTTAAAAAAAAATGCACCTTTTATAGACCTGGTATTTTGCAGAGTCAGAGAAACCCTGTTCTCTGAGTCTGCCTCTGACTGGCATATGCCAGAGCACACAGGCAGACTGGCCAGGCCAGCTTCTCTGAAGATCATCTATACTCTGGTCACCTGCGGTACCTTATTCAGACAAGTCACCTCATGCAGGCCCTGACATCTAAGTAGCATATTCTTCTACAGTTCATTCTTGTTTTTGAAGATGATAGGCTCTGGGTAGATATTGGTAGTTCTCTGTTTCATTTTGTCCTTTTGTAGGTCAAGAGTATTGAGCTCAGTCCTCATACCGATTACCAGCTCAAGGCCATTGTGCAGATGGGAAACCTGCAAGAAGCAATCTGTGCAGTGAACAGCCTCCACAGGCACAAGATTGGCAGCAAGAAGATTCTGGTCTCACTCTCCACGGGAGCTGCCAACAAATCAATTTCTTTGCTAAGGTAAAAAATAGTATCTAAGCCAGGCTGTGGTGGTGCATGCCTTTAATCACAGCACTTGGGATGCAGAGGCAGGCAGATCTCTGAGTTTGAGGCCTGCCTGGACTATGAGAGCTAGTTCCAGGACAGCTAGGACTGTTAACACAGAAAAAGCCTGTTTAGAAAAACAAAAAAAAAAACAAACAAAAAAATACAGTATCCAAGTCATTCACTTCAGGACATAGCAAACTGAGCCACAGATGGTTTGGAAAGTAATAAATAGATTTTATCACATTTCCAATCCTCCTGTATATAATAAAGGTTATTGTGAATCGATAGGGTTTGAAATCTGCCCTCTAGCTTTTGTTCAAGTTATTAATCAAAAGCCAAAGCTTGAACTTGGCAGCCCTTTGAGAGTGAAGTAGCATATTGCTTACCCAGAACAGGTTCTAAAACTAATGGACCACTACAGTAACACGCAGAAGCCTGAAAAGGGTAAAATCCAGGCTGAAGTTCTAGTGCGGTGTCTTCCTGAAGACTGGGTCAGTGTGGGCTCTTCATAGCAGGTCATAGATCATGCTGCTTTGGTTCTCCCGCTGTGGGAGCTAGTGAAATGGGATTCACTCTGAGTATTGGAATATCAAGGACCTTCTCTGGTTTGTACTTAAACAGTATTTGAAGTTGTGAGCATGTTATTTTTTTTTCTTAGAATAAAAATAATACTCAGGTTTTTGCAGTGTTTGGGCCTCTATTTCTGTGGCACCAGTACCTTCTTTTGTAATGAGTAATGAAGATGCTACTGTGTGCAGTTACATGTCCAGCCACGTGCGGGAATTGCCCCATATATCTAACACATAAGCCACACATGGCAGGAGATAATTCAAGCTATTCTGCCTTCACTTGGACTTAAAGCCCAATCAATGTGTGTCTCTCCCCCTGTCCTTAGGAGACCCCATGTCCCTCTGCTGCACTGATGTGGGAAGTCCTGTTACTGAGTCCCAGAGAATCCCAGGGAATGACTTGATAATCTTTCTTTGGCTTGATCCTAAAATCTTTTTGATTTACTTTTTAACTTTTCTGAAAAGTAAACTCTTTATCAAATTCAGAAGCTTACTCTGCATGTACATTGTTAATTTTATAAACCTTTTAAAAACACACTTTGGTTGGGTGGTGATGGCACACACCTTTAATCCCAGCAAAGAGGCAGGTGGATCTCTGTGAGTTCGAGGCCAGCTTGGTCTGCAGAGTGAGTTCCAGGACAATCAGTGCTGCACAGAGAAATCCTGTCTCTTGAAAATCCAGGGGAAAAAGAAAAAGAAGAAAATATATATATATATAATATGTAATATACAGGAATAGGCCCCTCTCTAACTTGTGGCTTTTGTCTACAGTGCAGAAACAATCTCTATTCTTCAGGATGCTCCTGCCTGTTGTTTGCCTCTCTTTAAATTTATAGACATCTATGAAAAGAAGTAAGTTTTGTTTATTGTTCTATTGATATAGTCAGTAGTGATTGGTGACTTCTTATTATGCTCACCCTTAAGGAACGTCTCACAGAGAAGGTTCTGATCAGATTGGAAATTTGAATCTAATACTTTTTAAAATTTTTTTTAAATCATTTTATTCTTAATTTTTTTTTTTTAATTTTCATGTGTATATAGATGTTTTGTCACAGGTGCCAGGTGCCCTGGATCCATAATTACAGACAGGCAGTTGTGAGCTGCCATTGTGGGTGCTGGTAATTGAACCCGGGTCCTCTGAAGAGCAGTCGGTGCTCTTAACCACTGAGCCATCTCTCCAGCCCTAAACTTTTATTTTTAGCAAAATTATACTCACGTTTCTGTTTTATTGCTGTGAAGCTATGACCATGGAAACTATTCTAAAAGAAAACCTTTAATTGGGTCTGGATTACTGTTTCAGAGGTTTAGTCCATTATCCTCATGGTGGGAAGCATAATGTTACACAGGTAGGCATGGTGCTGGAAAAGGAGCTTGTGAGTTCTACATTCAGATCCACAGACAGCAGGAAGAGAGAGAGAGACAGGGCCTGGCTTAAGCTTCTGATACTTTAAAGCCCACCCGCAGTGACATGTTTCCTCAGACAAGGCCACATCTCCCGATACTGCCACTCCCTATGAGCCTGTGGGAACCATTTTTACTCAAACCACCACAGTTCTGAAAGCTAAGCTTTTTTTATTTTGTTTTACCAACTAGTTTTTATTACTCTTGGGATGGCATTTGTGAGCTGGCTTTAGACAGGGACTAGAATTTTCAGTGTCCAGTGTGCGATGCACAGCAGGTGTTACAAAAGCTGAGGCACTGCAGAAAATGCAGATTTGCAAAGGGCGTGGTTCTGTACCCAAAGAAGGAAAGAGAAAATCTCACAAATTCTTTATGAATCAAAGAGAAATGTCAGTGAAAAGGAGGTTCATGGAAGAGAGAATGCTTCAGAGATCCAAAGGAAGGCATCACAGAGGTATGGCAGTTACTCCATAAGTAATGAACCATTGCATGAGTGGAGGAATGGGGGACAGAGAAATATGGTGGTCAGAGCCATCTTCAAGGACAGGAAAAAAGAGGGAATGTTCTGCACCAGGCCGAATTCTGTCTGATGCAATTGGACTACAAGGACTATGTGCCACAGAAATTTTAAGTCTCTCTGAGACCTGGTGGCATGTATTGATAATTCCAGCATTTGGAAGTGCAAGTCAGAATATCAGGAGTTCAAGACATACTTAGCTGTGCAAATGCCAGACACAGATACTATTTCAGAAACTAAATAAATGGATGGAGGAATGGGTGGGTGGGTGGGCTAGAGCAGAGGTTATCAACTTGTGGGTAGCAATCCCTTTAGAGGTCAAACAACCACCCTTTCACAGTGGTCAAATATTAGATATCCTGCATATCAGATATTTACATTATGATTAGTAACAGTAGCAAAATTTTATTTATGAATTAGCAACAAAAATAACTTATGCTGAACACCATAAGATGAGAAACTGTATTAAAGCTTCACAGAATTAGGAATGTTGAGAACCACTGTCTAGAGAGATAGCTCAGCATTTAGAAGAAGCACTGGCTGTTCTTGCAGTGGGCCCAGTTTCAATTCCCAGCACCTGCAGGGTGGCTCACACCCACCTGTACCTCTAGCTCTAGTGGATATGATGCTATGTTCTGACCTCCAAGGGCATTGCACACATGTGGTGCACAGACATACATACAGGCAAAACATGTATACACATCAAATAATAAAATTTTTTTTGAAAGAAAAAGGAGATTCAAGTTCCTATGAATCAGGATCAGATAACTGATGTCAGGTAGGAAACAAGATGGCAAGATTAAGGATAGAAAACATTTGACCTGGGAACATGGCGGGCATGAAGTTTGAATGGGATCACAGTAAGTGTTAGGTCTTGGACATAAAAGTCTTGGGCACTGTTGGAGTCTTGAGACAGAGAGTTGGAGTGCTATTTTGGAGGCTCTGTGAGAGACGTGTTGGCTCTGAAAGTCCTGGCTGCTATTTGTTTTTTTTTTTTGTTTTTTTTTTTTTTTTTTTTTTTTTTTTTTTTTTTTGAGACAGGGTTTCCCTGTGGTTTCTAGAGCCTGTCCTGGACCTAGCTCTTGTAGACCAGGCTGGTCTCGAACTCACAGAGATCCGCCTGCCTCTGCCTCCCGAGTGCTGGGATTAAAGGCGTGCGCCACCACCGCCCGGCATGGCTGCTATTTGTTGACTAGGCATTGTGATGGGCAGGGAAGCAGATAGGGTCAGAAGAGGTGGAGGAGGGGAGGTAGAACTGGATGGAAGACCAGGGAAACAAGCAATGTCCCAGGGGTGAGGGTGGTGGGGTAAGGAAAGTATGTGAGAAAGAACATGCCAGACATGGGGAGTTTCTGGGCTGAGGAAGCGGAGTGAGGTTAAGGGACAATTGGTGACATACATCCAGGAGGAAAGAGGGTTAGAGCCTGAGCAGATGTCAGTCCTGAGAGATCAGTTATTTTTACTCTCAAGGATCAGAGAGCTTGTGACTAAGAATGAGAGGACAGAGGTAATGTGTGTCTCCCGTGTGCGGAGACCCACGGACTGCTGTTGGTAGGAAGGAAGCCTGATGGATGTAGGGAAGAGATTGGAGGGGATTGCCAGTACCCAGGCCAAGCCCCACTCATGCCTAAGCACACACTAGCCTCATTCAGCACCATGAGGTACAAGTTACCTCAGCATTTTAAAGACAGCAAAATTAAGGTCTAAATTGGTTGAGTATCTTTACTTAAGTTTACAAAGGCTGAGTAGAGTCCGCATGTGAGGAGCCACATGACGGCAAGACTGGATGAGTTCAGTCAAGGGGAAACCATTCTATGTTGCTTTATTTAGACAGGTCCCGTATTTCTACATAAGAAAAACATTCTAGGGCTAGGGAGATGGCTCAGAGATTAACAGCACTTACTACTTACTACTCTTCCAGAGGTTTTGAGTTCAATTCCCTGCAACCACATGGTGGCTCACAACCATCTGTAATGAGATCTGGTTCCTTCTTTTGGTTTTCAGGCATACATGCAAGCAGAACACTGTATACATAATAAATACATAAATTGTTTTTTTTTTAAAAAAAGAAAAATATTCTAAGACAATACCTCTTTCCTGTTCTTAGGTATGGACACAAGTTAAATGTGTCTGATTTATATAAATTAACAGACACAATTGCAATCCGTGAGCAGGGAAATGGGCGGCTGGTGTGTCTCTTACCCAGCAGCCAGGCCCGCCAGAGCCCCCTGGGCTCTTCCCAGTCACATGATGGCTCCTCCACGAACTGCAGCCCAGTTCTTTTTGAAGAGTTGGAATATCATGAACCTGTCTGCAGGCAGCACTGCTCTAACAAGGACTTCAGGTACATCGGCACCCTCTAGAGAGTGTGAGCAGGGAATGCTTTCCACTCCTGAGAAGCGCCAGCTCACTGCTTGCTGTCTTTCCTGCAGTGAACATGAGTTTGATCCAGACTCTTACAAGATCCCTTTTGTGGTCCTTTCTTTGAAAGCATTTGCGCCTCAAGTTCATAGTCTTCTCCAGACCCATGAGGGCACTGTGCCTTTGCTAAGGTGAGCAATGTTAGCCATTGGGAGTAGAGTGTTGAGTGTCATTCCTGCAGTCTGCCTACTGACTGAACCAAGGATTAGAAATAGAGCTCTGTCCTGGGGTTGAAGCTTTAAGAAGTGGATCCATGTACTCAGTACTCAACAAGAAACTGGGCTTACGTTGATTTCACAAACATAAACATGAGGGCAGTTTCTTCTCTGCAGGAAAGAGGTGCATCCAGACTGAAAGCTGCACAAGCCAGTAGAGTGCATCATTCCATCTGTGGTCAGGTTCCATAGACCAGGACCACCTCCAGACTCGGTGGCCTTGGCAGCCAGTGTGCTTTATCTAACTTCCTAGAGAACACTGCCCAGGGATTTCTAGAGTGGTTAGAACAGCACAGAGACCAGTACTATAGCAGTTATTTCTCAGCACATACAGATTAAAGCCCGCTGTTGAGCCTGTACTGCCTTTTTCATTATTTTCATTTAACCCCCTCCCCCCACTTCAGCTTTCCAGATTGCTATGCTGCGGAGTTTGGTGACCTAGAAATCGTGCAAGACAGCCCCAGGGGTGTCCCTTTAGAGCACTTCATCACCTGCATTCCAGGAGTGAACATTGCCAGTGCTCAGAATGGTGTCAAAGTAGTGAAGTGGATTCACAACAAGCCCCCACCTCCCAACACTGGTAGGTGGGCAGGTATCAGGGATTAAGGCCTGAGCTCCCTCCTGGCTACAAGAAGGCCAGGAGAAAGTTGTGGCTCTGATTTTAAACAGCAGCACTGTTTTTATCACAATGTCTCCTCTGATCTTAAGACTCCCCAGATGCTAAGGGGTTGGTAGAGTCTGACTTTTGAAGATATCAGCATTGGGCCAGCAAGATGGCTCAGAGAGTAAAGGAGCCTACCATGAAGACTGACAACCTGAGTTTGAGCACCAGGATCCACATGGTGGAAGGAGAGAACCAGCTTCCACAAGTTGTGCCATGCCATGTGTGTGCACAGGTGCACGCGCAAACTCACGCACGTGCATGCTTGCGCTCTCTTCCTTCTCTTTAGCCCTAATGTGTCTTCCTTCCTAGGTTTGTACCTCTGTTTCCTGTGCAGGAAAGGTGAGAGGGTAACTGGGAGCCTGAGTCAGCAGCTCTGGGGGAGCTCTGAGAAGCTCCTTCCTGAACCTGTCCTCTCCCTCAGTTTCAAGCTGCGCAGGATCCATGCAAGGCTCACTCTCTGTCTTGTGCCATGAATTCACAAATCTCTTCCACTTCTATAAAGGTTTTTGTCTGTTTTTTGTTTTTAGGTTTTATTTTTTGATTTTTAACTTTTGTATTGTTATTGGAGATAATGTCTTACTTAATTAACCCAGGCTTATCTTGAACTCATGGATCCTCTTGCTTCAGCCTGCCTTGCCCCAGTACTGAGATTAAGGGCACTTGGCATTATTTTAGCTCAGCCTAGGTTATTTATTTTTGTTTTTTGGGTTTGTTTTTTGTTTAAAGCTTTTATGAGATGTGGGAGTCCTTGAGATAGTGCTTAACCCTGATGGTGCAGACCTGTTTATATCATAGCATGTAGGAGACAGAGGAGGCTTAATTTGAGTTTGGTCTATCCTGCTAGGCTTCATAGTGAGACTGTCTCAGGAAGGAAGTAGGTAGGTAGATCTGTTTCTGAGTCTGTTTTCCATCCTGCTCCAATTACTGCCTCCTATATCTTTGTGGGTAATATTTCAGCTCCATTATTGGTTAATTGCATTTTCATGGATAATCTGCCTGGGACCCATCTATACTGTGTCTGTGGGAGAAATACTGTCCAAATGGCCAAATTACAGATAGATTTTTGAAATACTGCCAATGTAGTCTGGGAAATCCTTGTTCATCTTCACTTCTGCCATAACCCCAGAGTGCTCTTTGCTTTCCTTTGACACCTTTTGAGAATTATGGGCACTGGTTTGCCTGCCTATAGTAAGATAGCCTGGTGGTTTGATTCTGTGGCTCCCGTGTGTACAAGCTGAAACTTGAAACTGTGGCTTGCTATGTAGTGAACACACTGTGTATGTTTACTATGTCAGTGAAATCATGCCTAATGTCTTCTGTGGTTTTTTCCTTCTCTAGACCCTTGGCTTCTGCGTTCTAAAAGTCCTGTGGGTAATCCCCAGCTGATCCAATTCAGCAGAGAAGTAATTGATTTACTGAAGAACCAACCGTCTTGTATACTACCAATTAGCAATTTCATCCCTTCATACCATCACCATTTTGCAAAGCAGTGTCGAGTTTCAGATTATGGATATTCCAAGCTGATTGAACTATTAGAAGCAGTGCCTCATGTGTTGCAGGTAAAGGGTACGAGGGTTATTTGTTCAAAGAAAGGAGTGTTCTTCCATGACTTCAGCTGCCACAGCCAAAGACACTGACAAATGGAACCTTATTTCTCAGAAAGCCATACTGAGCTAAACATCCTGTTAGAACTCGTTTCAAAATGCAGCTGCCCTCTCAAGTGTTGAGGGAACTATAAATTTCCAACCTGGAACAATTCCCTAGAGGCCTGTGAGCATTTTCCTTCTAGTGTCTGTGGGCTGACACCTTTCTTGCAGTGTTCTCCAGGATGCTCATTACAGGGGGCTGCTGTGAGCATCATTTTCTTACATGTTGATACCTACCGGGGAGTCGAGGGCTCTACCCTTCATGATTTGGACATTAGTCACTGAACTAGAGTTTGGCATTGGATTATTATCTAGGCTGCCTGTAACTTCCCCAGAAGACAGTGTTTCATAATTTCCCACTCGTTAAAGAGGCTTGAAAAACTTCAGCTATCTTTTCAAGACAGGGTTTCTCTGTAGCTTTGAAGCCTGTCCTGGAACTCGCCCTGTAGACCGGGCTGGTTTCAGACTCACAAAGATCCACCTATCTCTGCCTCCCAAATGCTGGGATTAAAAGCGTGTGCTACCACCACCCAGTGACTACTTTAGCTGTCTTTTAGAGCTGAAATTAGCCATCCAGACTGAGCACACGCTCTTCCTCTTTGTGCTCATGATCATTTGAGACAACAGCACTTTGAAAACAAATGAACCTGGCCCCAGACAGCTGGACCATTGTTCTTTTCAACGGTATATGTTGAATTTTGTCCATTTCAGATTGCAGACATTGTACATAGAGGGAGATAGTCTGAGAGTAACAAGAGCAAGAAAGATAGAGATGAGGTTGACACAACATATCTTTTGAGCTCTTCAGTATAAATAATGAGAACGTTTCATTTTCAGATTCTTGGAATGGGCTCCAAACGTCTGCTGACCCTCACTCATAGGGCCCAGGTGAAGCGCTTTACTCAGGATTTACTAAAACTTCTCAAGTCCCAGGCCAGCAAGCAGGTCATTGTGAGAGAGTTCTCACAGGCTTATCATTGGTAAGTTGATGGGAAGCTTTAAAAAAAAAATTAACATTCTTTTTTCCTACAAGTTTCAAACAGTCCTCTCACATTTCCATTAGGCAGAGTTTTGTAAAGCTTGTTACTGTGGCAATGAGTCTTACTCATTTTTCATCCTTTTCCCATTTTGAAACAGGTGTTTCTCACGGGACTGGGATATCACAGAATATGGTGTATGTGAGTTGACTGATATCATATCAGAGATCCCAGACACAACCATCTGCTTGTCCCAACAAGATGATGACATGGTCATTTATATCCGTAAAAGAGGTATGTGGAGGGGTGTTGTCTACCTCAGTAGTGCCTTTGGTGTTTTGTTTTGTTTTGTTTTGTTTTGTTTTGTTTTGTTTTGTTTTGTTTTGTACTTCTGAGGCCCAACTTCACTGTGTAGCCCAGGCTGGTTTGGGATTGCGGGCATGATTCTAGTTTTCGATTACTTTTATTTTATTTTTTCTTTATTGTTATTATTACTATTATTATTATTATTATTATTATTATATCGATTACTTTTAAATGAAATAGGTTTTTAGTTTGTTTGTTTGTTTTGGGGGGGTTGCCCTTTTCCTTCCTTTTCCATGGTTCTTAATGGTTCCCTTGGAAATATGGTTTGTAAAATTGCCTGGTACACAGAACCTGTGTTGTTTGTGTTGTTTGGAGGAAGGGAAACCATGTATCTGCAAGAAAGCACACTGGTCTTTAAGAACATACTCAAAGATGAGAAGAAACTGTAGCACAGCTGTGTGCAGCAATTTCTAATGACCTTGTCACTTGATGGAGACTCTGTCTCAGCTCTGAGAACTATTACACAATGCATACATTGGAAGAAAACAAGCTCATAGAAATGTGGCATTTGTCTTTCCCGTCCTAGTAGTTCAGTACCGTCAACTCTGGGAGAGAGACCTGTTAATTATCATATTCCCCTTACCAGTGAGAGTGTCTCTGTGTCCCTGAGGTCACAGGCTTCCAGAGTTAAAATTTGTGGTGTCTGTCTTTTCCCAGTTCTCTTCCGATCAATTTAAAATTAATAGAAATGAAGATCCGTATTTAAGTACCTTTTCTCTTTAATTTAGTTGAAATTTTGATACTCTTTTTCTGCTGGCAATTTTGAACTGAAGATCAAATAAATAAAAGTGTGAATGTTCTGTAGTGTGATTTTGTAGCACTAACACTGTATTGCTTGAAGCACCAGACCTCTGTCTATCTTGTTCACATAGGTATAGTGGACAGGATTTATAGAAATTGTTCCTGTCTTGTAGGTGATGACACATGTGTCTCTCACCTCCCACAGTCTAGCCTCACGGAGCTGACCTCTGTGACTCCAGCAGCGCCCTGCAGGTTGGAACTAAACACAGTGAATGGGAGCCTGATGTGTAATATTCTTTGTCTTTTAAAGAACGAACTCAGGATGAGATAGAAAGGACAAAGCAGTTCTCCAAGGATGTTGTGGACTTGCTGCGCCACCAGCCCCACTTCCGGATGCCATTTAACAAGTTCATCCCCTCTTACCACCACCACTTTGGCCGACAGTGCAAGCTTGCATACTATGGATTCACCAAGCTGCTTGAACTTTTGGAAGCCATTCCTGAGATTTTACAAGTAAGTGCAGCGATTACCTTATTCTTTAAGTGTTTTTCTGAGCAGTGTATAGAGAGGTGTTGTTACTGTTTTTAGTTATGAGTCTGAAATATTCTCATCAGCAAAACTGTATTTTGACCTGTTAGTAATTTTAGGTAATGGAGGATTTATTCGTAATCCCAGAATTTATGAGATAGAGGCTGGGGAATTCTAAGATTAAAGCCAGCCTGGATTAAACAGCAAGATTCCACCTCAAAAATATCTTCAACTTGTGTTACGGTCATCATTAAAAATAGGGTGAGATGGTTTAAATGTTAAATTGGCTATTTTTTGAGCGGCACCAGCTTCCCAAATCCCTTTGGTTAGAGGTGGGGTGAAAGAGTTCATGCCAAGCTTTTCCAAGTGGAGTTGGATTTCTATTATTTTATTAACATGATCTTTGATTCCAGATGTGTTGTTAAAATTTTTTATTGTTGTGAAATATACATACTAGAATTTACTGCCAGGAAAAGGAACATCCTACATATGTGTTTGCGTGCCCAGGGAAGAGCTCTCCGACCTTGCAGAACTGTGCCTCCATAACCACACTCCCATCTTAAGTGACCAGTGTGTAGGTTTTCATGCCATTTAACTCTACATACAATCATGTGTATTCCTCCCTATGTGTTTGTTAAGGTATTGGAATGTGGAGAAGAGAAAATCCTGACTTTGACCGAAGTGGAGCGATTTAAAGCTCTAGCTGCCCAGTTTGTTAAGCTTCTGCGGTCCCAAAAGGATAACTGCCTTATGATGACAGATCTGCTCACAGAATATGCTAAAACTTTTGGTTATACATTTCGTCTGCAAGACTATGATGTCAGTTCGGTCTCTGCTTTGACACAAAAACTCTGCCATGTTGTAAAGGTAAGCCGATGTCCTTCTACTGAGTAAGCTGTGGCATGGCCCATGTGGGTGTTGTGTGTATTGCAGCATTTCTGTTCCCTGTGTATATTGCTGTTGCTTTAAAGCTGTGTGTCAGTGAAATCTTACTAGGTAATAGGAGGTGACTTGATTTGATACTTTAGACTCAAGGTCTTCCTTTTATATTTTTATTTATGACCTTTCTGAACTGATAAGGTCACTTTTTATCCTAGGGTATGAGTGCTCAGGTAAAGTTGAATCCTTCTAGAGAGTTTCCAAGGTTCTTGGGATATGGATGGTATCATGTATTTTCTATGGATCCTGACTTATTTAGGAGTCATCCTAAGAATAAACACTAGCTTAGAATTGCCCTTGTGACTGCAAAAACCCTTTTAGAAGGCACATTCCTTCCTCTTCCCTACCCTCTTATGTTGAGCTGACCCTCCCACTTACAGATAGAGCAGCCCGATAGTTTCTAGAACATCTATAGCACAGGACTAGGGAACATAGAGCTGCTGGACAGTTTCTAGAACATAGAGCAGCTAGACAGTTTCTAGGGCATCTATAGCACAGGACTAGGGAACATAGAGCAGCCGGAGAGTTTCTAGAACATCTGTAGCACAGGACTAGGGAACAGTTGCCAGGAGGAAGAAATGGAAAGGGAAGCAAGAAGTGGTGGCACCATCAATCACACAGAGGGAATCTGGTTATGTACTGTTTACTGATAGGTTAGAAGAAACAAGAAGGGAGTGACCAGTTGCATTCTGAGACTTCAGTGGGTGGTGGCGACTGGTGTGCTCCTGAGAACAGCACTTAGAGTAGGCTCAGTGATGTCAGGATGTCAAGGGAGAGTGGTAGAAGGATATGCCACAGCTTTTGGCTAGCTTGATTGTGAGAGGAAGTGTGTGAGGGCCACAGCTGGACACAGGATGAAGAGAACTAATGGGCCTGATATGCAGGTGCTGCAGTTGAGTTTGTCTGGGAGTGCCAAAGAAGGATCACTTGAGAAATGAGTAGACAAAGGCAAGAAGGGCTTCTGGGAAATGAACACAAGAAAGGCTTCTGGGGTAGAATGAAGAGGTGGACCAGAAGGACAGACTGCCTTAACACAACAATGAGGGCTGTTGGGTTGGCCCTAGTAAAGTTAATTCTGGTATTTGTCACCATGACAATAATGCTAGGTTACAATAGCTGTTTAAAGAGAAGGGGTCAGGGCTTAAGGTAGAAGAGCTCAGAGAAGGTCTGATGTGTGGCCTCAAGGGTGAGGAACAGCATGGTGCACGTGGGGAGCTCATGTTCAGGAATGGTAGAGGCTGATGGCTGGGCTCATGGTAAGAGCTGGCCAGATGACCACAGCAGAAATGATTTAGGGGTAAAAAACTGAAATGGACACAAATGCCAGTGTTGCTAAGAGGACAGTAACATGAGGAGCAGAAACCTGGCCTGCAGTTGCAGGACCTCAGGAGGCTAAAGCAGGAAGACTTGAAATTCAGGTTCAGCCTGGGAAATTTAGCAAGACCCCATCTCCACATTTAGAAAAGTAGAAAGACTGGAGTTACAGCTCAGTGTAGAGGGCTTGTCCAGCTTGCAGAGTCCTGAGTTCAGTCCTCAGTACGGGGGACGGGGAAAACAGAACCAAGTGAGAAAAGGACTCAGACTTTAGAGAGAACAGGGAATTGGAGAGAGTAATGTTGTCTAGAAGTGTGGGGAAGTCCAGCTTCTCCTTTGTTGTGTCATTAAAAGGCAGGCAAGGAGTATTGCCAGAAACCCCTGAAGAGTCCAGCAGAGCTAGTGCTGATACCCAAAAAATAGGAAATTTGAGTTTCTTCTTGGGATTTTTAGTCTCATTGGTGAAAAATCTAAAAACAGACTCAAAATGGAGCTTGAAGTCAGTTTACTAGAGTTTTAAAGAAAAAAAAAAACCCAGGCAGGCAGGCTGTAAATCTTGCTGTAGCTAGAGGAGAAGAGTAAAGAAGAGAGGAGGCAAAGTCATGCTATTTGAAGAGCTGGCACAGAGGTCAGAAGTGTAAGGAAGCCCAGCGTACAAGGGAACATGTGCCGAATCTCTGGTTGTATCTGAAAGGAAAGATAGAAGAGAAGAAGAAATAGTTAGGCTTTCCAAGTCAAGATTCCGAAAGGTGGGCAGTCCCAGCCAAGCCTCATGGTGGCTTGTGGGTTGGGGTTGGAAATGCTGGGAAGGAAAAGTACATTGTCTTATGATGAACCCATGCATCATTTAGCCAGATCTTTTTCTTGCCCAACTGAATTAACTATTTTTAAAGAGCATTTCTTTGTTATTTTTTATGTATATGGGTGTTTTGCTTACTTGTATGTCTGTGCACCACATGTGTGCAGTGCCCGTGGAGCCCAGAAGAGGGCAGTGGGTCCCCTGGGACTGGAGTTGCAAATGGCTGTGATCTGTCACGCTGGAACTGAAACCTGGTCCTCTGGAAGAGCAGCCAGTGCTCTTAACTAAGGAACCATCTCTCCAGCCCTTTTCTTAACCTAGAGATGGAGGATTCCATTCCTTAACAAAGGATGAGAAGGGCTAAGCAGTGGAATTGCTTTTGTCTTCCATTCCATGTAGAAGTGGGTAGAAGCAAGAAGAATCATGAATTCAAGGTTGCTCTTGGCTGCCTGCAGAGGTCCGTCTGGGCTGTATGAGACTCTGTCTCAAAATAACAAAAACTCATTGCTCTGAGCCAGAGCCAAAGATTGATTAATAGGAGGTTTGATTCAAATAGCAAAGTCAGGAAAAGGTGAGAGACCCAGTGCAATCCTCATAAGGAGCTTGAGGGAAATACTAGGCTTCCTAAGCTATCTGCAAGAACCTTGGGTGTGCTCCAAGCTTTACTACTTCTGAACCACGTCCTAGATGATAGAGATCAAGAGAGGTTTCAGCAGTATCAAAGAAACAAAGTTTTGTTTGATTTTCTTAAAAAGTAGTAATGGTCTGGGATTCTTTTTGTTTATTTGTTTTTTTTTGTTTTTTTTTTTTTTTTTGAGATAGGGTTCTCTGTAGCTTTGGAGCTTGTCCTGGAACTAGCTCTTGTAGATCAGGTTGGCCTCGAACTCACAGAGATCTACCTCCCCAGTGCTGGAATTAAAGATGTGCACCACCACCGCCCGGCCCAATGGTCTGGGATTCTAAGACAGACTCAAACCCTCTGGGCTTATGTCTCCTGGCTAATTGAGTGCCACCTTTCTCTCTTTTGTTTCTTTCTTACAGATTTATGTTTATTTATGTGTATGTGTGCTTGCCTGCTTGTATTCTGTGTGTGTATAACATTAATGTCAGTGTGGTACCTGTGGAGGCCAGATGATGACATTGGATCACCTAAAACTGGAATTATAGGTGGTTGTACCTCCCTATATGGGTGCTGGGAACTGAACCCAGATCCTTTGCAAGAGGACCAAGTCCTCTTAACTGCTGAGCTATTTCTCCAGCTCCCGAGACCCCGAGCTCTGCTGCCACAATGGGAGTGGGAGTCTGCCAGTGTTCCTAGCTCAGTCCAGAATGTGCTGATGCTAGGCTGAGTCCAGAGTCCTAAAGAGGATAAGCATGTGATTCCTCAGGTCTTAACTGTAGGCAATGAGCCCTTTGGTCCTTGCAGAGAAAGCAAAGCCAGCAGGAAAGAAGCCTAAGGAAGAGGACTGGATCCACTGGCTGATCGTATGAGTGCCCAGAGCTCTGCCACCTGCAGTTAAGATTTATGGCATGTCCTTGCGCCTGAACAAGGCGAATGATCTCAATCAGCAAACTCTTGTCTCTGCCTTGGTATTTGGTGTCCAGACAATGCCATATAGCTTTCATAGGTTCCTTTCCTTAAGTTCTTTATTTCCTTGAGAATCTGAAATGATCGATTAGATGCATAGCAGATGAAAATATTGGGTTAAAATTAGTTGTAGGGCCTCAGAAAAGTGTAGTTCTCCCTGTGATCAGCAACCTCGTCAGTAGCTTGGCCAAGGCATGTCAGCTCACCTGCTGTCTGTCTTTGAGGAAAGCAGCAAGGAAGAAAGAACACAAAAGAGAGAACCACAAGTGTCTTCAGTTTACTGCATGAAAGATGAGTGGGTGGAGTTTGGGCTTATGGGCTGAACTGTAGGGAGGGCAAAAACAGTTTCTGCTCCAGTCTCGTTCCAAGTGTTGGTCTGCTGTCACAAAGAGACTAACTCGCTCTGTTTGTGTGTAAGTGCCTCTGTTGGTCTCGTTAGCCAGAATGAGATGATCTGAAGTGGGTTTGCATTCTCCTCTCCTTAGGTTGCTGACCTGGAGTCTGGCAAACAGATCCAGCTGATCAACAGGAAGTCTCTGCGGTCTCTCACTGCCCAGTTGCTGGTGTTGTTGATGTCTTGGGAAGGAGATGCCTATCTTTCTGTTGATGAGCTCAGGAGACATTACGAAACCACCCACAGTACTCCTCTCAACCCCTGTGAATATGGATTCATGACCTTGACTGAGCTCCTGAAGAGCCTGCCTTACTTAGTGGAGGTACATGTGTGAGAGGCTCTAGCACTTCTGGAGTCCTGGTAGTCTGCAGGAACGCCAGAGGTCCTGAACTTGGTTGGCTATTTTTCTTTCTTTCTTTTAGTAATTTTTTATCTTTTGAAATTTAAATATAATCAATATCATTTCCCCCTTCCATTTCCTCTCCCATTCCCTATCATACACCCCCTCTTTGCTCTCTCTCAAATTCATGGCCTCTTTTCTTTTTAAAAAAATTGTGTTTACTTATTTACTGTTAGATCAATTTATTTTATGTGTATGAATGTTTTGCTTGCATTTATGTATGTGCATCAAATGCATGCCTGGTGCCAACAGAAGTCAGAAAAAGACTTTGGAGTTCATGGAACTGGAGTTACAGATGTTGGTGACCTATCATTTAGGTGCTAGGAATTTAACCCAGGTCTTCTGCAAGAGCAGCAAGTGTTCTTCACTGCTGAACTATGTCTCTCCGTGCTACTTTTTCTTTGTTCGTGTGTGTGTGTGTGTGTGTGTGTGTGTATTGTTGAGGGGGTGTTGTTTGGTGTGTGTGCAGTGTCTCTCCATGCCATTTTTTCTTTGTTGGGTGTGTGTGTGTGTGTGTGTGTGTGTGTTGTTCGGGGGTGGGGGGTGTTGTTTGGGGTGTGTGTGTTATGTCTCTCCATGCCACTTTTTCTTTGTTTGGGGTGTGTGTGTGAGTGTTGTTTGGTGTGTCTGAGTTCCTAAAACTAAACACGGCCTGCACAGTCTGTATGTTACCTGTGTGTGTATGATATCAGGGTTGATTCCTGGAAAAGGCTGTGTCTTCTGCTCTTCAGTTTTCCTTAATTGCCTGTACTTCTTTGCTTAGGGTTGGGGGCCTTGTGAAATTTATCCCTTGTTGTCCTTGTTTAGGTAGCCTTGTTGATGGAATTTTGTGGGTGTGCTGATGTAGGAGTGTCTTATATCTATCTGTTGTTTCATTGGTTAATTAATAAAGAAACTGCTTGGCCTGATAGATCAGAACATAGGTGGGTGGAGTAGACAGAACAGAATGCTGGGAAGAAGGCAGTGAGGCAGACACTTCAGGCAGTCGCCATGACTCTCCTCTCCGAGATGGATGCAGGCTAGAATCTTCCCGGAAAGCTACCACCTCGTGGTGCTACACAGATTACTAAATATGGGTTAATCAAGATGTGAGAGTTAGCCAGTAAGAGGCTAGAGCTAATGGGCCAAGCAGTGTTTAAATGAATACAATTTGTGTGTTGTTATTTCAGGGCATAAGCTAGCCAGGCGGCTGGGAGCCAGGCAGCAGGAACGCAGCCTGCCACTCCCACTACAGTGTGCCTTGCCTGTCATTTCTAGAAGACACATCTCAGCAGACTTCTAGTTCCTGTGGTTCTTGGAATTTTTCTGTCCCCTCTTTTGTGATGTTCCCTGAGTCTTAGGTGTAGGAGTTGGATCTGTTGGAGCTAGGCACTGCATTATCAATTTCTCTCTGCGTTTGGATCAGGTGTGGTCTTCTATAATGGTTGCCATCTGTTGCAAAAGAAGCTTCTTTGATGATGCATGAGAGGTATACTTTATCTGTGGTTGGATAGCCATTTTTCAGATAGATAGCCATTTTCAGGTACTGAGGCCCAGAAAGTGAGGAAACCCTGCTGAAAATGAGTGGGAAAGTCAGGAAGCGAGTCTAATGCTGATGCCTCCACTGGCCTATGTGACAGTTTCAGGTGACAGCAGTGGAAGTTAAAAAGGAAGGTTAGCTCTAGGCACGTTTTCAGAAATGGCTCTTATTGCTGGAAAAAAAAATGAGAAGACTCTGCCACTTTGCAGCACATAGAAAAACCCAGGACAAGTGATAGACCTCTTATCCAAGAAAAAGTCAGTTAACAGAGGAGCTGCCCGTGGGGGCCATGCCTTTAGTTCTAGGACTGGGAGTTGCAGATGGTATCTCTGAGTTCCAGGACAGCCAGGGCTACATAGAAACAAAAGAAAGAAAGTAGGCAGTGGTGGTGCATACCTTTAATCCCAGCATTCTGGAGGCAAAAGGAGGTGGATCTCTGTGAGTTTGAAGCTAGCCAGGGCTACACAGAGAGACCATGTCTTGAAGAAAGAAAAAGAAAGAAAGTCAGTCTAGAGCAGTTACCACAAAAAGACCATAAGCTTGTTTACACTTCACTACTGATAACAGGTGTCAAGACCTAATTGGCTAACAATCAGTCTTCAGATAACTCAGTGGGTAAAGGCACCTTCTAGCAATCCTAATTAATGTGAGTTCCATCCCTCAGATCTGCCAGTAGAAGAGACCGACCCCTGATGGTTGTCCTCTGTTGTTATATGCTTGCTGAGGCATTTGTATGTACATATACAAACACACACACACACACACACACACACACAATGTAAAAAAACTAAAAAAAAAAAGTTAAATCTTTCGATTAACCCTGGGGGCAGAAAACCCAGATAACTCAGGCTTTTTTTATTTTTTTTAATTGATATTTACTGAGCTCTACATTTTTCTCTGCTCCCCTCCCTGCCTCTCCCCTTCCCCCTTCAACCCTCCCCAAGGTCCCCATGCTCCCAATTTACTCAGGAGATCTTGTCTTTTTGTACTTTCTACTTCCCATGTAGATTAGATCTATGTAAGTCTCTCTTAGTGTCCTCATTGTTGTCTATTCTCTGGGATTGTGGTTTGTAGGCTGGCTTTCTTTGCATTATGTTTAAAAACCACCTACATGAGTGAGTACATGTGATAATTGTCTTTCTGGGTCTGGGTTACCTCACTCAAAATAATGTTTTCTAGCTCCATTCTCCTGCAAAAATTCAAGATGTTACTTTCTTCTGCTGTGTAGTACTACATTGTGTAAGAGTTCCACATTTTCCTCATCCGTTCTTCAGTCGAGAGGCATTTAGGTTGTTTTTAGGTTCTGGCTATGACAAACAAAGCTGCTATGAACATGTCCTTGTGGCACGATTGAGCATCCTTTGGATATATACCCAAAAATGGTATTGCTAGATCTTGAGAAAGGTCGTTTTCTAATTTTTTGAGAAATCGCCACATTTCTCAAAATGTGACATTTTGACATCCAAAGAGTCTATACCAGCTTGCATTCCCACCAGCAATGCAGAAGTGTTCCCTTTTCCCCACAACCTCTCCAGCATAAGTTGTCATCAGTGTTTTTGATCTTGGTCATTTTTATAGGTGTAAGATAGAATCTCAGAGTTGTTTTGATTTGCATTTCTCTGATGACTAAGGATGTTGAGCATTTCCTTAAGTGTCTTTCAGCTATTTTAGATTCCTCTGTTGAGAGTTCTCTGTTTAGGTCTGTACTCCTTTTTTTTTTTTTTTTTTAAATTGGATTATGTGTTCTTTTGATGACCAATTTCTTGAGTTCTTTGTATATTTTGGAGATCAGACCTCTGTCTGATGTGGGGTTAATGAAGATCTTTTCCCATTCTGTAGGCTGTCATTTGGTCTTGTTGACTGTGTTCTTTACTTTACAGAAGCTTCTCAGTTTCAGGAGGTCCCATTTATTAATTGTTTCTCTCAGTGTCTGTGCTACTGGGGTTATATTTAGGAAGTGGTTCTCTGTGCCAATGCATTCAAGTGTACTTCCCAAGCCGGGCGGTGGTGGCGCACGCCTTTAATCCCAGCACTCGGGAGACAGAGGCAGGCTGATCTCTGTGAGTTCGAGACCAGCCTGGTCTACAAGAGCTAGTTCCAGGATAGGCTTCAAAGCTACAGAGAAACCCTGTCTCGAAAAAAAAAAAAAAAAAAAAAAAAAAAAAAAAAAAAAAACAAGTGTACTTCCCACTTTTTCTTCTGTGAGGTTCAGTGTGGCTGGCTTTATGTTGAGGTTTTTGATCCATTTGGAGTTGAGTTTTATGCATGGCGATAGATAGGGATCTATTTTCATTCTTCTTCATGTTGATATCCAGTTATGCCAGCACCATTTGTTAATATGCTTTCTCTTTTGCATTTTATATTTTTTGATTCTTTGTCAAACATCCGGTGTTCGAAAGTGTGAGGATTAATATCCAGGTCTTCTATTCATTTCCATTGGTACTCCTTTCTGTTTTTATGCCAATACCAGGCTGTTTTCAGTACTGTAGCTCTGTAGTAGAGTTTGAAGTCAGGAATTGTGATGCCTTTAGAAGTTATTTATTTGTATAGGATTGTTTTGGCTATTCTGGGTATTTTGCTTTTCCATATGAATTTGAGACCGTTCTTTCAAGGTTATTGAAGAATTTTACTGGGATTTTGATGGGTATTGCATTGAATCTGTAGATTGCTTTTGGCAAGATTGCCATTTTTACTATGTTAATTCTACCTACCCAAGAGGATGGGAGATCTTTCCACTTTCTGGTGTCTTTTTCAATTTTCTTTCTTCAAAGATTTAAAGTTCTTGTCATACAAGTCTTCCACTTGTTTGGTTAGAGTTACTCTGAAATATTTTATGCTATTTGTGGCTATTGTGAAGGGTGATGTTTCTCTGGTTTCTTTCTCAGCTCACTTATCATCTGTGTAAAGGAGGGCTACTGATTTTTTTTTTTTTTTTGAGTAATCTTGTATCCTGCTATATTACTGAAAGTGTTTGAGTTGTAGAAGTTTCTTGGTAGAATTTTTGGTCTCTTATGTAAAATATCATATCATCAGCAAATAGTGAGAGTTTGACTTCTTTTCCTATTTGTATCTCCTTAATCTCCTTTTGTTGTCTTATTGCTCTAGCTAGGACCTCAAGAACTATATTGAATAGATATGGAGAGAGTGGACAACCTTGTCTTGTTCCTGATTTCAGTGGGATTGCTAGGAATTGCTCTCCATTTAAGTTTGATGTTGGCTGTTGGCTTGCTATATTGCCTTTATTATATTTAGGTATTTTTCTTGTATCCCTGCTCTCTCCAAGGCCTTTAATCATGACAGGATGTTGTATTTTCTTGAAAGCTTTTTCGGTATCCAATGGGATGATCATTTGGTTTTTATTTTTCAGTTTGTTTATATGGTGGATTATGTTGACAGATTTTCATATGCTGAACCATCCCTGAATCTGTGGGATGAAGCCAACTTGATCATGGTGGATAATTTTTCCGATTTATTCTTGGATTCAGTTTGCTAGTATTTTATTGAGTATTTTTGCATCAATGTTCATGAGTGAGATTGGTCTGTAATTCTTTTTCTTAGTAATGTCTTTATGTGGTTTGGATATTAGGGTAGTTGTAGCCTCATAAAGAGTTTGGCAATGTTCCTTTTGTTTCTATGGTGTGGAACAATTTGAGGAGTATTGGTATGAGTTCTTTGAAAGTCTTGTATAATTCTGAGCTAAAACCATCTGATTCAGGGTTTTTTATTTTGGTTGGGAGACTTTTGATAACTGTTTCTATTTCTTCAGCAGTTATAGGTCTGTTCAATTTATTTATCTGGTCTTGATTTAATTTTGGTAAGTGATATTTATCCAGAAAGTTGTCCATTTCCTTTAAGTTTTCCAATTTTGTGGAGTACAGGTTTTTGAAATATGACCTGATGATTCTCTGTATTTCCTCCGTATCTATTGTTATGTCCCCCTTTTCATTTCTGATTTTGTTAATTTGGATATTCTCTCTCTGCCTTTTGGTTAGTTTAGATAAAGGTTTGTCCATTTTGTTGTTTTTCTCGAAGAACCAACTTTTTGTCTCATTGAGTCTT
This sequence comes from Arvicola amphibius, assembly GCF_903992535.2. Lineage (NCBI taxonomy): Eukaryota > Metazoa > Chordata > Mammalia > Rodentia > Cricetidae > Arvicola > Arvicola amphibius. Next base: position 102,726,811 of record NC_052050.1, on the reverse strand, counting down.
TTATTGTTTTCTTTGTTTCTATTTTGTGATTATTTCCTGATGTCTAGTTCTCTTGGGTGAGTTGTCTTCTTTTTGGTCTAAAGTTTTCAGATGTTAATCCACTGTGAGGGATTTTTCCAGCTTATTTATGTAGGCATTTAGTGCTATGAACTTTTCTTTTAACACTGCTTTCATTGTGTCCCATAAATTTGGGTATGTTGTGTGGTCATTTTCATTGAATTTTAGGAAGTCTTTAATTTATCCCGTTATTTCTTCCTTGACCCATTGATGACGAGTGAGCATTGTTTAATTTCCATGTGTTTATGGGCTTTCTGGAATTAGTATTGCTATTGAATTCTAATTTAAGCCATGGTGATCTGATAAGATACATGGGGCTATCCCAATTTTTTTTTTTGTATTTGTTGGGGTTTGTTTTGTTACCAACTATGTGGTTAATGTTTGAGAAGGTTCCATAAGGTACTGAGAAGAATGTATATTCTTTTCTGTTTGGATGGAATATTCTGTAGTTGTCTGTTAAGTCCATTTGAGTCATAACATCTGTTAGTTCCCTTATTTCTCTGTTAATTTTTTTTTGACTGACCTGTCCAGTGGTGAGAGTGGGGTGTTGAAGTCTCCCACTACTAATGTGTGGGGTTTAATGTATGATTTAAGCTTTAGAAGTGTTTCTTTTACATATGAGGGTACCCTTGTTTTGGGGGCAAAGATGTTCAGTATTGAGATTTCCTCCTGATGGATTTTTCCTGTGACTAATAGGAAATGTCCTTTTTTGTCTCTTTTGATTGATTATAGTTTGAAGTCTATTTTTTAGATATTAGATAGCTACACCAGCTTGTTTCTTAGGTCCATTTGATTGGAAAATTTTTCCCAACCCTTTACTCTGAGACGATGTCTGTCTTTGAGGCTGAGGTATGTTTCTTGTATGGATTCTGTTTTCATATCCAATCTGTTAGCCTGTGTCTTTTTATATGTGAGTTGAGTCCATTTATATTAAGGGATATTAATAACCCGTGATTGCTATCTCCTGTTAATTTAGTTTTCATTGTTGGTGATGCTAATTTGTGTGTTTTGCCCTTCTTTGAGATTTGCTGCTGTGAGATCATCAAATGTCTGTGTTTTTTGTTGATGCAGGCAACTTCCTTGTGTTGGAGTTTTCCTTCTAGTGTTTTGTGTAGGGCTGGGTAGGTGGCTAGGTATTGGTTAAATCTGGTTTTGTCATGGAATATCTTGTTTTGTCCGTCTATGGTGATCAAAAGTTTTGCTTGGTATAATGTTCTGTGCTGGCATCTGCGGTCTCCTAATGTCTGCATAAGGCTTGACCACAACCTCTGGCTTTCATTGTCTCATCAGAAGTCAGGTGTAATTCTAATAGGTCTGCTATTATAGGTCTTTTTTCTTTGTTGCTCTTGATATTCTTTCTTTATTCTGTATGTTTAGTGTTAGTTATTATGTGGCAGGGGGACTTTTTTTTTTCAGTCTGTTTGGTGTTCTGTACGCTTCTTGTATCTTCATGATTATCTTTCTTTAGGTTGGGAAAGTTTTCTTCTATGATTTTCTTAAGTATATTTTCTGTGCTTTTTAGTTAAACTTTTTCTCCTTCTGTACCTATTTCCTGGATATTTTGTTAAGCTTTTGTGAGAGTTATTGTTTTCTTTGACTGATGAGTCTATTTCGTCTATTGTATCCTCAGTGCTTGAGGTTCTCTCTCTCTTTCCTTTCTTGTATTCTGCTGTTTCTGCTTGCACTTATAGTTCCTGATCATTTTTCTCACAATTTCTGTTTCTATAATTCCCTCAGCTTGTGTTTTCTTTATTGTCTCTATTTCAGTTTTCAAGTCTTGAATAGTTTCTTTCATAAGTTTGACTGCTTTTCTTGATTTTCTTTAAGGGATTTGTTGATGTCTTCCAATTTTTTTTGTCTTTTCCTCCATTTCTTTGAGGGAATTTTTCATTTCCTCTTTAAGAGTTTCAAACATTCACCTGAAGTTATTTTTTTATGTCATTTTCTTCTGCTTCAACTATATTTGTTTGTTCAAGTCTTGCTGTTGTAGGATCTTTAGATTTTACAGGTATCATGTTGCTCTTTTTGGTGTCGCTTGTGTTCTTACCTTGTCTACTCAGATTACCTCTAATTGGTGTGGTTGGGGCTGTCTGTGACTCTGGTGATTAATCTTCTAGGTGCCAGTGGATCCAATGCTCAGGTGGTTGTTCCTCGTGGTGCAGTCAGTGCCATCGTTCTAGTTACCCTGTTGGTCACTCTGTGTTCCTGGAGGTTGCTCAGCACTCCCGGGCTTTATTCCACTCCCATGGAGTTTCCTTTCTCAGGCCTGCTCTGGTCTAGGTTGTCAGCTCTGACCTGTTTCTGTAAACGTTCCTGGTCTGAATCTGCTCCTGCAGGCCATGGCTTGGGGTTGGTCCTGCAAAGGTCTCTGGCTTTGATCTACTCCCTTGGAAGTCCCAAACTCAGGTGCACCTGCACCCAGACCTGCAGAGACCTGGCTCAGGCCTACTCCCTCAGAGGTCCCAGACTGATGCTCTGACCTACAGAGATTTCTGGTTCCTGTCTAACGCTTTTTAAAAAAGATTTTTTAAAAATGTTATGTATCTTGAGTGTTTTATATGTATGCACACTGTATGCACGTCTGGTTGCCCCTGGAGGCTAGAAGAGGGTGTTGAGTCCTCTGGAACTGGAGTTACAGATGATTGTGAACTGCCATATAGGTGCTGGGATCCAAATCCAGGTCTTCTGGAAGAGCAGTAGTTACTGTTACTGCTGAACCATCTTTCCAGCTCCAACTTAAGCTTTTTTTAAAAAAAATATTTATTTATTATGTATACAATATTCTGTCTATGTGTCTGCCTGCAGGCCAGAAGAGGGCATCAGACCTCATTTCAGATGGTTGTGAGCCACCATGTGGTTGCTGGGAATTGAACTCAGGACCTTTGGAAGAGCAGGCAATGCTCTTAACCGCTGAACCATCTCTCCAGCCCCCAACTTAAGCTTTAAAAAACAGAACATTCTAGGGCATAAGGGTAAGGGGTATAATTTACTTTTTTTAAAATTGCTTTTGCTGGTTTGTTGTGTTGGGAATCATACCCCAGGCCTCATGCATGCCAAGCAGGCATCTTGCCACTCACTGAGGTATGACCCTAGCACCTAGCACATCATTTATTTTTATTTTAATCTTAATGTGTGTTCTCTCTCTCCCTCTCCCTCTCTCTCTCTCTCTCTCTCTCTCTCTCTCTCTCTCTCTCTCTCTCTCTCTCTCTCTCTCTCTCCCTCCCTCTCTCCCTCCCTCCCTCCCTCTCCCTCCTTCCCTCTCCCTCTCCCTCTCCCTCCTCCTCCTTCTCCCCTCCCCTCTCATTTTACCGAGACAGGGATTCACTTTGTAGCCCTGGCTGTCCTGGAAATCGCTTTATAGACCAGCCTGGCCTTGGACTCGGCGATTAACCCACCTGCCTCTGCTTCCTAAGTGCTGGGATTAAAGGCATGTGCCACCACACCTGGTTTAATGTAGCCTTTTAAAAGAAAGTGATTCTATAGAAGATGTCAATGGATAAAATCCAGCCGTGGAGGGAATGAAAGATAAATTATCATCATGTGACCATGTGCTGGACAAATAATGAAAAGAATTCAAGTTCTTGTTTCTATGGTCCTAGGAACTTAACTCAGGACCTCACTCACACTAAATAAGTGTTCTGCTAAGCTAACAGCCCAGCCCTGAGTCTGGCATTTTACTGTTTTTACTGTTAATTACAATCTAAGTAGTGCTGTCAGACCTTCAAGATAAACAGCTTGTCATGCTCGGTGACGCTGGAGATGCCCCTTCTCTTTGTGATGCTGGCACATCTGATGGAGTAGAACAGCACTGTTTAACCCCAACTCAATCCTCCTTTTGCCCAGTAACTTCTTATGCAACCCTGGGTATATCACTATATCCAATAGGTGTACAAAGCAAGTATTTGTCTGATGATAAACAATAAGAAAAATTGTTTTTAAAAGATTAATTGGTATGATGCAATTTTACCATTTACAAAAGAAGAACAAAGATTTGCATAATGAGGTAGATGTACTTTTGTTTTCATGTAAAAGAATCTTGGCTGAATATTGAAACTATAGGACCTGGAGCATTTTCAATGTTTTTCAGAGCCAAATAACAGCAGATTGGTGTGAGTAGTAAAAATGCTGCATTAATAGAATATTGCAGATGCAAATCTGAGGCCATTCAGGCAGCATTTGTTGGTATAGCATGGCATGACAACACGTGTAATGCTGAGGTGAGATAGTGTTGAGAAATGCCTTGGGTTCATTAGGAGTTTGGCTTTCTAACTAAGTTTTGATTGTTGGGATTCAGAAACATTTTTATACTTCCAGATTTTTATAGTCTCCACACACAATTTCAAAAGCTGGGTGCTAGAAGACATGGGTGTTTGCAGGAATAGCCACTGTCTGCCTCACATTATTTCTGGGAGATGAGATCTAGTGGCCATAGCCAATGTGTGTGTCTGTCGGGGTTGCCCCACCTTTCCTGTGTGTTTGCTTTGAGACTGCAGGTTCCCTGCTTACTTTCCTTGTTCACACAGTTTCTTTAAACCTGTCAGGATTACACTGCAGAGAGACCAAGTTGCCCTGAGTTGTTTAACCTCCCTGGAAGACCTTGCATGAACCCCTCCTAGGGCTCTGGGAGACTCTTTTGTGAACCCCTCCTAAAGTTCCTTGAGAAGCCAAGTTGATTTGGGGCCTTCAGAGTGTTCTTGGCAGAACGCCCTTAGCCCGAGGGGATAGGACTGATCACTCAGGAAATTTCTAATCCTTCTCTTTCTTTCTTCTGGGGCCAGGTGTTTATAAATGATAAGGCAGAAGAGTATGTGAAGCTCACAAGCCTATACTTGTTTGCAAAGAATGTACGGTCTTTGCTTCACACCTATCACTACCAGCAGATTTTCCTTCATGAATTTTCCATGGCTTATACCAAGTATGTTGGAGAAACACTGCAGCCCAAAACATATGGCTACAATAGTGTGGAGGAGCTATTGGGAGCCATCCCACAGGTAGGTGTCTTCCTGAAGAACCATCGCTGACCCATGGTCAGAGACGTCAGGTGCTGCCAGATAAGATGAATGGTGCTAATGTTACTCAGTGGCTTTTCTAAACCTTTATTCCTGTGTGCCAGGTAAGTAAATTGCAGGCCTTCCCCCCAGAAATGTGCTCAGTGGCCTCCTAACCAGATAGGACACTAAAGCAGATGTCCTATGTAGAGTGTGGCTACAGCAGCATAGCCATGCCCTCCTCTCTGCTCATGGAGTATGCACAGTGGCCCAGGCAGGGCCCATTTGATGAACATGGGGATCCTGGAGGGACAGCATCACAGATGAGTTACCATGTGGCAAGGAGCACGCATAATCCACCTTGGTCGGTAGGGGCATGCAATGTGAGAGGAGGTGAATTTGCTCTGAGAGCGCTTGTCTGGCTGCATGGCAAGGCTTTGAGTTGATTCTCAGTGCTGCAAAAGAAGAAAAATGAAGAAATGCAAGCATGGTAGAGCCTCTGCTAGGGTAGGAACTGTTCTGAGGGCCTTGCTCTTCCGGGTAAGAGCTTCCCTTTGCTGTGGAGAAGGCAGGGAAGCCTAGCTTTACCTTTGGAAAACATCCCTGCTGTCTCCAGAAGAGCTAAGGGAAATTGAAGTGGAGGAGGGAGCTTATGCAGGGGGGCCCTGACTGTTGCCCAGACCGCAGAAGGTGTCAGTGAAGGAGTTGAGCTGAGTTAAAAATACATGTGAGCACTTGTAGTCAAATTCTAACCCACAGTATTTCAAAACTTCTGGAAGCAACATGACACCACAGTTGACTACCTTGATGAATTACGTCAAAACACTTGAAAATGCATCTAACATGCCTTCAGGCTATGTGTATACAATGCTTATGTGATAAGATGAATTTCTAGTAAGTGCACCCAGACCCCAAATTATCTCATTAGGTATATGCAAAAACTCCCAAATCCAAATCCCTCTGATTGAAAGCATTTGAGACAGAGGGTGCTCAGCCTCTGATAAAATGGTACAAAATGCCTGGGAGTAAGTGGGAAGTTTCTAGATTTAAGTCCTAAAGCTACAGTAGACAATATTGAAGTTATAAGTACTTTTAATACTGTCTTGTGAGTTCTGATTGCTCAGCTTTGGTGGGAGTGCAGGAGTTCTACCCTACTATTTGTGAAGCTAAAGAAAGCACATAGAAAACCTGTTGGCATTCACTGAGTTCTGAGTCTGGTGTGGGAGAAGCAGCAAAGGAGCCCACTCTCCTGAATGTTAGGGTATTTTTCTCTTCATTTCCACTACTTAACCAGCTGTATGTTTTTGCATAGGTGGTCTGGATTAAAGGACATGGTCATAAGAGAATTGTAGTATTAAAAAATGACATGAAAAGTAAGTAAGCCCCCATTACCCTCCCTTGACTCCATTGAGATTCTCTCACTGACATTTCTCTCTGATTAGTGCTCTTTTCTTGTAGACCGGCTAAGCTCCGTTGGCCTGTTCCCTGCCAGTCATGAAGATCAGCCTGCAGTCAGCATGCAGATCCTGGAGGTGCCAGAATCCTGTGCAGCATCAGAACTCCAGCTCAGAACAGGTACTAGGTACTGGAAGAAAAGCAACAAAGTAGGCAAAGCCTTAAAGTTCCAGGAGGAGGATTGGGGTGAGACACCTGGAGGAAAGAACACCTGGAGGAAAGAATATGGTGGGCAATTTCATCAAGGTTAAGAATTCATTAAAAAATTAGATGTATTTCACTTTTATGTGTATCAGCATTTTGCCTGCATGCATCTGTACCATGTGTGCACCTGCCTGGTAACTGAGGAGGTCAGAAGAACAGGAATTATGGATGGCTGTGAGCCACTTTGTGGGTGCTAGAAACTAAATTAAGGTCCTTTGCAAGAGCAACAAGTGCTCTTAACTGATGAACAATCTCTCCAGGCCTAAATATTCACTTTTTTTTTCTAATGCAGTTTGGTGTGTAGTTAACAACAGGTCTACAGGTAGCATTGAATATTGGCTAAAGTACAATCTTTAAAGAATATCCCAATTCAGGTGTTGGTTTTTTTTTTTTTTTTTTTTTTTTTGATGTTTACTAAAGTGACTGTTTAAAACTGTTGTGTAGAGGGAAAGAGAGCCGAGCCCGGAAGACCTGGGACAGTTCCAGGAAGGGTACACAGAGGTGGGTGGAAGGGTAGGTGAGTTTGTACTGATAGCCTAATAGAATTCTGCTAACTCCTGGTCAGGGTGAGTAGCCCAAGGTAAGTGGGCTATGCTGAGGTGGGTCACAGGGTTCTCTCTAGACTAAACTTGGAAAGGACACAGCACACATGCTTCATGAGGAAAAGGGCTCAGGGTAGGGCACACCATGGGGTGTGACATAGTGGACAAAAGTGCCTCTCCAGGTAACTGAGTCACAGGCTTTATGTAGAGCTAGCTCTGTATTGTCAGACACCGCTCCAGAATCCTGTAGACTTGAACTCCACCATTAAATGTGAGAGAGATCCTCATACATCATGAGTAGATAGAAGGATTACTGTGCCTTGTGCTTAGAGAAAAGATATTTCCAGCATCTGACATTGCTAAAGCTCCTTGCCCAGGCACCTTCACTGCCCCCAATCTTCAGCAGTTTTGTTTCTCCTCCAAAGGCCCTTTTCCTTTTTGGGCCTCTTGAGAGACCAATGTTCTTAAGAACACAAGTCTTCAGCAGACTGTTGCCTTTGGTATATTGTTTTCCAATAGGGACTTTGTTACTGTTTATTTTACACACACACACAGTGCTTGAGTCCTACATGATGACGTCTGGAGCTGAGCAAAGCCTCAGGAGCAGACATTTGTGCCTTGCTGAATGCAGTTGCTTGCCTTCTCTGCAGGGCCCAGCCAGATGGAGCAGGAGCTTCTGCACTTGGCCAACAGCTCCCCTGTTGACCTCCTCTGTGCTCCTGTCCCTTCCTGCCTGCCGTCCCCTCAGCTAAGACCAGATCCTGTCATCCTGCAGCCTGCTGATCTCATTCAGTTTGAGGATCGTCCTCAAGAGCCTCTGGGTAGGTTACGCTGTATATGTTGGGCACTTGTATGCCAATGAAGAGGGTGTCTGGTAGACAAAGGGAAAATGGCACTGTTATAAAATACGTGTGCTGATTATTTAGGCTCTTCCTTTCCTTGTTTGGGTTTTGACTAGTAGGATTTATAGATCAGGTCTAATCTGAAGTTAAGGGCCAGTGTCACTGGGCTGTGGAAGAGCCTTTGAGTAATGAGTCATGTCTCAGGTCCTCTGGTACTTCTGACCTTCCCACCATGTCTGAAGCTCAGCTGTTCCTTAGGCAACACCTGTCACCTGCTGCACAACCTTTGCTTTGGGTCCAGTGGATACTAGGGCTTTAGGAAGCTGGTGTGAGCAAAGCACCTATGGTTTGAGGCCCTGAACTCTATATCCCGTGACCTGAAAGCCAAGAAAACTGAACAAAAAATTGTTGTTGTTGTTGTTTGGATTTTTTTTTTTTTTTTTCAAAACAGAGTCTTGCTGTAACTCTGCCTGTCCTGGAACTTGTTTTGTAGGCAAGGCTGACTTTGAACTCAACAGAGATCCACCTGCCTCTGCCTCCTGAGTGCTGGGATTAAAGGTATGTGCCACCACTGCCTGGCTGAAAGCTGACCTCTTAGTGCCAACCTGGTGTGAGGTCCATTCAGTTTTCTTACCTTTCTCGGGTGCTGGGGTGCTGGCCAGTGGAACTCTGGCTGTGCAAGCAGTGGAGTCCACAGGTTAAGTGACCAAGGCCTCTTGACTGTCAGTCTGCAGCTCTGCCTTCTTTGAGGACCCAGATGCTCTTCAGAGACCTTTTGCTTTCCCTTTTTGTCACTTTAATCTGACTCTGCCTTTTTCTGCCCATACTTTCTTCTCTGCTCTAGGCTCTAGTCTTTTTAAGGCAGTGTTTGACTATCTGTGGGTTACATGTGCTCTAAGACAAGTGACCTTCTAAAGTGGCCGTGGTTCCATGTGACTCTCTCCTTGTCCCTGGTGTCAACACTATGGTGAGGTGAGCATGTGGCCTTTGTAAGAATAGGCAGGCACTCACTCATACTAAGGTCCCTGTTGCCTCAGAAAGTTCACATGAGGCCTGAGTCTTTGGTCACCAGACAGAGGAGTAACGAGGCTAAGGAAGAAAAATTAGCCTTTGATAGGGAGCTAAACATGATCTGTCTAAAATTTGTAATCCAAAGAGAGGTGATCTGTCATTTATAGTAATAGACTTTTGTGACATATTATTGACTGTGTAGCTCATATCTAAATTAGCATAAGTATGACATTTTGATGGATGGTTTTGTTTGGTTGGTTTTTTGTTTTCTCGAGACAGGGTTTCTCTGTATCCCTGACTGTCCTGGAACTTGATTTGTAGAACAGGCTGACCTCAAACTCAGAGATCTGCCTGCCTCTGCCTCCAGAGTGCTGGGATCAAAGGTGTGCTCCATCATGACTACCTTGTTTTGGTTTTTTTTTTTTTTTTTTTTTTTTGGTTTTTCGAGACAGGGTTTCTCTGTGGCTTTGGAGCCTGTCCTGGAACTAGCTCTTGTAGACCAGGCTGGTCTCGAACTCACAGAGATCCGCCTGCCTCTGCCTCCCGAGTGCTGGGATTAAAGGCGTGCGCCACCACCGCCCGGCTTAAGACAGTGTCTTGATATGTTGCCAAGGCTGGCCAGCCCTGTGGTAATCCTGCCTCAGCTTCTTGAGGGCTGGAATAACAAGCTTCCTACCACACCTGGTTCTGGTAGGGTTTTATAAGCTTGTTTGTTTTGTTTTAAATACAGAGGAACTGAAAACCAGTACATCTTCTGAGCCCTAGCACTAAATCTGTTTACTTTTCTGTCTTTTTAGAAACTGTAGTTTTAAGCCAAGAAGAAAAAGCTGAGATTCCAGCACCAGTGAAGAAGGGGGGGCTACCGCCCTGCAACTCCTGCCTGACTTGCAGCCCAGCATCTGTCCCCACTCCTCCAAGTCCCTCTTTGGAAGCCCATGAGCCACTGTTCAGCAAGGACACAGTGGAAAGCCCAGCCAAAAAGCAGCCCAAAAATAGAGTCAAATTGGCAGCCAACTTTTCTTTTGCACGTATAACCAAACTTTAACTCCCATTTAACTCCCATTAACAACAGAATTACGTTAGGATGGGAAAAACTGTCTGACTCTACACACAAAAATGGGCTTAAAAACCTCATTTTCTGTCTTGACCCCAGAAGCCATTTGTATTGACAGTCCGTAGGGTGATGTTCCTTTTGAACTTTCAGATGCACTTTTTCTTTCTTTATTTCTCCAAGTTATTTGAAAGAACTCTGGCCTTCATTTAAGGAATCCATAATATATTTACCAAATGTTTCTAAACTGTTGTGAAAAGTGGTGGGAGGGAGGGAGTAAGCAGCAATTACTCAGCAGGAAGTGGATTAACTCCCACTCCCACTGAGCAGCCTCTGTCTTCTGGCTTTGTGGTTGTTGGAGAAACCAAGCATGTCCATGAGCCTGTGGGTCGCACACTGGGGGACGAATGAGTGGTAGGAGAGCCATTTTCAGGCTGACATAGGAAGATTCCTGGTTTCCAGGTGACTTCTTGGTGTGCCTTGTTTTTATTTATCTATGTCTGTGGTTGACCAGTGTGGCTTCATCCCAATTTTTTTTAATGTTTCCATTTGAGAATTCCATTTAGGAGCTTTCTAGAAAGTTGTTTCACGCTTCCCTTTTCTGTCCCAGTTTGCTAAGGATCAGGTTTAGGAAAGGAGATGGTCTTGGTGTCATGCACTTAAAGTCAGCATTTGAATGACGGCACACATTACTATGTGTTGAGAGGTGGTGTTGGAAAGAGTCTGATTTTTTAAACTATGCATCAGATGCATAAATTGTAAATCAGCCAAGTAGTGAGGTGCTTCAAAAGGAGTGGGGTTGATACTATCTCCTCTAGAAAGAGACTGGAGTTCTATCTGTAATGTGAAGGCCAAGGTTGATCAGCCTAACCTTGTTTTTGTGATTTTAAAGTCAGCTGTAAAGCTGGGAAGCTCTCATGTGAAGATGTGTGTCCATGTTAGTTCGTCTTGTCTTTTAATAGTGTCTGCGTTTACTGTTACTCCTCGCTATTGGAAGCATGTTTGGGTTTTTTTTTTGTTTTGTTTTTTGTTTTTTGTTTTTTTTTTGTGGTGTCTGATGTTGGCATTTGGGAAAAGCCAGCCTTTGTGGGCACCGCCCTGCGGAATGACCTTCTCTCTGGGTGCCTGAGGTATCCACTCATGAGTGGCCTCTCACCCCTGCTGGAGAGACCTGACATTTACAATGGATTGTATTTGTTGGGCAAAAAAGGCGGATCCTTTCATAGAACAGAAAGAACCTGTTGGCACACAGTCTTCCTCTAGTTAGATCGTTTCTTTGGTTGGAAATGTTCATATTTTGTTTTTTTTTTCTAGAAAGCCAGAAAATGGATTCTGATTCATAATAAGCAGTTTGATAAAATGTCACAAAATTAAAAGCTCTAGATAGATTTTTTTTTTTTTTTTTTTTTTTTTCCAATTGGATTTTTGTTGCCAAAAATCTTTTAAATGAAGCCAGTGATTCTCAGTTCTCAGCACAGGATGGAGCTGCACTAGAAATGCCCTCTATAGGCTTGCCACACTCTGTGCAAAGCCTCAGGTACTTCCCGTGCAGGCCTGGCCTGGCAGCACTTCCTCTGCAATCTAGCACATGGAAGTACAATGGCACATGTGCAATTTCTTTAAGGCTTTTAAGCAATGTAATAAAGTTAGTGTCGAGAACATGGGCTGCCTTAATCACAGACATCCTACGGATAAGCTTGCCTGCTCAAATTTCAGGTTTGCAAGTGTAGAAGGGATTAGGGACTTTGAAAACACCAGGTGTCACTAAAGTCACTTGGAGCTATCTCAGTTTGTTCTGTTGGCAACAGAGAATAATTGTGCACAGTAAATGGGTGTTTCTTTGCCGTTTGCTGGAGTTGCCCATGCGTCTGGGATGAGTGTAACGAACCACTGCTGCTTAAAGATGTGAAAACTCAATGGAAGAGCATTGAGTCTGATGTGCCAACCCACAGTGGCCAGTCGAGTCACAATCTCTTTATCCAGAGGCTTAGATGCCGCTGCTGTGATGTATGGAGATGACGAGACACTCTGGGTGGAAAGATGGACCAGAATAGATTTATCTGTTAAGAAGAAAAAAGTTATCACCCAAATCCCCTTTCTCACCCTGCACAGTTTGCTTTTGATCAGACTTCGGGGGCAAGATACTTTCCTCACCGTCTACTTTGTTTGAAACCCCCCACCCCCCGTGGTTCAAGTGCTGTTTGTGTGTTGGGACCAAACAGTTGTCAATAAACTTTATGAGCAAGCATCTGTAATGAGTGCTTTTGTTTTGGGGCACTGAATTGAAAAACAGTCCTGTTGTAAGCATTATGGTTTGGATGGGAAGGTATACTGGCAGTTGGGAATCACGGAGTACCACAAAGTCATACCACACAACAAACCTCACACAAGAAATTTATTGGGAGGAGAAAAGAAACAGGAGGGTGATTGCCTCTGCTCAGGTGAGAAACAGCAGCATACTGAACAGGATACAGGGCTTACATAGCCTTTCTCAGGAAGGGTGATGGGTGGGACTTTTCAGGGTAGAGCTTTCTCAGAGGGTGATTGGTAAGATATCACATCCAGATACTGGGCTTTTAATCTGTAGGGTGAGGGCTGGGACCAGCACTTAAAGTGTCCTGTGGGTGGAACCTAGCAGTTGAAGGTCCTCAGAGGAGGGGCCTGGACACTTACGTGGTTTGAGGGGCTTATACCAGTCACCACTCATTTTGGGTGGCCTTAGCTTTTCACCCCTCCTGAAATGTTAAGTGTTTAAGCTAGAGATGTGGCTGTCCCCGTTGGTAGAATGCTTCCTTAGCGTTTATGAAATTCTGGGTTAAATTCCTAGCACCATATAAATCATTTGTCATTTTAGCACTCTGGAGGTGGAGGCAAGAGGATAGGAAAGTCTGTCAGCTGCAGAGCAAACTGTAGTCCAGTCTGGAGTGTGTGGGGTGAGGGATGCTGGAGGCTGAGTGATGGAGGACTCTCATTGGTTAATAAACTGCCTTGGCTTTTTGATAGGGCAGGATTTAGGTGGGTGGAGTAAGACAGAACAGGAAGAAGGAAGTAAGGCAGATGCCTCAGGCAGTCGCCATGACTCTCCTTTCCGAGAGGGATGCAGGCTGGAATCTTCCCGGTAAGCCACCCCTTGTGGTGCTACACAGATTACTAAATATGGGTTAATCGAAATATGAGAGTTAGCCAGTAAGAGGCTAGAGCTAATGGACCAAGCAGTGTTTAAATGAATACAGTTTGTGTGTTGTTATTTTGGGACATAAGCTAGCCAGGAGGCCGGGAGTTGGGTGGCAGGAACACAGCCTGCTGCTCCACACTACAGCTGAGGCAGGTGGCTGAGCTGTTGGCCCCTTGTGAATACAATCTGCATTTTCCAGCCCTGCGTCCTGTTCCTGGTATGGAGGAGATCCTCTCAGAGCCAGGATGGATTCTAGGTTCTTCCTTGGAGACATATGTACTTCTTGTATGTTTGGTTTGTGCTTCCTGAAGTTTGCTTTCCCAATAAGTCTGGGAAGGAAGGACTTCCTTTGCAGGTTCAACTGTGGAGTCCCTACCCCATCCCCACTTCTACCCCTTTGGGAAGAAAGAGACAAATTGCTTCTCAGTAGGTGTAGTGGTTGGGAAAGTCAGTGTTACAAGCTCCAAAAGATCCTGGGCAGAGCTTTCAAAACATCTTTCACCATAGCAAAGTTTGCAGAAGTTGAGGGAGTTGGAGAGATGACTTGGTGAATCTGATGCTGACTGCACAGCATGGGAACCTGATTTCAGTCCTGGCACACACCTGGAACGCTAGGCATGGCAGACAGAGCTGTCTGTGATCCCAGCACTGATGTACTGACACAGGCAGAGCCCTAGGTCTCACTGAGACACTCTCAAAACCCAAGGTTGAGAGTGGTTAGACACCCAATTTTGGCCTCTGGCCTGTGTGTGCGTGTGCATGTGTGTGTGTGTGTGTGTGAGAGAGAGAGAGAGAGAGAGAGAGAGAGAGAGAGAGAGAGAACACAAAATGCCCACTCCCAGCTTTTCATTCCTGTGATTGTTTTTTCAGAAAATCTGAACTCTAGATTGTGAGGTCTCCTTCCACGTTCCTGCAACCTCTGCACCTTCTAGTTCCACAGCAGGATCAGGAAAACAACTCATGATACTTCAAACAGTGCACAGCTATATGGTCCATAAGGAGGAAGGAAGAGAGAAATCTTTGCACCCTCCTTCCCTGAAGAACCTGCTGGGTGAGAACTGGAAGGAACTGGAACTGATTGGCTGTCCCTGAGAATTCTCAACATGAGGGGGAGCCTTGAGTTGTTTGTCAGAGTGGAGAGGACCTAGAGTGGTGTTCTCAACCTGTAGGTCTCAACTCTTTGGGGGCCACAGATATTTACATTATGATTCATAATAGTAGTCAGATTACAGTTATGAAGTAGCAGGGAAATAATTTCATGCTTGACGGTCAGCACAGCATGAGGAAGGATATTAAGAGTCACAGCATTGGGAAGGTTGAGAACCACTGCCCTAGAGTGTTCGAATTAAGCAGGAAGGAAATTGATGAGGACATGGAGGGTGGCAGAACTGTTGGAGATAGGAAATCTAATTCATGGTCAATCTCCTCCCATGTAGGAGGATGTAGCATGAATAATAAAAACCCAGAGACAGAAATTGGGGTTCAACCTGAAGATCAGAAAAGCAAAGCAGCCAAGCCACTAGAGAGCTCTTGCCTCCATGAAATCTTCAGACTGAAAGAGGGCAAGTTCCTGTCTCATCCCGCCTTATATTCCTCTCTAGTGCTGGGATTTAAGGTGTGCACCACCACTACCACCACCACCTGGCCTCTGTGGCTAACTAGTATGGCTTCTGGGATTAAAGGTGTGTGCCACCATTAAATGGCCTGTATGGCTGACTGGTATGGCTGTTCTGCATTCTGATCTTCAGGCAAATTTTTTATTAAAATACGATACATCACTACAGGTGGCCATGGTAGAAATCCTTCTACTTTCATATACATTCTGGAAGATTTGATTTGCTTTGTGAACCCTGTGTTAGATCACGCTAGGGACAGGAACCTAGATATGTGACAAATCTTCGCCAGCAGATGCTGAGGTTCAGAGATTGTCATGGTGTAAAGCACAACGTCCACCCTATGATACTACGTCTGTAGTGCCCGTGCCACTACAGGTTGGTATGCGAGCCGGAAACTGGGCCTGGAGACTTAAAAACACAGGGACAGACAGAGAGACACACAGACACGGGTCATCCTTGATACAAGAATGCCAAGTTTATTGTGCTTCAGGGAAACTTTATATAGGGATCCTTAGCCATGCCCAGCTCTTGGGATTTTTTTCAGCTGCAGGCCTCATCAGAACCCACTCCACTGCCATCAAGGTCTTGTGCCCAGAGCAGCTGCAGGCACAGGTGTTTTGTTCAGTTCACGCCAACAGGCAAAGCGTCTGAGGCAAAGAAAGTCAAGGGGCCTGGGGTCTGCAGCTCCCAACATCATGGAACCTGCCTTGGGGCTGTGCAGGAATTTTGGGAAAGTGCATGGCATGGGACCTTGGCTGGCATCAGAGCTGTATCATTTGTGGTCCCTTGTAGCATCTCTCCTGCTCTCCTCGTGAGAACCACAGCAAAGCTCAGTAGCCTTCCCACTTCTAGCTTCCTGTCTGCAGGCTTCCTGGTGGCAGCTTCCTTTATCACATGCCTAAGCTCCTCTGGTCCTCTTGTGCCTTCCTGTATATTACAAGCTGGAAGTGTAGAGAAGTGAAGATAGTGCCCTGGGGGAGCGCCACTGGGTTTATTCTAAGCAGTATAACTCCATGTGAAGCCTCAGTCTCTTTGGCTAGCCCCACTATTCATGGAGATTTAGTACCAATTCCAAGCTCCCCGTTGGCTTTGTCTTTCTCACCAGGGCACAAGGTACACACACCTGTCAAGGACTACATTGACCAATAGAATTACCTCACACATCCACAAATTGAAACATGCCTGATGTCTGTTCTTTAAGTCATCTGACCTCAGCACTTTGGGCCCAGCTGTGATACTCACTTGCTGTCTTATGAGTAACAACAGGTGTCTTGAGTCCTGACTGGTGGTGTACCCTGTACTAAGTGGAGCTACAGCTTCCAATGTTTTGCGTGAGCCGAGTCATACCCTGAGGGCCAGGGATATGGAGCCTTGACTACTGACATGACCGTGAGTTAATTCCCTTTGGTCCATCTCAGCCAGGGCATTGCTGCTGCTGCTGCTGCTGGAATCACATGTATACAATGTACACCAGGTCTGATAGACTCCCACCTAGATAGCTCAAGACTTCTGGTCCCTGAACCCAACTCTATCACTCACTTAGAAGCTATGTGACGTTGAGTTTATCACTTCTGTTGGGGCAGCTGGCCCAATCCCTGCGTTCAGGGGCGTGGCTGCCCAGGGGAGTAAGGTCCTTTAAAAAGGACCGGGTCCCGGAAGGACCCCCCTGTTTTTTGCCCCCCGCTTTACCCTCAGCTTCGCTGGACCCTTGGCTCTGTAAGTTCCCTTATTTCTCCTTTTATTAAAACTGATTTATTATCAAGGACTATCTTTGGTTATTTCCAAACCCCTCCGACCGCCGGTACACACTTCCCCACTCTGAACCTCACTTTCCCTGTCTACCAACTGGGGATGGTGGCCCCACTGCCCTGCAGTGGTGCAGTGAGAGGGGCTTCCCTGTTTGATGCATCGATTTCTACCCCAGAACTTTCCTGTGTGCTGTACAGCATCCCCTCCTCCTCCTGGACACACTCTGCAGTCTTCCTTCTTCCCGGCAGTTCATTTTCAATCCATTTCCATTCCCTTAAATCAGTATGTACCAAGGCACTGATCTGGAGAGACTGGGAAGAGGGTAGAGAGAAGGATTAGATTGTGTGGGCCTGAGGAAGCTGGCCCAGGACCCTCCCTCTAAGGCCTATGGGAAGGTCCAGGAGGCCTCAAGCAGCAGCTCTGGTTATAGCTATGCTTTGCACAGATCACTTTAGCTGTAGAGCTCAGTGTGACCCATCTGGAGGCAGAGCTGCAGGAAGAGGGACTGGCGAGGAACCCGAGATGTCCTTGGCAGAGGGGACAGTATGTGAAGATCTAGGAGACAAGCCAACAGAGAGAGTGGTAAGAAGAGCCAAGGAACTTCTGTGGTCTGTGGTCTCAGCATCAGGAGGTAAGGCTTGGGGTACAGGATACAGGAAGGGCAAGGAAGTGCACCAGGAGGTAAGACTTGGGGTACAGGAAGGGTGGTAAGCATGGAAGTGCACCATTTTGTTCTTTCACCATAAAAATGCCTTAGGAAAAATCAGCAGGTTGCTGTGGAATGAGAGTTAATGAAGGGTTAATGAGTAGTTGTAGTTGACAAAAATTGATGAAGTAACGACAGTGGCTACCATAGGAGAGGCCATATTCTAGAAGTACTTATGGAGTAGATGCTGAAGACGTAGCAATTGAATAGAAATGCCTAATAGAGAAGTCAAAGGCAAGAGAGCAAGTCCTGGGATAATCTCAGGCAGATGGGAACAGAGGTACCCTTCCCAACATGGAGATACTTAGAAGAAACTTACTACTAAGTTAGACCAACTCAACTGCTTTTTCCAAGATATATTATTAGTGTGTAGGGCACAGATGGGGGCTGGGAGACTCCTGTGCCCCACACACTGATAATATGCGTGTGGCGGTCTAAGGAGAATTTTTAAGAGTCAGTTCTCTCCTTCCACACAGGACCTACCTCATCAGGCTTGTGTGGCAAGCACCTTACCTGCTGAGCCATCCTGTCAGCCTGAAGTTGACCAATTTCATCTTAAGGCTCAGAGAGGAAATATGTGGCTCGTGTTCTTTACCACGCAGCTCTCCACTTAGCACGGAAGCACCCAAAGATGATCCGTGAATAGGTGAGAGTGACATTTTTATAATAAACTTTTTTTAAATAGGGGCAAGAGATGTGGTTCAATGGTTAAGAGACTGGCTGCTCTTTCAGAGGACTTGGGCTCACTCAATTCCCTGCACACACGTGGCTGTGACAACCTGAGTCCCAGGAAATCTAACACTCTCTTCTGGTCTCTGTAGGCACTTCATGCAGTGGTGTACAAACATACATGCAGGCCAAACACCCATAAACACAAAATCAAGATAAAGGTGGGTCTTTTTGTTTCTTTGTTTGATCTTTGTTTCGAGACAGGGTTTCTCTGTAGCTTTGGAGCCTGTCCTGGAACTAGCTCTTGTCAACCAGGCTGGCCTTGAACTCACAGAGATCTGGCTGCCTCTGCCTGCCAGATCTGGGATTAAAGGCACACACCACCACCGCCTGGCCAAGATAAAGGTTTTTAGAGCTTTATTTACAAAGACACAAGGCAGGTCAGCCTTCAGCAGCAGCTTGCCAGTCCTTGTTTTAGGGTGTCTTAGGTTAGAGTACATGTTGTAGTCCAGTGCAGATTCAGGAAGAATCTGAGCTTAGGAGACAGATGCTTCCTGAGTGTAGTTGACTATTCAAAATGCTTGAGAAGTGGAAGAAAGAAAAGAACAGACTGCTGAGGGTCCCTGAGAACCAGGAAGTTTTAGAGGAGTCTAGGAGATTGGACAATACTCTTGGCATTTGAAAGGCATGAACAGGATGCTTGCAAGTCTGAGACAGCCTGTGGCCAAGCTGGTCTAGGTATTGAGTTCACCTAACCAGAGCTACAAAGCATGACGCCATGTAATAAGAGACCAGAAAGATGGCTCAGCAGTTTAGAGTGTTGATCGTTTTGTAGAGGACTACAGTTCAATTCCCAGTTCACACCCTCATGTAACTCCAGCTCCATGGCCTCTGACACCCTCTTCTAGCCTCCACAGGTACCTGCACACATGTGGCACATGCATACGTGGCAATGCACATATGCACATACATATACACACATACATACCTATAAATAAAAAGTTCAAAAACAAGTAAAATAAAAGGGACCGGAGAGAGGTCCTCCTGGGAGGTAGGAAGCCCCTGGAGATTGAGCACCACACCGGTGAGGGAAACATATGTCTACACACAGGCATAGAGCTTAGGCTGGCTGGTGTGCTCCAGCCAGATATAACCTCATGACTGTATTCCTGGTGAGAGGAGCGTGTAAAACAAACAGATTAAATCTACTCAAGAGGTTTGGCAGTAGCTCCATGGTAGAGCACTAACACATACAAGTCTCAGCCCCAAGACAAACAAGTAGACCTAGGAGGCTAGTAAAATGAAGATGGCAAGGCTATGGCCACCTCAAAAATGTACGGCTGTGAAGATGCTGAGAAAGACAGCAATGACAGGGGAGAGTTCTTTGCTTAAATGGGAGATGTGTCTAAGTGTAGTAAGAAGAGAATGGGCTGTCAGGGATATAGGAGCATGAGCAATGAAAGGTGATCCCCACTAACTGCCATTTCCTCAGCTGCACAGTGGAAGTAGTAACAGGACCTGCCCCACTGACCAATATGGCACACAAACAAGTGGATTTGTGTGTGTTACTCAGTGCAATGAATGGGATTTCTATTGCCACCGGTGCCCCGATGCTATCCACAGGGATTGAGTCTGGGTATGGGGGGTTCCATGGTCTTCAAGGTTCCCCAGCTTTGTGGTAGCCCTGGTAGTCTGAGAGCATCATCTCTCAATTTCATCTGGTCCTGTCCTGCTAAACCACAAATAAATGTTTGTTTTACAACTTTTATAATTGTGTGTGTGAAATATGCTGTGAGTGTGGATGTGTTGTGCAAAGGTGTCTGCTGGAGGTCAAAAGACAGTTTCAAGGGGGCAGCTCTCTCCCTTGAGGAAGGGTTTCTTGTTTCTCCATGCTGTGTATCTCAGGCTGATACAAGAGCTTTGGATGAGTGAGTGTCTTGTTCCTCTTGTCTCATGCCAGAATGCTGGGTTTGCAGAGGCTTGCCAGTGCATCTGGTTTTTATTTAGAATAAGATGCCCCATAAGTCTTGTGCATTCCCCATTTGGTGGCTGTTTGGGTGGGAGGGATTGGGATGTGTGACCTTGCTGGAAGAAAAGACCCCTGCCATTCCCAGTGTACTCTTTAATTCTCTGCTTGTGAATCAAGATGTTCACTCTCAACTGCTTCTGCCATCATGTCGTCCTTCATCCTTCATCATGGACTCTAACCTTCCAGAACCATAAGCCAACTAAAGGCTTTTTTAAAAATAAGTTGCCTTGACTATGGTGTTTTATCACAGCAATAGGAAAGTAAGACAGTGGGTTCTGGGGATGAAACTTAAGTTATCAAGTTTGTGTGACAAGTATTTTTTCCCACTAAACCATCTTACTGGTCCTAGATATATATTTTCAAAACCAATAATGGAATAGCAGGAAATAATACAGATCTTCTATGAGCTTAGTGGGGTACTGGATGTTGGGAGCTTAGTGGGATACTGGATGCTGGGAGTTTAGTGGGTTACTGAATACTGGGAACTAGTGCGGTACTGGATTCTGGGATCTTAGTGGGTGAGTGCTGGAGGCAGATATTTGTGAGGGATTGGCTCTTCTTGGCCCCTTGACTTGCTATGTTTTCCATGAGGAAGGGACAGCAGAGAACCCTTCATGTTGTCTTAGTGTTTTGTGTCAGAGGGTAAAGAGTCTATAATAAATTGAATAACATCTGCCCCAATTTCATGTCTATCTGTGATGGTTCATCTTTTCAACCTGATTGGATTAAGAGGCACCTGGGGAATCAACAAGGAACCTGTAAGTGTGTCTATGAAGGTGTTTCCAGAGAGAATGGCAGAACCCCATCTTACAGGCTTGGCATCCTAACGGAATAGAAGAGGGAAGACAGGTAGGGTAGGCATTGCTACCTGCTGTGAGGTCCGGGGCTCCTCCAACATGCTACACTGCCATTCTGTTCTGCTGAAGTATGTGGAGCTAAACAACCATGGATAAGATCCCTCAGAAACCATGAACCCAGAGACTTCCTCCTTAAGCTGTATGCATCAGGCATCCCATCACAGCAATGAAATCTGAGCCACACAGCCAGATCTAAGATCATGGAGTCAGACTGAGTTGAGGCCCAACACTCATCACTGGTGTCTTCCATGATGAGGGAGGAGAATGCCTCAAAGATAGGGATGGGAGCATCAGAACCAACCAAAGCCCAGGGAACTGAACAAAGCAGAGGTACTCTGCCCATATATAGCCTTGGCAGGGAAAGTCCTAGGGACCCCTTGACTTCACACTGGGTTTTTGTGGTGCTGAGTTCCCAGTTTGTGCTGACTTTTTGTGGTTGTTCTACGACACACATACAGCCTGGCTTCACATGTGGACTAAGGTACTGAAGGAGGACATGGTGTTCCCTGAGGCCAGTATTCTGACAAATGCCCTAGTGAACTTCCCCACTGTTAGGATGTCAGGATGTGGCATGTGAGCTGAAGCAGAAACTCATGGAGACAGAGTGAAGGGTGTGCCACTCACTGTCTACCCCACAGATCCCCCAGCTGGAGCTGAAGTCAAACCAAAGCCATTGTGAGGGCACTACAGATCCACTCCAAATTTACATTGTTCTTGAGATAGAGGTCTTATTTAGCTGTAAATACAACATTGTAGCCAAGGATGGCCTTGAACTTGTGAACCTCTCACCTCCACTTCCTCCCTTTCCCCAGTGCTAGGAGTCAGATGTGCCCTACTGCACCCAGTTTACAACCAAGTTGGGAGAGAACCCAGGGGCGTTGTACTTGTGAGGCAAGCACTTACCTAAGCTACATCCCAAGCCAAATTTACAAGTATTTTGAAAATGCTTCTCACTAATGGACCAATAATGTTTCTTCTAGTTTATCTTAGGAACAAAAAAGACAGAAATTAGATGAAGGTTTATCTCCTCAGGGTGTTGACCATGACCTTATTATAATGTGGGAAAAGGTGGGCAGGCTAGATGTCGAGTAGTGAGGCCGTGGTGAGGCAGGTGATAGCATGTCCATGGGATAGAGTACTAAGCAGCCATTATAAATATTTATGAAAAGTGTTTAATGTTAACAAAGAGCTTTTAATGATGTAGGAGGAGCCTATGTGGTATAATATTAACTGAAAAGAAAGCTGGGCATAAAATGTTTCAATATGATGTCAATCATATTGAATTGAAAGAAATGTATGAGAAGACTTTAAGGAAATATGCCAAAATATCAGAGGTCACTGGGAAAGTTGTGCGTGGTTAATTTAAAATACTTCCTGTACTTTTAAAATAACTTCCTATGCACACAAGTTATGCCCATAATCAAGAAAGAGGGAAGAACTTTAAAAATGCTCTGTGTGTTTTTCATTTTTATTTTCTCTGATGGATAGTTTGCACATCAGCAAATTTTGACTGGTGCTAACTACTTAGGCCAATCACAACACACACATACGCACAGAGAGGTCACACAGGCTGTGCCAGGCTGGCCATGGCAAATGTACATCAAGTTACACAGGAGGAATTGTGGGACTGGCTCAAACACGCCACCAGATGGCTGGGACACAGTTGGGTCACACTTTCTCTCCTGCTGCCTGTCAGTTGTTCTTTACTGAGACGTTGGGCTAGCGGGCGACCTCTCACTGCTCCTCCCTGCAGCAGCACTCAGTGGATGAAGAGGATGCTGGTTGGCATCTGTTCTGGATCCCTTTCTTGTCCACATGACAGTGGCACCTGCAGCTCTTTGCAAACTGGTCCAGGTACCGGATCTGCTCTTGATCACTCACTTCTCCTCACCCCATTCCACTGTGGGTTGGACATGGCAAATTGAGAAAGAGCCTGGAGCCTGGCAGATACACACCTGATATGAACTATGCCCAGATACAGATTAGGAGGGAGCAGGAGGCATAAACCCAACACCATACACAAGTGCAGCCTTCACAGACAGGCCAGTGTCTCTAGGAAAATGATTATAATGGAGCCTAAGAGATGGGTGAACTATGTGGACCCCTCCAGGCTACAGTCACTGGGAGAGGACAAACAGGGAACGGGACTTCTATCTGACAGCAAAGCTGGGAGGGTGGATAAGTAATGGATCCAACATGGTGCTAGATTATTGAAGTTCATAGCTATCCACACCGGGGCCACGCCCCTTTCCCAGTTCGTTCACATGGTAAGTTAATGAGGGTTTACTGTTTTAAGGGTGGTTGGATAACTGACGAGACAGACTCCTGGGTTGGGCATGCTCTGGGAGGGCCATGCGACAGTGAGGGGCTCTCTATTGCTACACTCTGCACAGCAGCGGCTGGGCCCATCTGCCATACCCATGGCCCGTGATAGCAGTCATGGGCTTGCCTTCAACCCCTTCTGCCTTGGAAATCTCTTAGACCCCTGTAAAATGGGGGCTATGAGGACAAGAAGGTGGAAGGGACGGTCCCCGTGGTTCTGGGGCACCCCACGTAGGGGTTACATGATGCTACACTGGGTGGCCCCACAGCAATCCTTGATGAGTGCCAGGCCTGTCTTGGCCACTGTTGGCTTGCTAGGTGGGGGGTCTGCCTTCTTCTCTGCCCGGGAGCCTGCAGGAATGGAAAAGCAGAGGGAAAGAGAGAAAGGTAAGGAGAAGAAATCCCTGACCACTGGCAGTCCAACCCAAACCCAATCCATGACCAGGCCTTAGTATGGAGAATGGCTATGCATTCTATGTTCAACATTCGTGGACTTTCTTGTCACTCATTCCTCAGGTTCCAAGTGCAGCTTGAGCCTACCTCCTAGTCAGTTCTTCTCATCATGTTAGCTTCCAGGTCTAGTGCAGGGTAAGTGGGAAATTTTGTTCAACGCACTTTAACTCAAGGGTTCACATCTTTCAGTTTAGAAAAAAATGCTCATCTTATCTTTTCAGAATGCTCTCCTGGTCATCCTCCATTTTATCCCCTCAGAATGCCTATTAGATGTAAATTGATTTTGTCATTCTGTCCTCTCTCTTTGTAGGAGCTGTTGTGCTTTCCTCTTTATTCTGTATCCTGAGTAATTTCCTCAGGACTGCCTTCCTATTGTGAAGCATGCTTTCAACTGTGTCTTTTTTTTTAAATCTATTTATTTATTATGTATACAGTATTCTCGGTATTCTGTTTGCATGTATGCCTGCAGGCCAGAAGAGGGCACCAGACCTCATTACAGATGGTTGTGAGCCACCATGTGGTTGCTGGGAACTGAACTCAGGACCTTTGGAAGAGCAGGCAGTGCTCTTAACCTCTGAGCCATCTCTCCAGCCCCAACTGTGTCTTCTTATTCAATCCTTTTAAGGTTTTTCTCCCACGGCAGTTTTATTAATGAGGCTAATGTTTCTGCAAGTCTATTCACATTTTTTTTCATAGTATTGTTCTATTTTATCTTGGGTTTTGTTTCTTGTCTCTTTAATAACTTTAATGTACTTAGTGCACTGTTTCTTCAAGACCATTTTTTAAAATCTTTTTTTTAAAAAAACTATAATTATTTATGGCGTGCACACAGGTGATGCAGGAGTACATGTGTGTCGAGGACAGAGGACAACTGTGTGAAGTTCTCTCCTTTCACATTTACACAGGTGCTGAAGGTCAAACTCAGGCTATCAGGCTTCTGTAACAACCTTAATCTATTGAGCCATCTTGATGTCTTCTTCTATCAGGTTCTTGGGAAGTCATTTTCTTTTTTACAACTGCTTTTTCCTATCATGGTGATTCAATTTTTCATGGGTTTTAAAAATTTACGGTCAGGTAATATTCCTGGAGATTGTTACCTATGGAAGACTGTGTGAGAGATGTGTGCATCCTCTGTGGGAAGTTCTACAAGTTCAGTTTTTTTTGTGTCACCCATTAATGACCTGTGAAAACATAATTGTCAACTGTGGGGAATACAGAAAGGCTCCCTTGCATTGGTCACTAAAA
The DNA here is from genome assembly GCF_903992535.2 of Arvicola amphibius. Classification (NCBI taxonomy): domain Eukaryota; kingdom Metazoa; phylum Chordata; class Mammalia; order Rodentia; family Cricetidae; genus Arvicola; species Arvicola amphibius. Next base: position 102,701,840 of record NC_052050.1, on the reverse strand, counting down.
CCACAAGGCACACGGCCTTGACTAAAGTAATTTTCCTCACAGGCCTGTCTATATGATATTTTATCAAACATGAAATATAAAGACCCCACCTAATAGCATGGTGAGAGGGCAGATACATGCACAGGAACATGGCTAGGAGAGAGAGAGAGAGAGAGAGAGAGAGAGAGAGAGAGAGAGAGAGAGAGAGAGAGAGAGAGAGAGAGAGATATTCCATAAATTCTGTTCCTCTAGAGAACCCTGCCTAATGAAAGGAAGAGTCTGGCATTACCTTGGACTTGTCAAGCTGTGTTTCTCAGGGTCTAGCCCATGGGGAAGGCCTGTTTATTAGAGTATGAATTTTCAAATTGATTGGATTGAAAAAATATATTTAGTAAAGCTTAAGTCTGGGTGTGTCTGTGGTGGTATTCCATAGAAGATTAGAATTGAGGCTCTGGCCCAATCAGTGGTGTCCTTTCCTCAAAGGCTTCTTAATGTGATAAGATTACTAAGGTGGAAGAAGGTAGAGGCGAGAGGAGCTGGGTTACTGGGATGTGCCTTTGGGGGTACACTTGGTTCTGGCCCCTTCCTATGGTCTTTTCTCTCTGATTCCTAGACATGTCAGCTGTTCTTCTCCATCATGGTGGCTGACACTTCTGAAACCAGGAGTTCAAATAAACCTTTACTCCTTCAAGTTGTTCTTACAGGTCCAGTACACAGAGGCAATGTGCTCATGTTCACATATACAAGCTGTGGGAAGAGAGACGGGTCTAACAGGTCTGTGTCCCCGAAGCTGAGTTCTTCTTTCTCCAACAACTCCTTCCTGGTTTCTGCAAAGTCTAAATTTAATAAGGTATGTACTTTTTTTTGAGCTAGGGTCTCAATATGTAGCCCTAGCTGGTCTGGAACTCTTAATGTATGTAGACCAGGCTGGCCTTGAACTAACATGGATCCCCTTGTCCTTGCTTTCTGAGTGCTGGGATTAAAGATGTGCATCACCAATATCCAAGGATATCCACTTCTTTGTGTTTTTATTTTTGCTTTTTGGCTTTTTAAGACAGGGTTTCACTGTATAACACCTCTGGCTGTCCTGGAAACTAGTTCTGTAGATCAAGATGGCCTCAAACTCACAGAAATCCACCTGCCTCTGCCTCCCAAGTGCTGGGATTAAAGGCATGTACCACCATCTCCTGGCAGAATATCCACTTCTTACAACTGAAAGAGACCTCATTAATGTAGCAGTTAGAAATATCTGCCAAACATTACATCAAAAAAGAAAAGACATTGACACCAGGAGCCATGATCACCTTAACATCTGGTGGACAGGAGGTATTTCCAAAGTAGTCTCATTAAAAACTCTTTCTGCTTTGGGTATCTCATAAAGCTAATAATTATTCTGAGAATTGTGTCTCTGGCTCTTCCAGATTCCAGCCTTAATAGCAGCTGGAGCTCCTGAAGGCCATAGTTGCCATCTTATTCTTAATGAAACACATCAGATTGGAACTATGGAAGGACAGCCATTGCAGGACCAGCTGCTTACACTTGGGGACAATGACAGCATAAGGCTTCTGGGACCAAAACTAAAAAGACAATTGTAGCAAATCGTTAAACCAAGCATGGAGCGCGTCAGGGCACGGACCTGGGAAACTGCACCAGCTGCAGGCCCACTAGCCTGGCCCTACCTGCTTCCATCCCTTGCTTAAGCTGTGGATCTTATAAAGTGTTTCTTATGCCCCTACCCTCACTTGTTTAAAATCTTCTCTGTCATAGGAAAGGGGGACCATGCAGGCACTCACTAGCTGAAGATTTGGTTACTTTGTCTAGAGGTTTTAACTTGATCCTCAGGAAATCAGCCATTTCCTTGTCTTCTTCCTGTTCCCTGGGAAGATGGACATGGAAAAGAGAAGAGGAAAATAGAGTCAGCATGGAAAATGCCAATGATGGCCAGAAAGAGGCCAAGCATGAGTTTGGTGAGTGACGTGTAACATTATTGTGTAACATGTACATATGGCGTGTGACTCTGTGTTAGGTGAACCTATCTCTAATGAAGACACACACTACTGTATAGATGCTGACCCAGAGCTAGAGTGAGTCCTCAAGACAGAATGAAGAACATGTTCCTTGCTGGGGTTTAGTGAACTAGGAAGCATCCCTGTGCCTTCAGGCTACCCCAGATACTCTGACTCCCACAAGGTTCTAGGCCCATCTCGAGAGAAAGTCACCTTCGCCTTCAAGGCTGCCAAGAATAAAATGGGTTTTGTGTAGCCTGGCTGACTCTGGGAAAGTTCTCAGAGGACACAGATGATGAAGTGGCCCCCTACATGGAGAGGGACTCCAAACACTTTGTTCTGGGACAAAAATACACAGCTGCACCCAGACCTCTAGTTAGTTGTACAACTCCAGAGCCAGGGGGGGCTCCAAGCCAAGACTGGCAGGTACAAATTGACAGGAAGCAGCATGGGGGTGAGGGAAAGCAAAGAACAAAGCTGGGAACATGGGAGAAGCTGTCCTGGGGGCAGGTGTTTGTCCACATTGACAGAAATTTAGATGTAGCCAGATGATGTGTAGCGCACTTTGTCCTCTAACACATGATGGAATTTCTCCCTGCCCACCTGCCTAGACTTTGAGGGATGAAATGGTGTTTCTCTTGAATATGAACTAGGTTCTGAGGTCAGAAAGGTTTGGTGTCTGGGGAGTAACGGCAGAGGCCAAGCCTGTTAGGTAAGGCCATAAGTCCCAGGAGCAGACAATGGGTTTGCTGGGTGGTGCAGGGAGCAGAGGCTTGGGATCTGATGGCCTAGGACCCACCTTAACCGTTCCACCTCAGCATCATCCACCAGGAAGTCTCTCTTCTGCACCAGTCTGTGAATCTTCTGGATTAGCTCATCCTCTCTCTGCTTCTGCAGCTTGGTTTTTTCTTTTTCTGGGAGGAAGAAAACAGTGGGGCAGCTATGATGGTGCTTGTCTGCAATCCCAACACTTGAGGCTGAAGCAGGAGAGTGCTGAGTTTGAAGTTGGCCTGGGACAACATGTAAGACCCTGTCTCAAGACACAACAAACAGGCAGTGAGTGGAAGCAGTGGAAGCCCTGAGTCCGAGGGGATGGGATTGGACCTGGGGCTCTGAGGCTTTGTCACTGGTGAACTTGAAGAGGCAGTATGACCGCTCGTGTGTTTGTCTATGTGTAGTGTGTGCTTACTCATGTGTACATGCAGGAGGAAGCTAGTGGCCAACAATGGGTGTTTGTGCTGGATAGTTTCATGTCAACTTGACCGAGGAGAGAACCTCAGTTAAGAAAATTCCTCCCTAAGATTGGGCTGTAGGCAACCCTGGAGGGCATTTTCTTAATTAGTAATTGATGGGAAAGGGTCAAGCCCATGGTGGGTGGTGCGAGCCCTGGGCTGATGGTCTGGGTTCTCTAACAAGGCAGGCTGAGCAAGCCATGAGGATCCAGCCCATAAGCAGAATTCCTCCATGGCCTCAGCATCAGCTCCTGCCTCTAGGTTCTTGCCCTGTTTGAGTTCCTGTTCTGACTTCTTTTTGATGAACAATGATATAAAGTATAAACTCTTTCCCCCACAAGCATCTTTGCTCATGGTGTTTCATCACAGCAGCAGTAATCCTAACAGGACAGGTGTTGTTCCTCAGGTTCTCTCTAATATTTTTGGTTTGTTTGCTTTTGGGGCAAGGGGCTGTGATGTGGGATTCCCCTTTGTATGCTGTGAATGTTTTATTACCATGGGTTAATAAAGAAGTTGTTCAGGGCCTATGGCAGTGCAGAATAGAGCAAGGTGGGAATTCCAAGCAAAGATAGAGGAGAAAAGAAAGCAGAGTCAGAGAGATGCCATGTAGCTACTGAAGGAGAAAGGTGTCTGCCCTGGAACCTTACCAGTAAATCATGAGCCTTGTGGTAAAACGCAAAATAATAGGAATGGATTAAGTTAAGATGTAAGAGCTAGCCAATAAGAAGCCAGAGCTAATAGGCCAAGTAATGATACAATTAATATGGTTTCTGTGTTATTATTCAGGTCTGGGCAGCCGAGAAATGAATGCACAGTCTCTGCCTACAGGGGTGCTGTTGGTTTTAGAGACAAGGTCCTGGTTGTTCTGGAACTTACTAGTAGATCAAGATGGCCTCAAACTCACAGAGATCCACCTGCCTCTGCCTCCCAAGTGCTGGGATTAAAGGCATGTGCCACCATGCCTGGTTTTGTTTGTGATTTTTTTAATGTGTATGTGTGTGTTCCTCAGTATATGTGTGTGCACCATATGCCTGAAGTATCTGTAGAGGCCAGACATGCATGTTAATGGTCAGTCACTTTTTAAATGGTCAAGTTCTTTATGTGCCCAGAACTATGCTTATAGTCATGCTAAGTACAAATGTAATTCATTTACAGTGACAAGTTTTATTTAGCTTCCTGTATATATATTTCAAGATCAAGCCTAAAGCAAGTAACTAAAAACAAGTAAAGGTTTGTTTAACTCGGGTATACTTAGTCCTCAAACTTTTCTCAGATCTGCTAAATTTGGTGTTTAGTGTTTAATGGAAAAAGCTTCCCATGGTAGAAAAAAATGGCAGCTCCTATCAGCAAGGTTTGCAAAGAATATGGGTCACAGATGACTCCACCTGACTGTGGTAATGCTAACCACTGGGCAAAGAACAGCCACATGCCTTACCTTCTGTCAGAGCCCTGCCCAAACTGTAGACACTTTTGGATTGACTGCCCTACTCTGCCTCATCAAGGTAAGTCACCTTTTCCAAGTTCCTCGTCTACAGGAAGGCTGAAGCTGCCTGTGCAGCAGCTGAGGATGTGATGCGGTCCTGACAGCCCTGTGCAGCAGCTGAAGAAGATGTGATGTGGCCCTGTGTGACAGCCAAAAACCAAAACCTCTGCCTCCTAATGAAGTCATCAAGATCACTGGAGACCAGAATAATTGTCTAGGTAGTGAGTAAGTCTCTGTCATTTTAATTACTACACAGACCATTTGGATTATACTTCCTCCTGCCATAATTTATTCTTTTCAGATCTCTGATGGTGTTGATGGCTAACTAGAGCTTTGTCAGTTTGGCAGCGGCAAGTACCAGCTCCTCTACATGGCTGCATCTGCCTGGTCAGTTTGTTTCCTTTGTAAAATCTGGCCTCACTTTTCTAGAGCCATGAGGTTTCCTGCTAAGAAAGACAGACACAGAAACAGTTTCCCTTGGTGACTGACTTTACTCTGAAAGAGATAAATTCACAAAACAGGTTTCAACATCATCTTTACTATTCTTTTATTTAAAGTAACTTGCTTTGCAATGACTACTCTGAGTAATCAACCATTTGTGTCTCCTGGTAATTGACTAAATGGAAAAGAAAAGTTTTGATGTTTATTTAAGTGGTGTGTGTGTGTGGGGGGGGTCTAATAAAGTAATTTTGTTTGTTTGGTTGGTTGGTTTTTCAAGACAGGGTTTCTCTGTGTAGCTATGGCTATTTCGGAACTTGCTTTGTAGATCAGGTTTGCCTTGAACTCACATAGATCCATCTGCTTCTGCCTCCCAAATGCTGGAACTAAAGCTTGCACCACCACCATTTGGCTTGAAGAAAGTTCTCTGAAGGTGTGTAAATGTGAGTTGTAAAGGAAGTGATTTAAGATATGTAAAAAATGAGAAATGTTTCAGATTTTTTCTCTCATTATGCTATTGTTATATTAAGACTTCAAAAGTTCAGAGTTTTAACACTAACCAATGGATCTCTGATAAAGCACTGACTAAAGTTCTCATTGTGTTGAAAACATCTCTGTCTAATCTCTGTATTCAGCCATCTGGACAGAGGAAAGAGTGTTCATGCTTTTAATCCAGAATTATTTTTTGGGTTCTCAAGCTTTTCCTATGACTCAAAAGTGTGAGTCAACTGCTTTTTCTACCATGTGAATTTCAGAACAGATTACTAACAGTGGTAATGCTAACATAGCTAAAAACTGTTACCTCTTTTTGTAAAATTAAAAAATTCTTGTAAGTTTCAGGAAGTCATAAGACTTGGATCTACCTGTCATAGGTCAAACAGACTCCAGATAAGTATTCTGTCAATCAACAGCTCAGGTTTCCCCACTTGCCTATTCCTGAGGATGGGATCTCTCTCTCTCTCTCTCTCTCTCTCTCTCTCTCTCTCTCTCTCTCTCTCTCTCTCTCTCTCTCTCTGTCCCCCCCTTTGTGTGTGTGTCTCTCTCTCTCTGTGTCTGTCTGTCTGTCTCTCTCTGTATCTCTGTCTCTATATCTTGGGACTCCCCCCAGCTCCAATTACCAAGAATACAGATCTGGAAATTTTAAATGTACACCTAAGATAAAAATTTCCCTTGCTGGGCAGTGGTGGCACACATATTTAATTCTAGCACTTGGGAGGCAGACAGCCTGGTCTGGGAAGTGAACCCATAGAGAAACCCTGTCTTGGAAAAAATTCCCCTAAACTCCTTAACTTTACCTTCAGTTCCTAGTCTACATCTATCCCAACAGATTTCCAATGAACTGCTCCAAAGCTGCCTGTAATGGGTCAGCACCAGTGTTCCTTGGCACCTATATCCCAGATGGGTCCAAAGCAGCCTGCACTTCACTAGCCCCCAGTGATCTCACAGAACCTGAGCAACAGGCAAAACAGATATCCCCCAGCCTACACTCCTCTCTCCCTTCCCATCCTTTGACACATTCCAGCCTTCCTGGACCTACAACAATGCCTTAATTTCAGCAGAAAGTAGTTACAGAAGAGATTGTCACCTCTTATCATCAACAAAAGGCTGGAATGTTAGGTCTCCAAGACACTCAGGACAAATGGCTGACTGAGGTGTCTGTTAGCATTAAAACAGATGATGGCTGCCGGGTTCTCCCAGCATCACAAGTTACGGAGTCCTGGCTCCTCCCAGCACTTCTCACCCCCACCCCTACCCTAAACCTCTCTAGCCCATGGGTTTTGCTTCTCTTCCCCCAGTTTTTCCTTTTCTATATAACTCTGCCATTTTGGCTTTGTCTGCTCTCTTGGCTCCTTTAGTTACTGTGGGCTCTCTGTCCTCTTGACCCCTCTCTCCTCTCTTTTCTCTTCCTCTCTTGCTCTTCCCCCATCTCCCTCCTCTCATGGCCTGGTCTATTCTGCTGACCATGTTCATCCTGGACTCTTCCAGATGCCTCTGGCTGTTCTTTCTCTCATATCTACAACAAAAACCTTCTCTCAATTATACCTTGGAATGGTTATGTCTTTATTTTCATTCACTTTGCAATAAGAAGTCCACCTCATCTATTGTACCACACACCCTGGTCCTTAGTGCTCCTACATACTTGTTCTACTTTTTATTTCCTCAGCTAGGACCACCATCTATCCTCCCTAAACTGGTTTTCCTGGCCCATAGCTTCTGTCTCACCTGTGAACTTTACTGTCTGTGCTGGGATGGTCTACTTGCCCTCTCTGCCCAGGTGTGACTCTAGGTGTATTCCTTGACTACTTTGAACATCCAGTGTTTTGGCATAGATTGTCATAGAGTAAGTTGCTTGTTTGGTTAGTTTGAAATAGGCAGAACTCATACTCATGATACTTTTCTAAGTCCTGACATTATTATTATTTATATATGACCCTGAATATCCTCTTGTATGTATTAAATCACTTCCAGACTGCCTGTAATATGGGACATGTTCAGACAGTCAGTAAACAGTTGTTATATGCACCAGCCATGCCAACCAGTTCCAAGTTTTAGGAGAATAAATCAAGAAAAACACTTGCCAAGGTCAAGTTCTTGAAACTGAAGCTGTGTCTATTAATAATCCTCCCTTAGCGCTGCCAAACTCCTACACATGCTATCAGCGACATGAACTGAGAAAGATGCATGATCCATTCAACAGGTGTGGTTGGTCTTAGAATCAACTGAAAGGAGAGCTGTCTAAACAACCATGAGGGGTTCTCTTAATCAGGTTATTGGAAGTGGGAAGACTGACATCAAATGTGGTTGGCACCTCGTTGCAGCACAGATAAAGGTTGCGAGAAAGAAAACTTTGGTTTTTGCCTATTATTTATCAGTGTTTGTGAAGTCATCTACCTGTTGCCTGCTGCTTTGGCTGTTACATTCCTTTGCAGATCTCAGAACCAGATTCTTTGACAATCACTGACTCTACAGTAATCTGCCAGACCCTCAGGGACATATTGGGAGCACTGAGGCAAGACTGAGCAGCAACTGGCCTCTCAGCCTCTCCAGTGTGCAGAGACCAGAGAATATCATATAAGCCAACCCAATGTAAAAGTCCCCTTTAAATATATATTCAGCCTATGGGTTCTGCTCCTCTAGAGAATCCTGACTAATATAACAGGCATTTGACTGGTTATTCCTTTGAGAAGTAGAAGGCCCGTGGGGCACCTAACCCAGAGTGTTTTGGGGAGGTAAGTCATTTAGGAGGACAAGGGATCAGATAATCAACACTGTTGAAGACTGATGTAGATTTGACCCCATTGTGAAGCCTATGACCGCTCCACTCTCCCTGTATCCACACATTATAAACATGGCAGTGATGAGTCTGAGCCAAAGTGTACATTTATTTATTTATTTGTTTTAATATTTATTTATTATGAATACAATATTCTGTCTCTGTGTATGCCTGCAGGCCAGAGGAGGGCACCAGATCTCATTACAGATGGTTATGAGCCACCATGCGGTTGCTGGGAATTGAACTCAGGACCTTTGGAAGAGCAGGCAATGCTCTTAACCACTGAGCCATCTCTCCAGCCCCCAAAGTGTACATTTACATCGGGGATAATTCGACTTGAGCAGCTTTATCGTATTTTTGAAGTGCTGAGGTTCAGAACCTGGTCCCTGCACATACCAGGAAATTGTTCTGCCATTGAACTGTTCCTCTTAGTCCCTCAGGAGATTGATGTTAGGTATATGACTCTTCCACATTCAGAGAAAGAAAAATTGAGTCTTGGGGGAAAAAAGTGGCTTGCCTGAGGCCAAAGGTGGCCCTTTCTGACATAAACTAATGCTTACCTTGTTTGTTTGAGTGTGGTCTCAAAATCAGTAGCCCAGGCTGATTTTGAATGAGTGGTCCATCTTCCTGCCTCCTGCCTCCCAAGTGCATAGATTATGAGTGTGTGCTACCATACCCTACATAGACTTGTGTTTAAATCATGGAGCCGCTACTAGGAAAAGAGACAACAACCTTACTCCTCCCAATCCCATGAATACAGAGGGCAGGTGAGGAGCCCTGGGCAGTGGCTATGAAAGGGTGCAGTCACTCACATTACCTGGGATGGCGACCAAGTTCTGCAACTCCTGCTTCAGGTCCATGATGTCCTTGCAGAGCTGAATGTCATCCATCCTGTGGGCACCACAGGATAAGTTACTTCAGCAAAACACACCTTGGCATCATCCTGGTTTGAACCCAGGAGGCTGGTGAGAGTGGTGCCCCTTCCAAGGGCTATGCCGACTGCTTAACTTGGTTGAAGGAGGCCTGGGTGATCGGTGACCAGCCTGTTTCTGGATAAGTCTGGGTAGTCATCGCTTTTTTCCTTGCTGTGACAAAGTACCTCCCAAGAATTAACTTAGGGGGAGGGGATAGTTATTTAGGACAATAGTTCTGGGGACTACAGTCTACCATTGGAAGGAAGGCAGGGGACCAGATGGCTCTGTAGCCACGTGAGTCTGGAAGCTCCTTTTATACAGTCCAGGCCAGGAAACAAAGCACTTGGGTAGGAACCTGGCATGCCCTCACAGCTAGCCAGACCCCACATCCTCAAAATCATAGAACGTTCCACAACAGTACCACCAGTTTGGTCGGAAGCGTCATCCCAGCCCCTTTTTTTTGAATGGTATATTTATCTCTCACTACCGTGAGGCCTCTGGGCTTCTTCCTGCCAAGGTCTTTAACACGTGTAACGATTATACCCACCAGTGACTGACCACAAATGTCCGTGTTTTTCACCCCACTCCTAGCATCCAAGATTCCAGGACCAGGGTAGGGATTCTAGGCTTTAGTCTACATCTCTTGATGCCAGAGGCAGGCCAGGAATTTTTCAAGACTTGGCTTAGAACATCCTAGCAGGCTACCTTGAAAGAGCCAGGGCTTGCCAGAAGGACACAGACTGCCTACTGCCTGTTGGTTTGTAATAGGGCCGCAGACCTTAGTAGTTCCCTAGACCTTAGCACAGCTGACTCCATGATGGAAGTATCTTTCAGGCCATAAACTCATCATGTAGATAGCACCACCTGAAAAAATGTAAAAAAACTGTGAGGTGAAACAAACCCTTTCCCCGCCAAGCTGCTTCTGACCACAGGGTTTATCACAGCAATAGAAATCCTAACTAAACATCTAGCAAGACTAAACAAATGCCCACATTCATACATCACAGCTATTTGGCTTGAAGAAATGCAATAGCCTGAGAATGTGAGACACGTGCTCAGATAATAGAATGTCATTTAGGGTCTGTGATAGTTAATACTGTCAACTTGACTGGATCTAGAATTACCTAGGAGACAAACCTCTGAGCATACCTTCAGCCAAACCTGATAACCTGGGTTCAATAACCAGGACATGTAGAAGCAATCTGGGCCCTCCCACATCAATCATCAAACAGGAAGGTGCCCCCACAGACTTGCCCATAGGTCAGTCAGATGGAGACATTTCCTCAGTTGAGGTTCCTTTTGTAGATAACTCTAACTTGTGTCAAGTTGATATAAAAACTAGCCAGCACATCAGAGTGTAAGCATCAGTGCTATCCCTGGAGTGCGGATGTGCCACAAGTCTCCAGAGAGCCCTGGTTCCCATCATCATGCTGGGGAGCAAGGTACAGAGAGCAAAGAGAAGCCTCTGGAACATCCTGGAAGGCCTGGCTATCAGTTTTTAAATGACCTCTATCTCAATCTCCATTGATGTCTGCTGGGTTGTAACCAGATCTTTCCTGGATGAGACACTTATTCCCAAAAGGAATTTTGGAACCCCTTGAGAACAACTTACTTTTTTGTTCAAGAATATTCTAGACTGAGTTTTGATTCTTTTGTGTGTATGTGGTACATATGAACTTTAAATTTAATTTACCTTTTATTTTACATGTATGAATGTTCACATCGTGCCTGCTTGTATGTATATTTACCATATGTGTGCCTGGTGCACATGGAGGCCAAAAGAGGACATTGGATTCCTTGGTACTGGAGTAACAGACAGTTGTGAGCCGCCATGTGGGTGTCACCGGGTTCTCCGGAAGAGCAGTCAGTGCTCTTAATCACGGAGCCCCCCTCCCCCTCCCCAACTGACAATCCTTTATTAGCAGTTCTAAGCTTCAAATGTGCCCTCCACAACTTGTGTTAAGATTTAACAGTCATTGAAATGTGTTTGTCTTACGAGAGAGGTGATTCAGTCAGGAGAGCATGACACTTTTGAAGGCTGAGGTGTTCCCTGACCTGGGAGAAGAGGGACTATGTTAGTTTTTGAGAAAGGGTCTCTCACTGAACCCGGAACTCACTGATTGGGCTAGACTGGCTGGTCCGTAAGCCCCCAAGTCCCCCGTCTGCACCTTCCCTGCACTGGAATTACAGGCCTGCAATGCTACACCTGGCTTTTTCACACAGTGGCTTGGTGACTGAACTCAGGATTTCATGGTTACATGGCAAGCAATCTGCTGACTAAGCCATTCCCAGCCCCTTCTCTGTAGTTTTTTATTTTCATTTTTACAATAAGTTCTTGTTATTTAATTTTTAAATTTGTAGTATTACTACTACTACTACTACTACTACTACTAATAATAATAATAATAATAATAAATAGTGTGTGTACACATGTATAGTATTAGAGATGGAATCCAGGGCCTTGGTCAAACTAGATAAATGTTTTCCCATTGGGCTACCTGACCCACCCAGCTTCTTTCTAGATAACTTTGAAAGGTTATACATTTTTAATTGCATGGGCCACTCCTTTCTTTGGAGACAAATATAACCACAGTTGCCTCAGAAGAACCTCCTCCATTCCCTGTCCTTTTCTGTCTCACCTTTAGCCAGAGTGCTTGGGTTCAAGCCTGTGAGCTGTGGGACCACATCTTCCCAGTCTGTGACCAAACCTTCCCTAAGTCAGAGCACCTTTGCCTCTCAAACTAATTCCTGTGTAGCCTTCAAAACAGTCCAGTGCATCCTTCTGGAACCTTCCCTATGCTCCTAGGCTGGTTCAGTTCCCTTCCTTTCATGGTATCCCAGCTTTTGTGTTCCCCAAACAGAATGTGCCCTCCTTAAAGGGACTTGACTTCTGTTTCCTGCATGGCACATCTCAGTCAATATGTGATCTTTTAAGAAAGCAAGCAAGCTAGCAGGTGGACATAGGACACACATATCTAGATTCCATCAAACAAGGCTTAGAGCTTCCAATGCAAGTAGAAAATCTCAAATCCTATGAGCGAGACACCAGGAGGGCAATGACATCTATCAAAGGTGCTAAGTCTTTTGAGATAAACCCAATTAAACAGTGGTAGTTTGGGTAATGCAGCTTTGCATTCTGTCAATGCCTCCCCCAGCCTCCCATGGCCCATCACCTGCCAAGACTTAATGCCAATGCTGTCTTCCCTTCCACACCCTCTATCCCTACTCCCAAAATTCACCCGTCTCTCACAGTGACACCAACAAAAGCTAACACATAGCTGACAATGTCCTGCCAGCCTGTCTCTGGTCCCAGCACTGCCAAGTGCAATGCTTACTGCCTAAAAGGGCGCACATTCTCATTCTCACTCTCTCAACCAAGATCACACAGCTGGCACAATTCTAGAGAAGATAAGCTGGGATGGTTGCCACGTAACACTGTGTGCAGATGTCACCCAGATAGCTTCCCCCATCTTTGTTCCATTTTTGTGGTCATGAGCCTTTTAGAAGGCCCAGAATCAGGTCAGGTGTGGTCATATACCCACCCAGGCATATCTCTGAGAATTTGAGGCTAGTCTGGTCTACATAGTGAGTTCCAAGACAGCAAGGACTACATAGATGGACCCTGTCTCTAAAATCAAGATAAATAAGTAACTAAGTGAGTAAATAAATCAATGCCCCAGGAATAAGCCTGGGAGGTGGGTTTTCTTGGCAGGGTTTGAAGATACTTCAGTCCCATTCCACATTTTCTATTATCACTCATAACCTCTTCACTGTGTGAAAAATACTTTTGACATAGGTAATAAAATACTTTCCCCAATTTTTTTTGGAAGGGGGTGTGGTCATGTAGCCTAGGCTGGCCTCCAACTCCTTTTGTAGCTGAGGCTGGCCTTGAACTCCTGACCCTCCTGCCTCTATCTCTCAAGTGCTGAGACTGTGAGGAGGGTAGCCAGGCCCAGTTCTGTCTTGTATAATATGTAAGTGAAACATTTGGTAGAGAGTCATGTTATTTTTAAAAATTGATTTGTATCACACAAATCCCAAATTAAATAATTTGGTGGGCTTGGGTTGGGCATGGCAAAGGGATGGAGGAAAGTAATCTCGCTGCAGAATGGCAGATGTCCTGCCCCCTCCCACATGCTTTTGCAAAACTGGTGAACTGGGCCACTACCCACAAGATCAGGAGCCTGCCCCCGCCAAAGCACAGAGGGTCCCCCTCTGAAGCCCTCAGCTGTCTCCAGCCGCCTCCTGCAAGTCTCATTAGAGCGGCTGCACCAGCAGATGTAGGAGTATATGGGGCATGAGGTCCTTGTGCTCACAGGCAAGCACTAGAGGAACCAGAAATGTTAAATACAAAGGGAGAGAAGGCTGGGAGTGGAGGTGACTTACAGCCTGATGATGTTTGCACTACCTGTGTGGCTGAGAACACACCAGATCCTCCTCAGACCCTTTATATGAACTCAGTTTTCTAAATCTATGAGTTCTTCAGGAGTCTGACCCCAAGTCGTTTAGGAAGGCGCCACATGCACTTTACAGAGAGTTTGATGATCATGTCTTCAGCTTTACTGTGTACATGGGTTTGAGCTAATTATCACCTGGAAGTTTCACCAAATCATAATGTGCTATGAATGACGTGGGGTCAGACTCTTGAAGTCTGAACCAACACGTACTACTGAGTCATGCGGAACTGGACTGGCGTCTCATCTCTGACTGTTACCCTTCTGGCATTGGTGGTCACAGAGACCCCACATGAGAGCGATATGGAAAGGGTTTGAGGGAAGGTATGGGAGGAGCTGGAGGAAGGAAACGATGGGGAAAATGATTTACTTCTATTTCAACTAAAATGTTTTTTGGGGACTAGAGAGATGTCTCAGTTGTTAAGAGCACATGATGCTCTTGCAAGGGACCTGGGTTCAGTTCCTAGTGCTCACACACTGGCTTGCAACCATCTGTCACTTCAGCTTCTTCTGACTTCCACAGACACCAAACATACAGGTGGTGCAAATACATGCATGCAGGCAAAATATTAACACATTAAATAAATGAACCCAATTAATTTTTTAAAGGTACAGTAGAAACAAATTGAGAAGTGCAAGCCTGAGAGGGTGTGAGGGTAGGGAGAAAGGAAGTCAGTAGCCAGTCAGAGTCAGGATACAGACATTATTATGGTCTGGATATGGCTTGTTTCCCGAAAGTTCATGCTCTAGAAACTTAATCCCCTAGTCTAAAGAAGTTAAAAGTGAGTGAGCCTCTGAAGACAGTGATGGGGCAAAACGACCCTGGTAGGAACTGGTTAGTGCTAAGTCTTGGGGAGTGGGTTCAAGACTGAGCTGGGGCTCTCGCCAGTGTCTTCCTCTCTTACCCTGTGACCCCTAGGACTGTCTCACACATGCTTGTACCATGTGATGCATTTGTCATGTTCTGACATATTCAGAGATCCCTCGACAGACACCCATCTGTGCCCTAGCTGCAGGAATCATGAAACAATTACACTTCCTTTTTAAAAAATATATTATTTACTATTGGGTATTTTCTTATAGCAATAGAAATCAGATGAAGACAGATGTTTGCTGGTTTCTGTAGCTTTAACAATGCTCACATCTTTGTCTAGGTTCAGACATGCTTGTGAAATAGTTTCATTTTTGTTTTAATTTATCACTATCTTAGCAGGGTCTTGTGTGATGTTGACAACCTGTAAAATTATCTGTGTTTGTTAGAAGAATGCCTTGGTATATCCTGACTGTACTTTTCTCTTTCTCCTAATGTGAAAGGCAATTTCTACCCATCCTAGAAGAACACTAGAAGTCATTCTGGAATTCTGAACTATGGGGACCACTCTGTTGTGTTTCCTTAATAGTCAGCATGGTAACTTGCACTCTGCAACTGCTCAATGAATTAAATCACCAGCAGAGAGAACTCACTGGACCCTTGTGTATCTGTGCTCCACTGAGGTAGTTTTCATTTTCAAGATTCAAGAACACTTGTAAAAATTTTACTAATTGGAAACACCTCTCTACTCCCAAGAGAACATTGAGCACCAAAGACACTCCTCTGGGAGCTTGTCTTATTCTTGGCAGAATTGGCCTTTGGGCAAAGAAATGCCCATACCTCGACTACTGACAAAGATATAGAATATCCATAAGTGGATAAAACAGGATTGTCTTATCTTGCCAAGACAGGGTAGGATAGTTCTAAAAAAAGTTCCTTGCCTTTGATAGTGGTATGTCAGTTATATTAGGCCTTAGGCTAAGTTGGTTGAATCAACAATGCAAAAGAGACTTTGGATGATTGCCCAGGTAGTCAGTTGTCTCTGTCATTTGTTGCACATTTTGAAAGTTTCTCATTTGTACTTCCTGGTTGCTTAAGTAATATTTCTTCCCTTCTCAGATCTTTGATGGGGTTGAAGATTAGATAATTGCAGTTACCCTCTACATTATTTAGGCTCCTTGAATAGAATGCTTAGTAAAACTTTTGTTATATGTTTCTTGCTTAATATTGTTTGTTGTTTGTAATTGTATATAGTTGTATTTGGTTTGGTTCTGTCTTATTTAGACAAAAGGGGAAGATGAAGGGGAAGCCCAGCCAATCACCTTGTTTGTAAGGCGTTTTCCCCGTAGGCTAATATTTACTTATAAAATATTTTGGGTTTATGGCCTGCCCTCTCTTTGTTTCCTGTGCTTTGCTGGAACTCTGGCTTTGTAAGTTTTTCCCTTTATTTCCTTTTATTAAAGCTGAGTATTTTATAATAAAGCTAGTTTGGTTAATTCCAAAAAATTTTTTACTAATTAGGAATGTTGCAGCTATGACTAAAATGAGGATACAGATCACCCTGAATCCAGATGGGCCACAGATGGACACGCAGGTGTTCTTTAAGAGGGAGATTGGGGGCTGAGCTCCCAAAGTCCAGCTGAAGAGTGGGAGGAGTAAAAATATGATCAAAGAGGTCAAGACCTCTTTGTTTTGATGGGGATACCCACTGAAACATCTACAGGAGCTAACAGGAGCCACCAACTCCAGTCGTAGATGGAAGGAACCAGCATAGGACCAAGCTAGACCCTCTGAATGTGGGTGACAGTTGTATGGCTGGGGCAGACTGCAGGGCCATGAGCAGTAGCATCAGGATTTGTCCCTGCTGCTTGTGCTGGCTTTTTGGAACCCATTCTCTTTGGATGGATATCTTGCTCAGCCTGGACATAGTAGGAAGGGCCTTGGTCCTTCCTCAGAGTAATGTGCGTTGTCCTCTCTGGGGAGTAGATGGGGGGGGTGGGGTGGAAGGAAAGGTAGAAGAAATGGGAGGAGTGGAGGGAGTGGGAACTGGGATTGGTATATAAAATGAAAAAAGATAGCTTGTTTTCTTTTTAAAAAATAAAATAAAATTTTAAAAAAGACATTTTTTTTCTTAAAAAAGAGGAAGATTAGACACACAATAGAGAGGTGCAGGACAGATTTATGATGGAGGAGTATCTATGTGTTACTTTCATTGATTAATAAAGAAACTGCCTTGGCCCTTTAAGAGGACAGAAAATTAGATAGGCGGAGTAGACAAAACAGAATTGTGAAAAAAAGAAAACAGAGTTGGGGAGACACTTCAGGCAGTCGCCATAGTTAGTCGCCATGCCTCTCATCTCTGAGATGGATACAGGTTAATATCTCTCTTGGTAAGCAACCACCTCGTGGTACTACACGGATTACTAAATATGGGTTAAAACAAGATGTGAGAATTAGATAAGAGGCTGAAACAAATGGGCCAGGCAATGTTTAAAAGAATACAGTTTCCGTGTAATTATTTTGGGTAAAGATAGCCGGGTGGCAGGACGCAGCCCGGCCGCTCCATCTACAGATTGGCGCTCCAACGTGATGGACTAAATCCAGAAGACAGAATCAGGCTTAGGCAGATGGAAGAGCATGGCGGATTTCTGCCGTCATACAGAGAGATGTTTCCAGGCTGCGCTGTGCTCTGCGCATCAGATTTGGTTGTAACTTGGATGAAAAGAGTTTCTGTGCTGCACACTCAGTCTCAGAATTAAACTGCTGAGTGCGGCTCCAATGTGTACTGCTGTGTGCCTGGAACTGTGTGCGGCTCCACGGCAGGAGCGGCTCTGGCTCTGCTCTGCCGTGCTAAACTGTGCTGATCTCAAACAGGATCTATTGTAATTACCATAATAACAGCACAGTTAAGGTTTAGACTGGACAGGTCACAGGCAGTACCATATTACCTCTACATGGTGCGACTTAAGCTTTTAAGAAATGCTTAGCATTTTAAAAAATGCTCCTGGATAGTAAAAAATTACAGATTCACAATAAGACAGATTCAAACATAAAAGACTTCTAAATGGGTCACAATGTTAGATGAATGTACGTAGGCTTGGGAGAAAAAAGAAAAAATATAGAGAATAAAATTAATGCCTTTAAAAAAAAGGGTAAAGTTTTTATGCCAGTACCAAGCTGTTTTCAATACTGTAGCTCTGTAATAGAGTTTGAAGTCAGGGATGGTAATGCCTCCAGAAGTTCCTTTATTGTATAAGATTGTTTTGGCTATCCTGGGTTTCTTGTTCTTCCATATAAAATTGATTATTGTCCTCTCAAGATCTGTGAAGTATTTTGATGGGACCTTTAAAGGGATTGCATTGAATCTATAGATTGTCTTTGGTAGAATTGCCATTTTGGCTATGTTGATCCTCCCAATCCACGAGCAGGGGAGATCCTTCCATTTTCTGGTATCCTCTTCAATTTCTTTCTTCAAAGACTTAAAGTTCTTGTCAAATAGGTATTTCACTTCCTTGGTTAGAGTTACCCCAAGATATTTTATGCTATTTGTGGCTATTGTGAAAGGTGATGCTTCTCTGATTTCCTTCTCTGTTTCCTTATCCTTTGTATATAGGAGGGCAACTGATTTTTTGGAGTTGATCTTGTATCCTGCCACTTTTCTGAAGGAGTTTATCAGCTGTAGGAGTTCTTTGGTGGAGTTTTTGGGGTCCCTTATGTACACTATCATATCATCTGCAAATAATGAAAGTTTAACTTCTTCCTTTCCAATTCGGATTCCCTTGATCCCCTTGTGTTGTCTTATTGCTATTGCTAGAACTTCAAGCACTATATTGAAGAGATAAGAAGAGAGTGGACAGCCTTGTTGTGTTCCTGAATTTAGTGGGATGGCCTTGAGTTTCTCTCCGTTTAATTTGATGTTAGCTGTCGGCTTGCTGTAAATAGCCTTTATTATATTTAGGAATGCCCCTTGTATCCCTAATCTTTCCAAGACCTTTATCATAAAGGGGTGTTGAATTTTGTCAAATGCTTTTTCAGCATCTAATGAGATGATCATATGGTTTTTATCCTTCAGTTTATTTATATGATGTATTACATTGATAGATTTTCATATGTTGAACCAGCCCTGCATCTCTGGGATGAAGCCTACTTGATCGTAGTAGATAATTTTTCTAATGTGTTCTTGGATTCTGTTTGCCAGTATTTTATTGAGAATTTTTGCGTCAATGTTCATGAGTGAAACAGAGAAGTCAACCAATGGAATCGAATAGAAGACCCGGATCTTAACCCACAAACCTATGAACACTTGATTTTCGATAAAGGAGCTAAAAGTACACAATGGAAGAAAGAAAGCATCTTCAACAAATGGTGCTGGCATAACTGGATGTCAACCTGTAGAAGAATGAAAGTAGATCCATATCTATCACCATGCACAAAACTCAAGTCCAAATGGATTAAAGACCTCAATATCAATCTGAACACACTGAACCTGTTAGAGGAGAAAGTGGGAAGTACTCTACAACATTTGGGCACAGGAGACCGCTTCCTACATATAACCCCTGTGGCACAGACAATGTGGCAACATTGAATAAATGGGACCTCCTGAAGTTGAGCAGCTTCTGTAAAGCAAAGGACACTGTCACTAAGACAAAAAGGCAGCCTACTGACTGGGAAAAGATCTTCACCAACCCTGCAACTGACAAAGGTCTGATCTCTAAAATATATAAGGAACTCCAGAGACTAGACTTTAAAATGCTAATTAACCCAATTAAAAAATGGGGCACTGAACTGAACAGAGAATTCTCAACAGAAGAAGTTCGAATGGCCAAAAGACACTTAAGGTCATGCTCAACCTCCTTAGCAATCAGGGAAATGCAAATCAAAACAACGTTGAGATACCATCTTACACCTGTCAGATTGGCTAAAATCAAAAACACCAATGATAGCCTTTGCTGGAGAGGTTGTGGAGTAAGGGGTACACTCATCCACTGCTGGTGGGAATGCAAACTTGTGCAACCACTTTGGAAAGCAGTGTGGCGGTTTCTCAGGAAATTCGGGATCAACCTACCCCAGGACCCAGCAATCCCACTTTTGGGAATTTACCCAAGAGATGCTCAATCATATTACAAAAGCATTTGTTCAACTATGTTTATAGCAGCATTATTTGTAATAGCCAGAACCTGGAAACAACCTAGATGCCCTTCAGTGGAAGAATGGATGAAGAAAGTGTGGAGTATATACATATTAGAGTACTACTCAGCGGTAAAAAACAATGACATCTTGAATTTTGCATGCAAATGGATGGAAATAGAAAACACCATCCTGAGTGAGGTAACCCAGGCCCAAAAATATGAACATGGGATGTACTCACTCATAATCGGTTTCTAGCCATAAATAAAGGACATCGAACCTATAATTCATGATCCTAGAGAAGCTAAATAAGAAGGTGAATCCAAAGAAAAACATATAGTTATCCTCCTGGATATTGGAAGTAGACAAGATTGCCAGGCAAATTGGGAACTTGGGGGTGGGGTGGGATGGGGGATGGGGGGATGGGGAGAGAAAAGTGTGAAGTGGAGGATGGGGAGAGCTTGGGGGAATAGGATGGTTGGGATATAGGGAGGGTGGATGTAGGAACAGGGAATTATATATCTTAATTAAGGGAGCCATTCTAGGGTTGGCAGAGACTTGACTCTAGAGGGGTTCCCAGGTGTCCAGGAAGATGCCCCCAGCTAATTCCTTGGGCAGCTGAAGAGAGGGAGCCAGAAATGTCCAGATCCTATTGCCAGACTCATGAATGTCTTGCATATCACCATAGAACCTTCACCTGGCAATGGATGGAGAAAATGACAGAGTCCCACATTGGAGCACCGGACTGAGCTCCCAAGGTCCTGATGAGGAGCAAAAGGGGGGAGATCGAGGTGTCCTGCTCCTGTTCTAAGGCCATCCACCCAGAGGAGTCAGACTCTGGCCTCCAGGCAGGTCTGAGGATTCCTGCAAGGGAGTGCGGGCTTCTTCAGATTGTGCTGCCAGGTTCGCTGTGTGGTATTCCATCCCGCCCTGCCCCCACCTTGGCCCTTCTGTCTGGGCTGCGACCCTGGGCTGCCTGGAATCCCTGATCCTGTGCCCTGACATTCCATCTGAACTGGTGAGTGAATGCGGACCCTGGGGCAACCTGCCCTGGAAGAGAGCACAGAACCCCTACCCCCACTTCCCTCTGCAGGCTTGTGTCTCCCAAGCTTTCCCTAGTGTTCTCAGGTGTCCTGCTCCTGTTCTAAGGCCATCCACCCAGAGGAGTCAGACTCTGGCCTCCAGGCAGGTCTGAGGATTCCTGCAAGGGAGTGCGGGCTTCTTCAGATTGTGACGCAAGGAATAGGTCCTCCTCGGGCACTGGGGAGATCCAACCAGTTTCAGTCACAGCAAAGATTGGTCTAGGACACCAAACGCCTCCGGGCTCCTTTTGAAGGAAGAGATGGGCAGGCGCCAATGCAGGAGCTCCTCCAACAACATGAAAGGCAACATGACATCACCACAAGCCAGACATCCCGAAACAACAAGAATTGAACACCCTACCCCAGAAGATATAGAAGAAACCGACCTTAAACAGTACTTTATGAAAATAATAGAGGACCTTAAACAGGAGGTAAAAAACTGCCATAAAGAAATGGAGATGACAAACAAAAAGGTAGAGGAAATAAATAAATCTCTCAAAGATACCCAAGAAAAACAAGAAAAACAAGAAAAAGCAATCAAGCAGGTAAGGGAAACAGTACAAGACCTGATAAATGAAATGGAGGTATTGAAGAAAACACAATCTGAGGGACGACTGGAAATGGAAACTCTGAGTAAACGAACAGAAACTTCAGAGACAAGTATTTCCAACCGAATACAAGAGATGGAAGAAAGAATCTCGGACTCTGAAGATACAATAGAGGAAATAAACTCACAGATTAAAGAACTAAACAAATCTAACAAATTCTTAACACAAAACATTCAGGAAATCTGGGACACCATGAAAAGACCAAACCTAAGAATAATTGGGGTAGAAGAAGGAGAAGAATTACAACTCAAAGGCCCAGAAAACATATTCAACAAAATTATAGAAGAAAACTTCCCCAACCTAAAGAAGGATGTTCCTATGAAGGTACAAGAAGCCTACAGAACACCAAATAGACTGGATCAAAAGAAAGCATCCCCACGCCATATAATAATCAAAACACAAAACATACAGAATAAAGAACAGATATTAAGAGCTGCAAAGGAAAAAGGTCAAGTAACATATAAAGGGAAACCTATCAGAATTACACCTGATTTCTCAATGGAAACCATGAAAGCCAGAAGAGCTTGGATAGATGTGCTACAGACACTAAGGGAACATGGATGCAAGCCTAGACTATTATACCCAGCAAAGCTTGCATTCACCATTGATGGAGAAAACAAGATATTCCAGGACAAAAACAGATTTAAACAATACGCAGCCACAAATCCAGCCTTGCAGAAAGTAATAGAAGGAAAATCACAAACCAAGGAGTCCAACAACACCCACAATAACTCAGGCATCTAGCGACCCTTCACCAGCACAACTAGAAGAAGGGAAACACACAAACTCTACTACTAAAAATGACTGAAGTTAACAACCACTGGTCATTAATATCACTTAATATCAATGGATTCAATTCACCTATAAAAAGGCCCAGGCTAAGAGACTGGATACGAAAACAGAATCCAACATTTTGCTGTTTACAAGAAACATACCTCAACCACAAAGACAGACACCTACTCAGAGTAAAGGGTTGGGAAAAGGTTTATCAAGCAAATGGCCCTAAGAAACAAGCGGGTGTGGCCATACTAATTTCCAACAAAGTTGACTTCAAACTAAAATCAATCAGAAGAGATGGAAAGGGACACTTTATACTCATAACAGGAAAAACCCATCAGAATGAAGTCTCAATCCTGAATATCTATGCCCCTAATATAAAAGCTCCCACTTATGTAAAAGAAACACTTCTAGAACTCAAGGCAGCCATCAAACCACACACACTAATAGTTGGAGACTTCAACACTCCTCTCTCACCAATGGACAGGTCAATCAGACAGAAACCTAACAGAGAATTGAAAGACTTAATGGAGGTAATGAACCAAATGGACTTAACAGACATCTATAGAACATTCCACCCAAATAGGAAAGAATATACCTTCTTCTCTGCGGCTCATGGAACCTTTTCGAAAATTGACCATATACTTGGTAACAAAGCAAACTTCCACAATTACAAAAAAATATTAGTAACCACCTGTGTCTTATCGGATCACCATGGATTAAAATTAGAATTCAACAACAATGCTACCCCCAGAAAGCCCACAAACTCATGGAAACTGAACAGTCAACTACTGACCCACACCTGGGTCAAGGAAGAAATAAAGAAAGAAATTAAAGTCTTTCTTGAATTTAATGAAAACAAAGACACAACATACTCAAACCTATGGGACACAATGAAAGCAGTGCTAAGAGGAAAGTTCATAGCAGTAAGTGCCCACTTAAAGAAAACGGAGAAAGCACTCATTGGTGACTTAACAGCACACCTGAAAGCTCTGGAAAAAAAAGAAGCAGACTCACCTAGGAGAAGTAGAAGACTGGAAATAATCAAACTGAGGGCAGAAATCAACAAAATAGAAACACAGAAAACAATCCAAAGAATCAATGAAACAAGAAGCTGGTTCTTGGAGAAAATCAACAAGATTGACAAACCCTTAGCCAAACTAATCAAATGGCAGAGGGAGAACACGCAAATTAATAAGATCAGAAATGAAAAGGGGGACATAACCACAGACACAGAGGAAATTCAGAGAATCATTAGATCTTACTACAAAAGCCTGTATGCCACAAAATTGGAAAATGTAAAAGAAATGGACAGCTTTTTAGATAAATACCATATACCAAAGTTAAACCAGGACCAGGTAAATGCTCTAAATCGTCCTGTTAGTCGCGAAGAATTAGAAACTGTTATCAGAAACCTCCCTACCAAAAAGAGCCCAGGACCAGATGGTTTCAATGCGGAATTCTACCAGAACTTCCAAGAAGACCTAATACCTATACTCCTTAAGGTATTTCATAATATAGAAACACAAGAGTCACTGCCAAATTCCTTCTATGAAGCTACATAGTATATGTATATATGAAGTATACCCTGATACCTAAACCACACAAAGACTCAACCAAGAAAGAGAATTACAGGCCAATCTCACTCATGAACATTGACACAAAAATTCTCAATAAAATACTGGCAAACAGAATCCAAGAACACATTAGAAAAATTATCCATTACGATCAAGTAGGCTTCATCCCAGAGATGCAGGGCTGGTTCAACATACGAAAATCTATCAATGTAATCCATCATATAAATAAACTGAAGGAAAAAAAACCATATGGTCATCTCATTAGATGCTGAAAAAGCATTTGACAAAATTCAGCACCCTTTTATGATAAAGGTCTTGGAGAGATTAGGGATACAAGGGTCATTCCTAAATATAATAAAAGCTATTTACAGCAAGCCAACAGCTAACATCAAACTAAACGGAGAGAAACTCAAGGCTATCCCACTAAATTCAGGAACACGACAAGGCTGTCCACTCTCTCCTTATCTCTTCAATATAGTGCTTGAAGTTCTAGCAATAGCAATAAGAGAACATAAGGGAATCAAGGGGATTCAATTTGGAGAGGAAGAAGTTAAACTTTCATTATTTGCAGATGATATGATAGTATACATAAGCGACCCCAAAAACTCCATCAAAGAACTCTTACAGCTGATAAACTCCTTCAGTAACGTGGCAGGTTACAAGATCAACTCCAAAAAATCAGTCGCCCTCCTATACACAAAGGATAAGGAAGCAGAGAGGGAAATCAAAGAAGTATCACCTTTCACAATAGCCACAAATTGCATAAGATATCTGGGAGTATCTCTAACCAAGGAAGTGAAGGATTTATTTGACAAGAACTTTAAGTCTTTGAAGAAAGAAATTGAAGAGGATACCAGAAAATGGAAGGATCTCCCCTGCTCGTGGATTGGGAGGATCAACATAGTAAAAATGGCAATTCTACCAAAAGCAATCTATAGATTCAATGCAATCCCAATCAAGGTCCCATTAAAATTCTTCACAGAGATTGAGAGGACAATAATCAACTTTATATGGAAAAACAAGAAACCCAGGATAGCCAAAAAAATCTTATACAATAAAGGTTCTTCTGGAGGCATTACCATCCCTGACTTCAAACTCTATTACAAAGCTACAGTATTGAAAACAGCGTGGTATTGGCATAAAAACAGAGAAGTTGACCAATGGAATCATATAGAAGACCCGGATCTTAAACCACAAACCTATGAACACCTGATTTTTGATAAAGGAGCTAAAAGTACACAATGGAAGAAAGAGGGCATCTTCAACAAATGGTGCTGGCATAACTGGATGTCAACCTGTAGAAGAATGAAAGTAGATCCATATCTATCACCATGCACAAAACTCAAGTCCAAATGGATTAAAGACCTCAATATTAATTTGAACACATTGAGCTTCATAGAGGAGAAAGTGGGAAGTACTCTACAACAAATGGGCACAGGGAACCGTTTCCTACGCATAACCCCAGCTGCACAGACTTTAAGGGCAACATTGAATAAATGGGACCTCCTGAAGTTGAGCAGCTTCTGTAAAGCAAAGGACATTGTCACTAAGACACAAAGGCAGCCTACTGACTGGGAAAAGATCTTCACCAACCCTGCAACTGACAAAGGTCTGATCTCTAAAATATATAAGGAACTCAAGAGACTAGACGGTAAAATGCCAATTAACCCAATTAAAAAATGGGGCGCTGAACTGAACAGAGAATTCTCAACAGAAGAAGTTCGAATGGCCAAAAGACACTTAAGGTCATGCTCAACCTCCCTAGCTATCAGGGAAATGCAAATCAAAACAACTTTGAGATATCATCTTACACCTGTCAGATTGGCTAAAATCCAAAACACCAATAATAACCTTTGCTGGAGAGGTTGTGGGGTAAGGGGTACACTCATCCATTGCTGGTGGGAATGCACACTTGTGCAACCACTTTGGAAAGCAGTGTGGCGGTTTCTCAGGAAATTCGGGATCAACCTACCCCAGGACCCAGCAATTCCACTATTGGGAATCTACCCAAGAGATGCCCAATCATACAACAAAAGCATATGCTCATCTATGTTCATAGCAGCATTATTTGTAATAGCCAGATCCTGGAAATAACCTAGATGCCCTTCAGTGGAAGAATGGATGAAGAAACTGTGGAATATATACATGCTAGAATACTACTCAGTGGTAAAAAACAATGACATCTTGAATTTTGCAGGCAAATGGATGGAAATAGAAAACACTTTTCTGAGTGAGGTAACCCAGACCCAAAAAGATGAACATGGGATGTACTCACTCATAATCGGTTTCTAGCCATAATTAAAGGACATCGAGCCTATAAATTTGGGATCCTTGAGAAGATAATAAGAAGGTGAACTCCCAAAAAAAGATATAGTAATCCTCCTGGATATTGGAAGTAGACACGATCGCCAGGCAAAATTGGGAACTTGAGGGTTGGGCAAGACTGGGCCAAGGGAAGATGGGGAGAGAAAAGTGTGAAGGGGAGAACGGGGGGAGCTCGGAGGAATGGCGTGCTTGGGATATAGGAAGGGTGGATATGGGAGCAGGGAAGCATATATCTTAATTTAAAGAGCTACCTGAGGGTTGTCAAGAGACTTGACCCTAGAGGGGTTCCCAGGTTTCCAGGGAGACGCCCCCAGTTAGTTCCTTGGGCAGCTGAGGAGAGGGAGCCTGAAAAGGCCAGTTCCTATAGCCATGCTGATGAATTTCTTGCATATCACCATAGAACCTCCACCTGACGATAGATGAAGAAAATGACAGAGCCCCACCTTGGAGCACCGGACTGAGCTCCCAAGGTCCTGATGAGGAGCAGAAGGAGAGAGAACATGAGAAAGAAAGTCAGGACCGTGAGGGAACCTCCAGCTGGCGACAGATGGGGAAGGTGACTGAGCCCCACATTGGAGCACTGGACTGAGCTCCCAAGGTCCTGATGAGGAGCAGAAGGAGCGAGAACATGAGGGAGAAAGTCAGGAACGAGAGGGGTGCGTTCACTCATGGAGACGGTGGGACAGAACTAATGGGAGATCACCAACTCCAGTTGGAATGGGACTGATGGATCATGCGACCAAACCCGTCTCTCTGAATGTGGCCAACAGCGGGGGCTGACTGAGAAGCAAAGGACAATGGCTCTGGGCTCTGATTCTTCTGCATGGACGGGCTCTGTGGGAGCCTTCTCAGCTTGGTCGATCACCTTCCTGGACCAGGGGGGAGTTGGGAGGACCCTGGTCTTAGCATAGAGTGGGGAACCCTGATGGCTCCTTGGCCTTGAGAGGGAGGGAGGGGAGGTATGGGTGGAGGGGAGGGGAGGGAAGGGGGAGAAGGAGGGGAGGGAAGGGGGAGGAGGAGGGGAGGGAAGGGGGAGGAGGAGGGAAGGAGATGGAAATTTTTAAATATAAAAAAAATAATAAACCATGAGAAAAAAAAAAGAACTGGCTAGAATATCTAACATTCAATGAAAATGTGAATTGTCCTATTATTTAGGCATTAGAATATCTGGCTGTTGATTGGCTGAGAATGATCTCCAAGTCTAGCCAATCACTAAATGCTTACTGAGTTCTTGCTACCTCCAAATTTCAAATAAAGGACATGCAATATCTTCTGAAAAAAAAAGGGGGGGGGAGATCATGAGCAAGGAAGTCAGGACTGTGAGGAGTGCGTTCACCCATTGAGATGGTGGGACAAAACTAATGGGAGATCACCAAGTCCAGTTGGAATGGGACTGATGGAACAGGCGACCAAACTGGACTCTCTGAATGTGGCTGATGGTGGAGGAGGACTGAGAAACCAAGGACAACGGCGATGGGCTTGGACTCTACAGCATGGACAGGCTCTGTGTGAGCCTTGTCAGTTTGGTTGCTCACCTTCCTGGACTTAGGGGGAGTTGGGAGGACCTTGGACTTAACATAGTGAAGGGAACCCTGATGGCTCTTTGGCCTGGAGAGGGAGGGAATGGGGATATGGGTGGAAGGGAAGGGAGGGAAGGGGGAGGAGGAGGGGAGGAGATGGAAATTTTTAATAAAAAAATGAGGAAAAAAGGGTAAAGTATTTAAAGAGACAAAATAAAGTAAAATGATAGAGTAAAAATAAGCCACATAAAAATGAAAAATTCACAGTCTAGATTATGTATTTTATTATGTTTTCTTTAAAATTTTTTACTATAAAGGAGCTAAATACAGAGAGACATTTCATTGTATGGGGTGCCAGGCTAGACCAGAATGGACATCTTAATGGTATGACTTCAAAATTTAGATCTAAGAACATGATGCTTTAAAAAAGAGGGCCTTTTTTTGTTTTCACAGAGGATGACACCCTGTAGATTGCTTCTATCCCAATATGGTATGATAGACCACGCCCTCCTGACAGGTTGCTATGAACATCTTCAAAAAATTACTTCACTCAACTGCCGACTGAGATAAACCCGACACACAGGTTACACCATAAATGATCTCAATAATAGTGCCCCCATTCAACAGAAAACAGTTTGGAGAAAAATAACTGCGCCCATATTCCCAAATATTGTTTATAAATGTTCTTTTACACTTAAAGGGGGATATGATATAGATATAAATAATTTAAATTGGTATGGATTTTAAGGTCAATTTTGTTATATGTATTTTGTATTTCTGATCTTGATTAAGCTATTGTGATTGTGTAGTTCATTTTGAAAACTATAATGTATAATTAGAAAATATAGGTTCTTACTTAATAATCATCGATAATAGTAAAGCTTGTAGTTATGTTAGTTAGATTTTCTAGATATATAAAAATATATTTTAATTAAATAGACATTCTTCATATCTTTCAAAGGCTACAAAATATGACATTTTAAATGTTTTAATAACTTAGGGCTTTTCATGACAATGAGACACATCTGCTCCTAGCAACACCAATCTACTTCAAGAGAAAGATGGACATCAAAGAGGCTCCTTATGGAGTTTGATGGCCATTTGGGCAAGAAACTGCTCTTGCCTGGACTGTTACATAAACTGGACACAAAGAACCCACAGAGAGAGGACTGCTAAACTTGCCTAAAGGTGAGATGGTCTTTCGGGGTTCCTGATTCATAAAAGAGTCTGCGAGACATTCTGCAGGACACAGCAGAAAGTGACTGAACTGTCTTTGGAATTTTCTGCTTCATGGAAATATCTGCTGGACACTATGGGCCTGAAGGCCAAAGATGGATGCCCCAACAATACAGAGGAACTTTGGATGACTGTCCAGACAACGAGTTGTCTCTATCATTTCTACAGTTTAAAAATTACATATTCCTTGTTTACTTAGGTAATATTATATCCTTCTGGAGTCTTTAATAAAATTGAAGAATAAATAGATAGTTATAGCTTTCCTTAGTTATGATAAAAGATAAAATAAATTTAAATATTATAACTGTAATTCTTGCTTGATAACTGTTTTGTTATATGTAATTTTACTATGTTAAAATTAAAGCCTTTTGGTTAAAGAGAAAAAGGAAAAATGATGGAGAAATGTCTATATATTACTTTCATTGATTAATAAAGAAACTGCCTTGGCCCTTTAAGAGGACAGAAAATTGGATAGGCAGAGTAGACAAAACAAAATTATAAAAAAAGAAAAAAACAGAGTTGGGGAGATGCTTCAGGCAGTGGCCATAGTTAGTCGCCATGCCTTTCCTCTCCCAGATGGATACAGGTTAAGATCTCTCCTGGTAAGCGACCACCTCGTGGTGCTACGCGGATTACTAAATATGGGTTAAAACAAGATATAAAAATTAGATAATAAGAGGCCAAAACAAATGGGCCAGGCAATGTTTAAAAGAATACAGTTTCCGTGTAATTATTTTGGGTAAAGCTAGCCGGGTGGTGGGACGCAGCCTCGCCACTCCATCTACAGATTTAAAGAGGGTAAAGTGAGGACTTCAGGAAGGAGCTGCACGCTGTGGGAGCCAGCCATGATAAGCTAAATATGAACAGATCGCCCAAAGGAAGTTCTTTTCTTCCAACCATTATCATGGGCCAGAGTAGGACTCAGCCATAGAGAAGTTTAATGGAGGCCTGAGTCTCAATAGTTTAACCTGAAACAATACCTGGTTGCAGGAAGAACCACAAACTGAGATTACCTAAGCACCACCCAAGAGCAGACCATCCAAAGGAAATGCCTAACTTTCCAACCGCTGTAGATAGGATCACCTGCCAGTACACACTCACCAGGACACCCCTAGACAAATGTCAGCCAATCAGGGGTCCTGAACCTCAGAAATCCCCCACCCCCAACTATAAAAACCCAACTCTAGCTGAGCTCTGGGCTCTCAGTTTATTCCAATACGTTGGACATGCGGAGAGACCAAGTTTGCAAACCTGCATAAAATAAAGGCTCTTTGCTTTTACATAAGGGACTCAGTCTCCTTGTTGGCTTTTGGGGAACTTTTCAGATTTGGGCATAGCACAAGCCAAGGAAAGCAAGTGTTGTGGGATGCTGTTCTGAACATAACGGCCATTGCTTTCTTCTCTCTTTATGTGTGTGTGGGGTGTGTGTGCACAAGCATGTGTATGTGTGTTTGCATGAGCTCCATGTTTATACATAAGTGGAGCCCAGAAAGGTTGGATATTTGGCTCAGTTGCTTCCACCTCCATCGCTGAGACAGTTCTTACAGAATCTAGAGCTGGTGGCCAGCGAGCCTAGGAGTCGTGTGTTTCTGTTTGCTGGTGTTGGGGTTATAGATGCTTGTCTCCATGACCAGCTTTTATGTGGGTGCTGGAATCTGAACTCTGGTTGCCACAGCAAGCGTTTTATCCACTGAGTCATCCACTGTGACCATTTTAATCAGGGCAACTGGGTCAACCTGTAAATGTCCCTTAGGATGGAGCCCTTTGGGATTCCCCCATAATAGGGTGGGAGGAAGGACTCCCTGAGATTCTGCCCACTGTCTGCAGCAGCTCCTCCCAGCTGTACCTAATTCTGCTGGGATACCAGGGGTCTCAGGTGGTGCTGGAATGCGTGACATACACGGAAGGTTACCTGAAGAGACCCAGCTAGGCCACCCCGAGTGAGTGGTCATCCATGCCAGTGGGAAACTTTTCAGGGGTAAGTAACCCCTCCCCCTTGCTCCTGAAAAATAGGCCTAATAAGTTTGCTGATTCACCAAGCTAGCTTAGTAAAATAGTTTCTTTGGTCAGTTGGGCACTGTCTGGGGTGGGTAAATGTTTGGTCATGTCTCCCCAGGAAAAGTTCACACAACAGCAAAACCCAGAGCTGCAGAAGGCAGGAAAGGCTCTTGCCCAGGAGCCTCAGCTAAGAGAGGCATCGACTGTGAACCAGGGCGGTGATTGTCAAGACTTCTGGCCTCAAAAACTGTAGAGAGAGCAAATGGTCATTGCCTAAGACTGGGTCTCTATGCCTGGTCCTACAGCCCAGGGAGGCAAATCTCCACTGAGAGCTGCAGCAGCACTGTTCATTCCTGAAGCCTAGGCATGCCCTCCCCTGCACATTAGAGCCATACTGCTCACACCCACTGACCCCATGGCAGCTTGAGATGGGACAGTCTGACAACTGGAGAAGCAGGAAGCTGAGAACTCACCCACTCATTAAATCTTTACTGAGTGCCAGTACTGGGTTTGGCCATATATCTGGGGCCCTGAACATTGCCACTAATGCTGAAAACAATGAGAGTAAATGGCTCAATACTTGTGGCCCTTGTTGAGATCAGCATCCAATAAGAGACTGTGAAACTCATATCAGGTGCTGGGGAGATGGCTCAGTTAATAAAATGCTTGTCTCACAGGATGAGGACTTGAGTTTGATCCCCAGTACACATGTAAAAATGTCAGGCTTGGTAGCAGGTACCTGTAACCCCAGAATGTGGAAGTGGGAACAGGAGAATCTCTGGGGCTTGATGACTAGCCATTCCAGTCAAATTGGTGAGCTTAAGGCCAAGGAGAGACCCTGCCTCAAAGGAGGTGGACATTGTTCCTAATGTGGATGTTCTCTGACCTCCGCATGCACCAACTCACATATAAAAGCACACATACACAATAATACAATACAACAATACAATAATAGATACTCTGGCCTCCACATGTATATACATACATGTACACCTGCATATATATGAACACACACATATACACAGAAGCAGAATGACAGTGGTAAGACTGGGCACAGATGGGGAAGGGTACAGGTGGCTTTCTGCAGCAAGAGGAAGTTCACTGCTGCCGCTGTGATAAAACACTGGGTGGTTTATAAACAATAAGGCTAAGAGCCCAGCCTACATTCAGAATGGGTCTTCATACCCCAATCACCCAGTCAAAAACTCCCTTATGGACATGCCAAGAGGTGTGTCTCCTAGGTGACTCTAGATTCTGTCAAGTTGACATTGTAGATTAACCGTCACAGGCACCAATTCCTATTTAATCATCAAAAGTCCAAACTTTAATGCCTCCCCCATTCCCAAAGGCTCCCAAACTATCCCTGATTGCACCTAGTTAAGACCATAATGCTGTAGGAAATCATACACCCAATAGCCTGTAAGTTACCCACTCACTGGGGAGTGACCTCTTATACTATTTATGCCAATGTAAAGCGTGCATCTGGCCTCTTTTCTGGCTGCGGGATTTGGTTTCCTCTTCTCCGTTCCAGCAGAGGATTGTGATCTGTGAGTCTACCCCTAAATGAATAATCCTCTATTATTCTCAATTCTGAGCTAGTGTGGGATTTCTTTTAAGCATCCTTCTTCACCAAAGAGGAAACAGGAAGTGGAATATGGAAGAGAGGTAATGCCATGTGATAGAATGTAGATGAGTATAACTGGGTTAATTTGTTATAAGAACTAGCTAGGAACAAGCCTAAACTTTCATAATTAATAAGAAGTCTCCATGTCATTATTTTGGAGCTGTCTGACAGGACAGAAAAAGACTTGTTACACATTTCCATGACCCAACACTCTTGTAAAAACAGATCCATTTATTTGGAAAAGGCAGCCCCCAGCCATAAACTATATATTCTTTTTATTATTATATTTATTTGGAGAAAGACAGCCCCCTTGCCATAAACTATAATATGAACATTTAATAAAATGTTCATTGGAATTTTACTTACATGCATATCTGTGTGAGGTTGTCAGAAGCCCAGGAGCTAGAGTTACAGACAGGTGCGAGTTGCCATGTGGGTGCTGGGAATTGAATCCCAGTTCTCTGGAAGAGCAGTCAGTGCTCTTAACCACAGAACCATCTCTCCAGCCCCAAATTGTACATTCTTAAATGGCTAAGAGAAAGTTTTATGCTAATTTTACTAAAAATGTTAAAAGTTGAGGAAATTGTGTTTGTAAACTATACACAAAAGGAGGCAGAAAGCATATAGTCGGTGGAGTCACAGAACTACAATGGGCTGGCACCCTGCCCCAGGGTAACTGCTCTGTGATGCTTAAAACATTGCACCCTGTCTCCTCCTAGCTCCCTTATTTCCTTAGAGCTAAGTGGTACAGCGAGCTGTTAAATTGTTTATGTAAATTTTATTTATGTGATGTCCATATTAAATGCCTGTATTGTTATAGTCTTTGATTTTTGTGAATTTCCATCTTTATACAAGTCTTTTACCTATCATGTATTTTTGTTTTTGTGAATTTGAATCTGTGTATGCATGTGAAGTCCAGGGGGAACCTTAGGTGTCCTTTCTCATATACCATCCACCTTATTTTATGAAACAGGCTCTCGGATTTACCTGGAGCTTACTGATTAAATTAAGTTGGATGACTAGTAACTCTCCTCTTGTCTCAACCTCCCAGGGCTAGAATTATAGACATAGAACCACCACCAGCACCACCATGCACCCCCTTTTTTATGTCAGTTCTGGAGATTAACCTGAGGTCCTCGTGTTTCTGCACCAAACATGTTACTGTGTACCCTGTGCATTCCTGAAGCTGGTGTGTATGCATGAGTGTATATTATTTCACCATATAACCAGGCTATAATCAATTTGTGCTTTCCACTGCTATAAGATCTGAG
This sequence comes from Arvicola amphibius, assembly GCF_903992535.2. NCBI lineage: Eukaryota > Metazoa > Chordata > Mammalia > Rodentia > Cricetidae > Arvicola > Arvicola amphibius. The sequence continues at coordinate 102,668,104 of NC_052050.1, read as the reverse complement.
CTGCTTCTGATTTTGTTTTGACTTTTATGAGCACTGTGGAGTCTTCCTTCTGTTGCTCGTCTGTAAGAATTTCTGTAGGGTAATTCTCTCTCCATGTTCTTTTCTCCCTTGGTGATATAGCAAGACCAGCTTAACAACAAAATCAACTGGGTGCAGGACACAGTGCAGTGGTAGAGCATGTTCAGGATCCCGGTTCAAAGACTGGAGAGATGGTTTATGGGTGGAAAGAAGGGTCTTACTAAGTTACCAGGCTGGCCTCCAGCTCACACTGTCCTCTTGCCTCTGCCTCCCAAGTGCTGGAACAACTTTTGGGGTTCAGGAATTGACCACAAAAGGGTCCTACCCTGGATCACAGCTCCAGGCCTGAAACAAGTTATGGTAACCTGGAGTTACCTGAGAGAAGCATGGCCCCCTGACCCTTGCTTGACCATGAAGCTGGAACACCAAGGGCTTGTTAGGCAAGGGATATTTCTCTCCTCGCCCCACCCAAACCCATCCCACAATCTCCTGTTGCAGAAAATTTGTTTATACTGTGTGAAGATGTATCTCTGTGATTGGTTTAATAAAGAGCTGAACAGCCAACAGCCAGATAGGAGAGAAGAGGTGGGACTTCTAGTCAGCGAGAGGAACTGGGGATGAATCTAGGCCACACAGTTGGTAATAGAAACTAGACCTGGGGCTGAAGGAGATGGTTCAGTGGTTAAGAGCACTGACTGTTCTTCCAGAGGATCTGGGTTCAATTCCCAGCACCCACATGACAATGCACAACTGTCTGTAATTTCAGTTCCAGGGGACCCAACATCAATGCACGTAAAATAAAAGTAAATTAAAAAAGAAACTAGACCTAAAACCATTGAGAAGTTCAAGGATTGAGACCAATGATTTGTCCCTACCCTCACTTGTCAGGGGCCATTTCAGGCCTCTCCTTTCTCACAGGGCCTTGAAGTAAAAACCTTGAGACAGAAAACTTAAAGTTAACTAAAACATTGAGTGCTAATCTTTAAGACTCAAGCTCGGGGGGGGGGGGCACCACAGAGCGCCCCCTTTGTTCGCTGCTTATCACTAACCGCAGGTGTTCTAACCGCTGACCTTGCAACTGTCTTGCATAGCTACTGAGCTACCAGGACTATTTAAGACTAAAAGCTTGCTTCAATAAACGGAGACCTTGACAATTGAATCTTGCTTGGTCTTGTTTCTCTCTCTCACCCATGTATTTTCAGATAGCGCCTCTTCAGACCCTGAATAACTGACCTGCTGGGCTGGTTACACTCACTCCCAGAGAGCTTATACCACTATCATCTATTTTATCAGAAGCCACGCAAGCTTGAACAAGTAACTTGATCTCTCTGTGCTCCAGGTTCTCATGTATAAGATGAGTTTGTGACATCATCTGCCTCTAGAGGTATCTTGGTTAGGGTTTCTATTGCTGTGAAGAGATACCATGACCACAGAAACTCTTAAATAAAACATTTGATTAGGGTGACTAGTTTACAGTTTCAGAGATTCCGCCCATTATCACCATGACAGGGAGCATGGCAGCGTGAGGCAGACGTGGTGCTGGAGCTGAGAGCACTGCACCTTGATCAGAAGGCAGCAGGAAGTCAACTGACTGTCACACTGAGGGAAGCTCAAGAAAGGAGACCTCAAAGCCCACCCAACAGTAACACACTTCCTCTAACAAGGCCACACCTCCTAATAGTGCCACTCCCTTTGGAGGCCATTTTCTTTCAAACCTCCACAAGAGTTGTGATGAAGATTAATACATCAATGCACAGAGAATCTTCCCTAAGCATGGCTGCTATCTACAGTGTGTCTACCTTCTGCCCCTCTTGGGATCTCTGCTGATTCCTAAGACTTGAGCTCTTCCTCAAACCTCATGTCCTTAAATGAAGTGGTTCTGGGGAAATACTAGAAGCCAGGACCTCACTCCTGAGATGTACCCTTTGTTCTATCATTTTCCTTGCCTGATGCCATGAAAAGCTGCCACCACATGGAGCAAGCTGAGAGGCAGCCCACACATCTTTTATGAAAATCCAACTAGCAGGTGCAGAGTGGAGATAAGTGGCTCGGCCCACTGGGAGGCTGAGGGAACTTAATTTTCTGGAACCTAGATAAACAGCAGGAACAGGGAGGGATATAAGACAGAGAGCTGAACCAGGCAGCTTTTTTTTTATTTTATTTTATTAGAAGTCAATGATGTGATTAATCCCTGGCTGGGATGAAGGGCAAGAGAATGTGCCTGAGGTTGTAGCAGCAGACAGGATGGGAGAGATGAGCATGTCCTGGAGAGGACAGCCCCAGCCATTAGCCCCCAGCTACCTGTTGACTGCTGTGGGGAGATCCTCTGAGACCTAGGGGCTCCCTGACTTCTTAGAGGGAAAGTTCATAAAGATTAACAAACCTCAGCAAAGAGATCTCAAAATGGCACTTTGTAGGGTCAAAGCCAGAGGGCAAGCTAAAGGGAGATACAGAGAAGACATGCTGGGTGCTCAGACTGGGAAACACACACCACCCAAGTACCTTTATGATCAGGCTATGCATCTGATAATGGCCTATGAACCTGACTGTGGTGTATAACTTGACTGCATGGGCCTGGCTGTCTTGATATACCCTGTTAGGAAGCACTTGGTTTTTGCCAGGGCCCAGGATGATTAAAAAATACCACTATTGTGAGTGTCATATTTATTTTTCCTGTTAGGACAAAATAGCTGGCAGGAAAAAAAAAAAGAAAAAACAACAATAAAGAGTAGAGGTTCTTGGCGTGAGGCGAGCGGAGCAGGAGACAAGAGCAGAGGCCGAACTCAGGTTCTGACAAGATGGCCGGGCTGCCCACAGGATCATCAAGGAAACCCAGTGTTTGCTGGCAGAACCAGTTCCTGGCATTAAAACAGAACCAGACAAGAGCAATCCTGTTATTTTCATGTGGTCGTTGCTGGCCCCCAGGATTCCCCCTTTGAGGAAAGGACTTTTAAACTTGAACTATTCCTTCCAGAGGAATACCCAATGGCAGCACCTAAAGTACCTTTCAGGACCAAAATTTATCATCCTAATGTAGACAAGATGGGAAGAATATGTTTAGATATTTTGAAAGATAAATGGTCCTCAACACTGCAGATTCGCACAGTTCTGCTATCAATCCAGGCTTTGTTAAGTGCTCCTAATCCAGATGATCCGTTAGCAAATGATGTAGCCGAGCAGTGGAAGGAAGACCAATGAAGCCCACACCATAGGAACAGCGAGAACATGGGCTAGGCTGTATGCCGTGAATAATATTTAAGTCGATCGAGTGTCCATCACTTCTGTTCTGCCAAGACTCTTCCTTTTTTTGTTGCATTTAATGGACACAGTCTTAGAAACATTACAGAATAAAAGCCCAGGCACCTTCATCTTTGGTGATGACATGCACATTAGCAAATCTAGTTTTTGTCCTGATTCACTGTTGTAAAGCATGAGCAGAGGCTAGAAGTTGTGAAGTGTTGGAAGCAGTGGCTCTGCTTGGATTCATTTCCCCATCATGGTTTAAGTACAAAGCACTGTGAATGAAGGCAGTTGTCAGGGTTAGCTGCCAGGGGTATGGGTGTTTTTATTTTATTTTTAGGGGAAAAGTTTTATTTTAATTTTATGTTTTCCTTTCTCCTTGCCCCTCTTATGGGATCTAATTGCAGTGGTTAAATGCAGCTAACCAGTTTTTTAGAATAGCCAAGTCTAACTTTAGACGCTGTAGATGGACAACCTTGATTGTCTGAACCAAAATGGCAACATAAAATAAACATCAAAGCCCTCACTAATAACATTGTGACTTTGCTGTCAAGTGTAGATTCTCTGCCTCATCCTTCCTCCCCCCCCCCCAAAAAAAAAGAAGAAGAAGAAAAGCTTGTGACCATTTTGTATGGCTTATCTGGAAACTTCTGTAAATCTTATATTTTAGTAAAATATTTTTTGTTATTCTAAAAAAAGAGAGTAGAGGGTCTTATGTGGGCTCCTGTTTGTGGATGCAGCCTGCTATAGTGGAGAAGGCTTGGTAGCAGGAACATCACACTATGATCTGCAAGTCCCAAAGCATCACTGTATCATGGATCTAGAATGTCCCCCACAGGCCCACGTGTTAAAGGCATAGTTCCAGGATGGTACTCTTAGAAGGCAGTGGGGACTTTTAAGAGGTGGGACCTAGTGAGAAGAAGGCCATGGGGGGAATTCTTTAGCAGAAGATTTTGGGACCCCCATCTCTTCCTTCTTCCTTTCCAGGGTATTCTGCTTCCTCCAGGCTCACAACAGTGAGACCAACTGATTACAGACCTGAAACAGTGAGCCCAGAGAGTCCTCTCGGTTTATGAATCACTTATCCCAGGTATTTGTTGACATAACAGAAAGCTGCCAACACAGTTTCTGTCCAAAGAAAGGACACTGTCCAATATAACTTGTGTTTGCTCTGAACCCTCAACTCAACACATGGTGGGAGAAGGGGTTTATTGTAGTAGATATGAGGGAGAGTTCAGCAGAGATATCTGGAAGGGTCCAGACTGAACCAGGCCATGGGGGCAGGGAGAAGAATGAGAGAAGAGAGAGGGCAAGAGAGGGGACCTGGAGCCAGGAGCAGAGGACCAAGGGAGCACACAATGAGCATTTAGAATCTAAGAATCACAGCAAACAGTTTTTAAAGATATCTTTTCTCCTGGGAGACCCCCTGCTCCTTCCCCAGGGATCCTAAACTCACTTCCTTTCCTGCACGTGAGGGCAGCACCTGTGGGTACCCCACCCTAATGAGTGACAGGGAAAGAGATGTGGGTTTGGAAGTAAGCTAGCCTGAACTCAACCCAGGGGCCTTGTTTAGCAGGTGGACATGGTGGTACTCATGGCACTCAACCAACACCTGAGAGGCCAGCCTGGGATACATAATGAGACACTGTCCCACAACAAAACAAGAAATAGATGACAATACCCACTTCTTTAGGTTCTAGTAAGAATCTAAGGTTCTTTTTTGCATATCAGATTAATATTTGAGCAAAGCATATATTTTATACGTATTTTAGATAATTTAAAGCTTACCTCTAATCATCATACCACATCTCCTTAGAACAAGTAAGAAGCTGTGCATTCACAGACTAGTCATCCTGATAACACCATTTCCCTGGAATGCTGCTGCTGGTTCCCACAGCAAACCTTAGCTTACTATTTCTGCTGACTCAAAATAAGAAACTGCCTTTCCCCACACATGTGTGCATACACACATTGGTATGTATACACATTTGCATGTGCACACTTACGTGTACACATGCCTTCATAGTTTCATGGGGTGTAGCTGTCATCGCACCCCCCATAGGGCCCTACATTGTCAACATTCTAAGGTTAACTTGTGAGCTGGTAAGCCAGCCAGCTCAAGCCCAAGGAGATGGGAAGTTAGAAGAGTTTCTCAATATAACAAAATGCATCTATCACATGTCAGGCCGGAGAGAAAAGCTTTTGAGAAATACCATAACTAACCAGTTTCTGGTACTTCCCACTTAAAATAGCAAAGCTGGAACATAAAGACAAATGTCTTTCTTTTCTTCTTCTTTTCTCTCTTTCTTTCTTTTGGTTTTTGGTTTATTTTTATTTTTTTATTTTTATTTTTTTTGAAATGGGTTTTCTGTATATCCCTGACTGTCCTGGAACTTGCTTTGTAGACCACACTGACTTCAAACTCAGTGATCTGCCTACCTCTGTCTCCTAAGTGCTGGGATTAAAGCTATGTGCCACCACTGCCCAACACAAAGACAAATTTCTCAAGGGTCCCAGGAACCTGAAAGAGAAGACTGTAGGTACCACCTGTATAAATCTTCCATGGTGATTCCAACCCTATCTACCCTCACCAAAGAAACCAGAATGTATTTTTATAATTTGTTGGTTTTCTACTTTCTTCCCTTAAACTTTTTTAAATCAAGAAAACCATGTTTAAGCCAGGTATGGTGGCAATACCTTTAATCCCAGCAGTCAGGAGGCAGAGGCACACAGATCTCTAAATTCAAGGCCAGCCTCATTTACATAGTAATTTCCAGGACAGCCAGGGTTACGCAAAGAAACCGTCTTAACAAACCAAAACCAAGAAAAAAAAAAGGGGGGGGGAGGGATGGAAGGAAGGAAGAAAACTGAGTTTAATTCCTTGAACATGTGGTACCCATGAGGTGTTTTCTTGGTGCCTGTCAGGGCTCAGTGTTAGTACATGATGTTCAGTCACCCTGTTCTTCAGGACACTTCCGTCCTAAACACCTCTACCTTGCTTCCCCACTCACTCACATGAACCTGAGTTCTGACTCTCGACGGACCAGGACTTCACGGAGACGCTGGATTTTCACCATCTCCAGCTCGATCTCCTCTGGCATCATGCTGGTCTCAGCCATGGAGATGATGTCCAGCTGGCCTGTGTGAACAGGAAACTGGTGTCAGGACGCTAATGCCATGAGGGCTTTCAAAAATTCCCACCAGGCATGGGGGTATGTTTCTTCATCCCAGATACTAGGGATGTAAGTTTGAGTTCCATCTGGAACGCACAGGAGACAGGAGGGTTGTGAGTTCGAGTTCCATCTGGAACACACAGTAAGATCCTGTCTCCAAAAAATAAGAATTTCTACAGGGAAAATTATGCTATTGCTCTGGGGAGCAGCCAAGCCCCAGCAGCCATAACACACCACAGGGGCAGAGACATGAACTGGGCTGACAGCGTGTGAGAGAGAAGGATCCTTCCAAATCCAGGAAACCCACTGTGCTAGGGTTTAAACGTGACTTGTGTCCCAGCATAATGAGGTGAAGAGAAAGGGGAGCCTCTGATACATGATTAGAGATAAGGTATGCTTCTTCTTTCACAGGCCTGGATTAGTTACATAGGAAGCAGCTTGTAAAAAAGCATTTTGTATTTTCCTAGCTCACTCCCCTATACTGCATGTACCTGCTGTAGTAACCTTCACAGGAATAGTACAAAGGAGGGACTGCCTAGGGAGCAAGCCAGAGCCAGAGACCTCTGTGGGAACAGGCCTGAGCCAGCGACCTCTGCCAAGTAGGCCTGAGCCAGCTACCTGAGCTGGAGCCTGCCCAGGCCCGAGGCAGCAACCTCCACAGGAGCATGCTTGAGCCAGTGACCTCTGCCAGAGCAGGCCCAAGCCAGAGACATCTGTGGGTCCAGGTGCGAGTCCGGGACCTCTGAGGGAGCAGGCTCAAGCCAGAGACCTCTGCAGGACTGGGCCCAAGCCAGGGACATCTACAGAAACAGGCCTGAACCAGCAACCTCTGCAGAAGCGGGACTGAACCAGTGATTCCTCCAGGAGCAGGCCCAAGGCAGCGACTTCAGCGATCTCAGCAGGAGCAAGCAACCTATATAGGAACAGGCCCGAATGACCCCCAGTACTCCAGAGCGAACCCCAGGAGCGCTGAACAACCTCCAGGAACACGGAGTGACCTCTGGGGTGATTGGAACCATAATCCTGACTGCACCACAAGGAGCAACCATCTGAGCCTTGGATCCACTGGCACCTGGAAGATTGATCACCAGAGACGCAGCCAATCAGAAGAAAAGATGGTAACACACTCAACACCACAAAGAGCAACATGACACCAATAAAACTAGTGGCCTACAACCGCAAGACTTAACAATCAAATACAGATAAAGCAGGAGAAAATGACCTAAAAAATAACTTTAGGAGAATGTTTGAGACCCTTGAAGAGGAAATGAAAAATTTCCTCAAAGAAATGGAGGAAAACACAGACAAAAAATTAGAAGAAATCAACAAATCCCTTAAAAAAAACCAAGAAAAAGAAATCAAACAGATGAAAGAAACGATTCAAGACTTGAAAACCGAAATAGAGATAATAAAGAAAACACAAACTGAAGAAATTATAGAAATGGAAATTATGAGAAAATGATCAAGAACCACAAATGCAAGCATAAACAGCAGAATACAAGACATGGAAGAGAGAATCTCAAGCACTGAAGATAAGATAGAGGAAATAGACTTATGGGTCAAAGAAAACATTAATTCTAATAAAAGCTTAACACAAAATATCCAGGAAATATGGGAGACCATGAAAAGACCAAACCTAAGATTAATAGGGACAGAAGAAAGAGAAGAAGTCCAACTCAAAATCATAGAAAATATATTCAACAAAATCATAGAAGAAAATCATAGAAGAAAACTTTCCCAACTTAAAGAAAGAAGCTTGCAGAACACCAAATAGACTGGATTAAATAAAAAAATCCCCTTGCCACATAATAATCAAAACAAAAAAACATACAGAATAAAGAAAGTATATTAAGAGCTGCAAAAGAAGAAGGTCAAGTAACATATTAAGGCAGACCTATCAGAATTCCACCTGACTTCTCAATAGAAACAATGAAAACCAGAAGGTCCTGGTCAAGCGTTATGCAGACATTAAGAGACCACAGATGTGAGCACAGACTACTATACCCAGCCAAACTTTCAATCACCATAGATGGACAAAACAAGATATCCCATGATAGAACCAGATTTAACCAATACGTAGCCACAAACCCAGCCCTACACAAAGTACTATAAGGAAAACTCCAACCCAAGGAAGTTGGCTACATCAACAAAAACACAGACAATAGATGATCTTACAGCCACAAATCCCAAAGAAGGGAAAAACACACTCAGCATCACCAACAACAAAAATAACAGGACCTAGCAATCACTGATCATTAATATCCCTTGATATAAATGGACTCAACTCATATATAAAAACTCACAGGCTAACGGACTGGATATGAAAACAAAATCCATCCTTCTGCTGCATACAAAAAACATACCATGTGGCATGAATCTGGGACCTCTGAGGGAGTAAGCCCGAGCCAGATCCTCTGCAGGTTTGGGCACATCTGAGTCTGGGACATCTGAGGAAGTAGGTTGGAGCCAGAGACCTTTGCAGGACCAACCCCAAGCCAGGGACCTTCCCAGGAGCGGATCCAAACCAGGGACATTTACAGAAACAGGTATGAGCTGACAACCTAGAACAGAGCAGGCCTGAGACAGGAAACTCCATGGGAGTGGAGCAACCCCCAGGAGCTCCAAGTGTCTCCAGGAATATGGAGTGATCAACAGGATAACTAGAACTGTAGCAATGACTGCACCATGAGGAACAACCTTCTGAGCCTTGGATCCACGGGCACCTAGAATATTAATCACCAGAGTCACAGACAACCCTGACCACACCAATTAGAGGAAAAGAAGAATAGACAAGGTAAGAACACATGCAACACCACAAAGAGCAACACAACACCAGTAAAATCTAGAGACCCTACAACAGCAAGACTTAAACAACCAAATAGAGTTGAAGCAGAAGAAAAGGACCTAAAAAAATGACTTCAGGAGAATGTTTGAGACTCTTAAAGAGGAAATAAAAAATTCCCTCAAAGAAATGGAGGAAAAGACAAAAAAATTGGAAGACATCAGTAAATCCCTTAAAGAAAATCAAGAAAAATCACTAAAAGATATGAAAGAAATTATTCAAGACTTGAAAACTGAAATAGAAAACACAAGCTGAGGGAATTATAGAAACAGAAATCATGAGAAAATGATCAGGAACCACAAATGCAAGCATGAACAGCAGAATACAAGAGATGGAAGAGAGAATCTCAAGCACTAAAGATACAATAGAGAAAATAGACTCATCAGTTAAAGAAACATTAAATCTAACAAAAGCTTAACACAAAATATCCAGGAAATATGGGACACCATGAAAAGACCAAACCCTTATAAGAATAATAGGTATAGAAGAAGGAGAAGAAGTTCAACTCAAAAGCACAGAAAATATATTTAACAAAATCATAGAAGAAAACATTCCCAACCTAAAGAAAGGTATGCCTATAAAGATACAATAAGCATACAGAACACCAAATAGACTGGATTAAAGAAAAACGTCCCCTCGCCACATAATAATCAAAACACTAAACATACAGAATAAAGAAAGAATATTAAGAGCTGCAAAGGAAAAAGGCCAAGTAACATATAAAGGAAGACCTATCAGAATTACACCTGATTTCTTATTGGAAACAATGAAAGCCAGAAGGTCATGGTTAAGCATTTGGCAGACATTAAGAGACCATGGATGCCAGCACAGACTACTATACCCAGCAAAACTTTCAAGTCACCATAAAAGGACAAAACAAGATATTCCATTACAAAACCAGATTTAATCAATACCTAGCCACAAACCCAGCCCTATACAAAGTACTAGAAGGAAAACTACAACCGAAGAGATGGAAGAACAAAAACACAGACAATTGATGATCTCATAGCAGCAAATCCCAAAGAAAGGAAAAACACACAAATTAACATCACCAATAACAAAAACTAAATTAACAGGAGATAGCAATCACGGATCATTAAATCCCTTAATATAAATGGACACAACTCACCTATATAAAGACACAGGCTAACAGACTGGATATGAAAACAGAATCCATACTTCTGCTGCATACAAGAAACACACCTCAGCCTCAAAGATAGACATCATCTCAGAGTAAAGGGTTGGTAAAATTTTTTCCAGTCAAATGGACCTAAGAAACAAGCTGGTGTAGCTATCTAATATCTAATAAAATAGACTTTAAACTAAAATCAATCAAAAGAGACAAAGAAGGACATTTCATATTAGCCACAGGAAAAAAATTCGAGAGAAAATCTCAATACTAAACATCTATGCCCTGAATACAAGGATACCCTCATATAAAAGAAACACATCTAAATATCACATATTAAACCCCACACACTAATAGTGGGAGACTTCAATACTCCACTCTCACCACTGGACATGTCTGTCAGACTGAAAACTAACAAAGAAATAAGGGAACTAACAAATGTTATAACTCAAATAGACTTAACAGAAATCTACAGAACATTCCATCCAAACACAAAAGAATATATCTTCCCAGTACCTCATGGAATGGTCTTAAAAATTGACAATATACTAAGTAACAAAGCAAACCTCAACAGATACAAAAAAATTGGAATAACCCTATGTATCTTATCAGATCACCATGGCTTAAAATTCAAATTCAACAGCAACGCTAATTCCAGAAAGCCTATAAATACATGGAAATTAAGCGATGCTCACCTGAATCATAATTGGTCTAGGAAGAAATTAAAGACTTCCTAAAATGACCACACAACATACACATATTTATGGGACACAATGAAAGCAGTGTTAAGAGGAAAATTCATAGCACTAAATGCCTACATAATGAAGCTAGAAAAATACCACACTAATGAGTTAACAGAACACCTGAAAACTGTAGAACATGAAGCAAACTCACCCAGGAGGACTAGACGGCAGAAAATACTCAAATTGAGAGCTGAAATCAAAAAAATAGAAACAAAGAAAACAATACAAAGAACCAATGAGAAAAAGAGTTGAATCTTTGAAAAAATCAACAAAATAGACAAACTTTCATCCCAACTAAACAAAAGGCAGAGAGAGAATATCCAAATTAACAAAATTAGAAACAAAAAGGGGGCATAACAATAGACATGGAGGAAATACAGAAAATCACTAGGTCATATTTTGAAAACGTATACTCCACAAAATTGGAAAACTTAAAGGAAATGGACAACTTTCTGGATAAATATCCTTACCAAAGTTAAATCAAGACAAGATAAGCAAATTAAACAGACCTATAACCGCTAAAGAAATAGAAACAGTCATCAAAAGTCTCCCAACCAAAAAAAAAAAAAAAAAAAAGCCCAGGACCAGATGGGTTCAGCACAGAACTCTACAAGATTTTCAAGGAAGAACTAATACCAATACTCCCCGAATTGTTCCACACAATAGAAACAAAAGGAACATTGCCAAACTCTTTATGAGGTTATAATTACCCTGATACTAAAGCCATTTAATAATAATAATAACTTACTATTAATTTATTATAATAAAGATATTACTAAGAGAATTACAGACCAATCTCACTCATTATCATTGATGCAAAAATAATAAAATACTGGCAAACCAAATCCAAGAATACATCAGAAAAACCATCCACCATAACCAAGTCGGCTTCATCCCAGAGATGCAGGGATGGTTCAACATATGAAAATCTGTCAATGTAATCCACCATATAAACAAAGGGAAAAAAAACAACAAGCACAATATCATCTCATTTGATGCATTTGATGTTAAAAAAGCCTGTAACAAAATACAACATCCCTTCACGATAAAGGTCTTGGAAAAAAGCAGGGATACAAGGAACATACCTAAACATAATAAAGGCAATATACAGAAGACATCAAATTAAATAGAGAGAAACTCAAAGTGATCCCACTGAAATAAAGAACAATACAAGGTTTTTCACTCTCTCCATATCTATTCAATATAGTTCTTGAGGTCCTATCTAGAACAATAAGACAACAAAGGAGATCAAGGGGATACAAATCAGAAAAGAGGAAGTCAAACTCTCACTGTTTGCTGATGATATGATAGTTTACACAACTGACTCCAAAAAATTCTACCAAGGAACTTCTACAACTCATAAACACCTTCAGGAACGTAACAGAATACAAGATCAACTCCAAAAAATCAGTAGCCCTCCTTTACACAGATGATAAGTGGGCTGAGAAAGAAATCAGAGAAACATCACCCTTCCCAATAGCCACAAATAGCATAAAATATCTCAGAGTAACTTTAACCAAACAAGTGGAAGACCAGTATGACAAGAACTTTAAAGTTTTGAAGAAAGAAATTGAAGAAGACACCAGAAAATGGAAAGATCTCCCATGCTCTTGGGTAAATAGAATTAACACAGTAAAAATGGCAATCTTATTAAAAGCAATCTACAGATTCAATGCAATGCCCAGCAAAATCCAGCAAAATTCTTCACAGACCTCAAAAGAACAATACTCATTTTTATTTTATTTTATTTTATTTTAATTATTACAAATTATCACCTCCTTCTCTCCTCCCATTTTCCTCTCCCTCCCCCCATTTCCCCTTCCCCTCTCTTTCCAGTCCAAAGAGCAGTCAGGGTTCCCTGCCCTGTGGGAAGTCCAAGGTCCTTCCCCTTCCATCCAGGTCTAGGAAGGTGAGCATCCAAACAGACTAGGTTCCCACAAAGCCAGTACATGGAGCAGAATCAAAACCCAGTGCCATTGTCCTTGGATTGTCAATCAGCCCTCCATGTAAGCCACGTTCAGAGTCCAGTTTGATCACATGCTCCATCAGACCCAGTTCAGCTGGCCTTGGTGAGTTCCCATTAGATCGGCCCCACCGTCACAGTGGGTGGGCGCACCCCTCGCGGACCTGACTTCCTTGCTCATGTTCTCTCTCCTTCTGCTCCTTATTTGGACCTTAGGAGCTCAGTCCAGTGCTCCAGTGTAGGTCTCTGTCTCTATCTCCATTCATCGCCAGATGAAGGTTCCATGGTGGTATGCAAGATATTCATCAGAGTGGCTATAGTATAGGGCCAGTTCAGGTGCCCTCTCCTCAGCTGCTCAAGGAACAAGCTGGGGACATCTCCCTGGATACCTGGGAACCCCTCTAGAGTCCAGTCTCTTGCCAACCCTCAAATGGCTCCCTTAATTAAGATATATACTTCCCTGCTCCCATATCCACTCCTCTTCCATCCCAACTGTCCCATTCTCCCAAATTGTCCCCATCCTCTCCTTCTCACTTCTCTCTCCCCATCTCCCCTTAACCCTCCCATCCCACCCCCAACCCCAAGATCTCCATTTTTGCCTGGAAATCTTGTCTACTTCCAATATCCAGGAGGATAATTACATGTTTTTTTTTTGGGGGGGTTCACCTTCCTATTTAGCTTCTCTAGGATCATGAATTATAGGCTCAATGTCCTTCATTTATGCCTAGAATCCATCCTTTTGGGTCTGGGTTACCTCACTCAGGATAGTGTTCTCTATTTCCATCCATTTGCATGCAAAATTCAAGATGTCATTTTTTTTTTACCACTGAGTAGTACTCTAATGCGTATATATTCCACACTTTTATCCATTCTTCCATTGAGGAGCATCTAGGTTGTTTCCAGGTTCTGGCTATTACAAATAATGCTGCTATGAACATAGTTGAACAAATGCTTTTGTAGTATGCTAGGGCATCTCTTGGGTATATTCCCAGGAGTGGTATTGCTGGATCCTGGGGTAGGTTGATCCCAAACTTCCTGAGAAACCACCACAATGATCTCCAAAGTGGTTGTACAAGTCTGCATTCCCATCAGCAATGGATGAGTGTTCCCCTTATTCCACATCTTCTCCAGCAAAGGCTTTCATTGGTGTTTTTACGATTTTGGCCATTCTGACAGGTGTAAGATGGTATCTCAAAGTTGTTTTGATTTGCATTTCCCTGATCACTAAGGAGGTTCAGCACGACCTCAAGTGTCTTATGGCCATTCGAACTTCTTCAGTTGAGAATTCTCTGTTCAGATCAGCACCCCATTTTTAATTGGGTTAATTAGCATTTTAAAGTCTAGTTTCTTGAGTTCTTTATATATTTTAGAGATCAGACCTTTATCTGTTGCGGGGTTGGTGAAGATCTTCTCCCAATCAGTAGGTTGCCTTTTTGTCTTAATGACAGTGTCCTTTGTTTTACAGAAGCTTCTCAGTTTTAGGAGGTCCCATTTATACAATGTTGCCCTCATTGTCTGTGCCACAGGGGTTATACGTAGGAAGTGGTCTCCTGTGCCCATATGTTGCAGACTACTTCCCACTTTCTCTTTTATCAGGTTCAGTGTGTTCAGATTGATATTGAGATCTTTAATCCACCTGGACTTGAGTTTTGTGCATGGTGATAGATATGGATCTATTTTCATTCTTCTACAGGTTGACAGCCAGTTCTGCCAGCACCATTTGTTGAAGATGCTTTCTTTCTTCCATTGTATACTTTTAGCTCCTTTGTCCAAAATCAGGTGTTCATAGGTTTGTGGGTTAATATCCGGGTCTTCTATTCGATTCCATTGGTCGACTTCTCCGTTTTTATGCCAGTATCAAGCTGTTTTCATTACTGTAGCTCTGTAATGAGTTTGCAGTCAGGGATGGTAATGCCTCCAGAAGTTCCTTTATTATATAAGATTGTTTTGGCTATCCTGGGTTTTTTGTTTTTCCAAATAAATTTGATTATTGTTCCCTCAATGTCTGTGAAGAATTTTGTTGGGATTTTAATGGGGATTGTGTTGAACTTATAGATTGCCTTTGGTAGAATTGCCATTTTTACTATGTTGATCCTACCCATCCAAGAGCATGGGTGGTCTTTCCATTTTCTGGTGTCCTCTTCAGTTTCTTTCTTCAATACCTTAAAGTTCTTGTCAAATAGATCTTTCACTTCCTTGGTTAGAGTTACCCCAGTTACTTTATGCTATTTGTGGCTATTGTAAAAGGTGAAGTTTCTCTGAATTCCCTCTCTGCTTCTCTATCCTTTGTGTATAGGGGGACTACTGATTTTTTTGAGCTGATCTTGTAGCCTGCCACTTCACTGAAGGTATTTATCAGTTGTAGGAGTTATTTGGTAGAGGTTCAGGGGTTACTAATGTACACTATCATATCATCTGCAAATAACAAAAGTTTGACTTCTTCCTTTCTGATTTGAATCCCCTTGATCTCCTGATGTTGTCTTATTGCTATTGCTAGAACTTCAAGAACTATGTTGACGAGATATGGTGAGAGTGGAAAGCCTTGTCTTGTTCCTGAATTTAGTGGAATGGCTTTGAGTTTCTCTCCATTTAATTTGATATTAGCTGTTTGTAGCGTGGAGCTGCAGGCAGGCCTGCTTTTCGTCCCGCCTGGCTCCTGGCCGCCCGGCTAGCTTTACCTGAAATAACAACACACAAACTGTATTCATTTAAACACTGCCTGGCTCATTAGTTTCAGCCTCTTACTCACATCTTGATTAACCCATATCTAATAATCTTTGTAACGCCACGAGTGGTGTCTTACGGGGAAGATTCAGCATATCTGACCTGGAGGCTGGCTTCATCGCATCTGTCTCCCTGAGGAGAGGCATGGCGGTTTGCCTAACTTAGGAGAGGCGTGGCATCTGACTGAGCCATCTACCTCACTTCCTTTTTCCTGTTCTGTCTACTCCACCCACCTAAAGGTGGGCGTATTAAATGGGCCAAGGCAGTTTCTTTATTAGCCAATGAGAGTCCTCCATCAGCTGTTGGCTTGCTATATATTGCTTTTATTATATTTAGGTATGATCCTTCTATCCCTAAACTTTCCAAAACCTTTATCATAAAGGGGTGTTGAATTTTGTCAAATGCTTTTTCTGCATCTAATGAAATGATCATATGGTTTTTTCTTTCAGTTTATTTATATGATGGATTATACTGATAGATTTTCATATATTGAACTAGCCCTGAATCTCTGGGATGAAGCCTACTTGATCGTAATGGATAATTTTTTTAATGTGTTCTTGGATTCTGTTTGCCAGAATTTTATTGAGAATTTTTGCATTGATGTTCATGAGTGAGATTGGCCTGTAATTCTCTTTCTTGGTTGGGTCTTTGTGTGGTTTTGGAATCAGAGTGACTGTAGCTTTGTAAAAAGAGTTTGGCAATGACTTTTCTGTTTCTATTATGTGAAACATATTAAGGAGTATAGGTATCATCTCTTCCTGGAAGTTCTGATAAAATTCTGCATTAAAACCATCAGGTCTTGGGCTTTTTTTTAGTTGGGAGGTTTTTTTATGACAGCTTCTATTTTCTCATGACTTATAGGTCTATTTAAATTGTTCACCTAGTCTTGATTTAATTTTGGTAAATGGTACTTATCTAAAAACAAGTCCATTTCTTTTACATTTTTCAACGTTGTGGCATATAAGCTTTTGTAGTAAGACCTAATGATTCTTTGTATTTCCTCAGTGTCTATTGTTATGTCCCCTTTTTCATTTCTGAACTTGTTAATTTGCATGTTCTCTCTCTGCCTTTTGATTAATTTGGATAAAGATTTGTCAATCTTGTTGACTTTCTCAAAGAACCAGCTCTTTGTTTCATTGATTCTTTGGATTGTTTTCTATGTTTCTATTTTGTTGATTTCAGCCTTCAGTTTGATTATTTCCAATCTTCTACTCCTCCTGGGTACATCTGCTTCTTTTTTTTCTAGAACTTTCAGCTGTGCTGTTAAGTCTCTAATGTGAGCTTTCTCCGTTTTCTTAATGTGGGCACTTAGAGCTATGAACTTTCCTCTTAGCACTGCTTTCATAGTGTCCCATAGGTTTGGGTATGTTGTGTCTTTATTTTTGTTTAATTCAAGAAAGACTTTAATTTCTTTCTTTATTTCTTCCCTGACCCAGGGGTGGTTCAGTAGTTGACTGTTCAGCTTCCAAGAGTTTGTAAGCATTCTGGGGGTAGAATTATTGTTACATTCTAAATTTATTCCATGGTGATCCAATAAGACACAGGTGGTTACTAATTTTTTTTTTTTGTATCTGTGGAAGTTTGCTTTGTTACCGAGTGTGTGGTCAATTTTTGAGAAGGTTCCATGAGATGCAGAGAAGAAGGTATATTCTTTCTTATTTGGGTGAAATGTTCTATAGATGTCTGTTAAGTCCATTTGATTCATTACCTCCATTAATTCTCTTATTTCTCTGTTAGTTTTCTGTCTGATTGACCTGTCCATTGGTGAGAGAGGAGTGTTGAAGTCTCCTACTATTAGTGTTTATATGGTTTGATGGCTGCCTTGAGTTCTAGTAATTTTTCTTTTACATAAGTGGGTGCTTTTATATTAGGGGCATAGATATTCAGGATTGAGACTTCATTCTGATGGATTTTTCCTGTAATGAGTATAAAGTGTCCCTTTCCATCTCTTCTGATTGATTTTAGTTTGAAGTCAACTTTGTTAGAAATTAGTATGGCCACATCTGGTGTTTCTTAGTTCCATTTGCTTGATAAACCTTTTCCCAACTCTTTACTCTGAGTAGATGTCTGTCTTTGTGGTTGAGGTGTGTTTCTTGTAAACAGCAGAATGTTGGATCCTGTTTTCGTATCCAATCTCTTAGCCTGTGCCTTTTTATAGGTGAATTGAGTCCATTGATATTAAGTGATATTAATGACCAGTGGTTGTTAACTTCGGTTATTTTTTTTTTTTTGGTAGTAGAGTTTGTGTGTTTCCCTTCTTTGAGTTGTGCTGGTGAAGGGTCGCTAGATGCCTGAGTTATTGTGGGTGTTGTTGGACTCCTTGGTTTGTGATTTTCCTTCTATTACTTTCTGTAAGGCTGGATTTGTGGCTACATATTGTTTAAATTTGTTTTTATCCTGGAATATTTTGTTTTCTCCATTGATAGTGAATGAAAGCTTGGCTAGGTCTAGTAGTCTGGGCTTGTATCCATGGTCTCTTAGTTTCTGCAGTACATCTATCCAGGATCTTCTGGCTTTCATGGTTTCCATAGAGAAGTCAGGTGTAAGTCTGATAGGTTTACCTTTATAAGTTACTTGACTTTTTTCCTTTGCATCTCTTAATATTCTTTCTTTATTCTGTATGTTTGTGTTTTAATTATTATATGGTGAGGGGATTTTTTTTTATCCAGTCTATTTGGTGTTCTGTATGCTTCTTGAACCTTCAAAGGAATATCTTTCTTTAGGTTGGGAAAAGTTTTCTTCTATAATTTTATTGAATATATCTTCTGGATCGTTGAGCTGTAATTCTTCTCCTTCTTCTACCCCTATTATTCTTAGGTTTGGTCTTTTTATTGTATCCCAGATTTCCTTAATGTTTTGTGATGAGAATTTGTTGGGTTTGCTGTTTTCTTTTATCAGTGTGTTTATTTTCTATATGGTGTCTTCAGAATCTGAGATTCTTTCTTCTGTCTCTTGTATTCTGTTGGTTATGCTTGTTTCTGTAGTCTCTGTTTGTTTACCTAGATTTTCCATATCCAGCCAGCCCTCGGTTTGTGTTTTCTTCATTGCCTCCATTTCAGTTTTCAAGTCTTGAACTGTTTCCATTATCTGTTTGATTGTTTTTTCTTGGTTTCCTAGGATATCATTTATGGATTTACTCATTTCTTCAAACTTTTTGTTATTATTCTCATCCATTTCTTTAAGGGAGTTTTTCACCTCCTGTTTAAGGGACTCTATCACTTTCATAAAGTCAGTTTTTTCTACTTCTTCTTGATTAGGATGTTCAAGTCCTCCTGTTGTAAGTTCGCTGGGTTCTGGTGTTTTCATGTTGTTTTTCAGATTGTTGGAGGGATTCTTGCATTGGTGCCTGCCCATCTCTTCCTCCGAATGCTCCCCAATGGATCTTCTGGTACAGGATCAGTTCCCCTTGCTGGCCAGGGACCTCGCAGACAAAAGGCCTACCTTGCTGCAGGCAGGCTATTGGAACAAAGGAACTCCCACCGGGTTGCGCTCACCACCCTGTCCCAGCACCCAAACAGGCTGAGCTGGGGGATCTTATGGCCCCAAAGAGGGGAGGAAGAAGGGAGGAGTTTCCTGGGTGCAAGATGAGATGGGATAGGAAGAGAGAGGCTGTAGCTGGGGAGAGTAGCCCCTGCAGAATGACCAGGAAGTATAGGGAGTTGAGGAATGTCTGTGCTCCGTCTCCCAGGCTTCTGCCGCAAGTCAGGAACTCACTCACCCCTCTGATGGATCTTCTGGTACAGGATCAGAGCCCCTAGGTGGCCAGGGATCTCACAGACAAAAGGCCTACCTTGCTGCAGGCAGGCTATTGAAACAAAGGAACTCCCACCCGATTGCGCTCACCTCCCCATCTCAGCGCCCGAAGGGGCTGAGCTGGGGGAATCTTATGGCCATGAAGAAGGAAGGAAGAAGGGAGGTGTTTCCTGGGTGCAAGATGGGATGAGATAGGAAGAGGGAGGAAGTAGCAGGGGAGAGTAGCCCCTTCAGGATGACCAGGAAGTATAGGGGATTGAGGAATGTCTGTGCTCCATCTCCCGGGCTTCTGCTGTGGGTCAGGAACTCACTCACCCCTCTGATGGATCTTCTGGTACAGGATCAGAGCCCCTAGGTGGCTAGGGACCTCGGAGACAAAAGGTCTGCCCTGCAGCAGGCAGGCTATTGAAACAAAGGAACTCCCATCTGATTGTGCTCACCTCCCCATCCCAGCACCCAAATGGGCTGAGCTGGGGGAATCTTATGGCCCTGAAGAAGGGAGGAAGAAGGGAGGGCAATACTCAATTTTATATGGAACCCCCCTCCAGGATAGCCAAAACAATCCTGTACAATAAAAGAACTTCTGGAGACATCACAATCCCTGACTTCAAACTCTACTACAGAGCTATAATACTGAAAACAGCCTGGTACTGGCATAAAAACAGACAGGAGGATCAATGGAATTGAATTGAAGACCCAGATATCAATCCACACATTTACGAACACCTGATTTTCAACAAAAAGCAAAAAATATCAAATGGAAAAAAGAAAGTATATTTAACATATCCTGCTGGCATAACTGGATATCAACATGTAGAAGAACAAAAATAGATACATATCTATTGCCATATACAAAACTTGAGTCCAAATGGATCAAAGACCTCAAAATAAAGTCAGCAACATGGAACCTCATAGAAGAAAGTGGAAAGTACACTTGGCACAGGAGATCACTTCCTAAATATAACCTTGGTTGCACAGACACTGAGATAAACAATAAATGGGACCTCCTGAAACTGAGAAGCTTCTGTAAAGCAAAGAGCAAAGGACATGGTCAACAAGACAAAACAGCAGCCTACAGAATTGGAAAAGATCTTCACCAACCCCACATTGGACAGAGGGCTAATCAAAAAAAAAAAAAAACTCACAAAGAACTCAATTGGTCATCAAAAGAACAAATAGTCCAATTAAAAAAATGGGGTAAGACCTAAACAGAGAACTCTCAACAGAGGAATCTAAAATGGCTGAAAGACACTTAAGGAAATGCTCAACATCCTTAGCCATCAGAAAAATGCTAATCAAAAACAGCTCTGAGATTCCATCTTTCACCTGATGACAACTTATGTTGGAGAGGTTGTGGTGGGAGTGCAAACTGGTACAGCCCCTTTGACTATCAATATGGCTGTTTCTCAGAAAATTAGTAAACAACCTACCTCAAGACCCAGCAATTTCACTTTTGAGTATATATCCAAAGGATGCTCAATTGTACCACAATGACATGTGCTCAACTATGTTCATAGCAGCATTGTTTGTTATAGCCAGAACCTGGAAACAACCTAGATGCCCCTCAGCTGAAGAATGGATAAGGAAAATGTGGTACTTTTACACAATGGAGTACTACACAGTGGAAAAAGATAATGACATCTTGAAATTTGCGGACAAATGGATAGATCTAGAAAACCACCTCATATTAGGTGAGATAACCCAAACCCAGAAAGACAAATATGATATGTGCTTACTCATAAGTGGCTTTTAGACATAAAGCAAAGAAAAACCAGCCTACAATTCACAATCCCAGAGACCCTAGACAACAAGGAGGACCCTAAAAGAGACATACATGGATCTAATCTACATAGGAAGTAGAGAAAGACAAGATCTCCTGAGTAAATTGGGAGCATGGGGACCATGGGAGAGGGTAGAAGGGGAGGTGAGAAAAAAGGGGTGGGGGAGTGAAGAAAAATTTATAGCTCAACCAAAAAAATTTAAGAATCAAAATTTAAAACAGGATCTATGTCAATACCAAAAAAAAAATCAAAATTAAAACAGGATCCATGGCCATGCCAAGAAGAAGAAGAAGAAGAAGAAGAAGAAGAAGAAGAAGAAGAAGAAGAAGAAGAAGAAGAAGAAGAAGAAGAAGAAGAAGAAGAAGAAGAAGAAGAAGAAAGCAGACCTTGTTTTTCTATAGTTCTTAGGTCTCCTGACAGGTTTGCGTGACTAACAGGCTTTATATTACAGGACAAACTGCTTCCAGATGTAACTCTCACTATTTAAAGGGACTTGCTTTGCAAAGGGTGCTCTCAGTAATTAACCACTTATGTATATCTAATGGTTATTAACTGGATTAAAAAACTTAAGGTTTATATACATTATAAACATCTAAAAATATAAAGTCTAAATTATGAGGATTTAAGAAAATGATTTAAAATATAGAAATATTAGTTATTCTATGCTATTGTTATACTAGAATTTCAAAAGTTCAAAGTTTTAACATTAATCAATAGAATTTTGATGTTATTAATCAACCCCTGGTAACTGCTACTATTATCAGTCACAAGTTTAAGATTTAAGATTCCCTCTGATTGCCTTCTAAATATGGACTTAAAGATGTGCCTCATCATGCTAGAAACATTTCTGTCCCATTGTCTACCCAGCCCTCTGCACAGACTAAATAGAGTGTTCATGCTTTGTAACCCAGAGCCACAGTTCTTGCTATGACTCAGATGCACAAGTCAATACCGGCTATGTTTGTCTTTTGTTTTTTAGAGACAGGGTTTCTTTGTGTAAAACAACTCTGGGTGTCATGGAACTCACTCTGTAGATCAGGTTGGCCTCAAACTCACAAAGCCCCGCCTACCTGTGCATGCTGGGATTAAAGGCGTGTGACACCACTGCCTGACAATTCTGGCTGTTTGCAGACACCAGTTGGCTTTTTTCCTCTACAATGTGAATTTCAGTACAGATCACAAACATCACAGTGTAAGTGTCATGGAGTAAAGAAAGGCATAAGAATTGGATGCATCTCTCACAGGCCAGATGGATTCCAGACAAGATTCCTATCAATCAGCAGTCTAAGCTTCCCTGCCTACTGCCTATTCCTGAAGGGGATGCTCCAAATATGTTTCCTTTAAGTTCCTAAACTTTACTTTCTACCCCTGTTCTGTATCTGTCTTGGCAGAGCTCCACTCAGCTGGTAGGCACCATGTAGAAATCAGTCGCAGACTAAAAGTGCTCGAAACCACACCAGTCCCAGACAGTCCTATAAAACTGGAAAGTCCCAGATTTGCCAAAAGCAAAAATGACTGCTCTCTCCAGCTGTTCAACAAACCAGCTGCTTCTGATGAATGTCCCATCACCCTAATCCCCTCCTGGTCTTTGACTAACATTCCATCTTTCTGGGCCCTGACAATGGTGTCCTAATACCAGCAGGAAGTAGTTTAGAGACTACACACCTTTATCCTTAACAGAAGGCTGGAATGTTAGATCAGCAGGACCCTGGCAAAGGGGACAAAACGGCTTTACCTTTAGTACCTATTGGCATACCAAGACTAAAATGGCCTTTCTATGTTAACTAAACAGGTATAATTTATAAACAGGTCATGCATCTTTTGATGTGTTACAAATTTTGTCATATTCCACCCCCAGATAAAGAATGCTAAACCCCTAACAAGAATTTGACAAGAACACTTAAGACAAGGGGAATGAGGAACAAGCCTGTCTCCATTTTAGAAAGCATCTTATAGTAACCATTTTTATCTTACATTTTTAAAAATTGATTTTATTGAGCTATATATTTTTCTTCACTGCCTTCCCATTCTCCCCCTCCCCTTCTACTCTCTTCCATGATCCCCACACTCCCAATTTACTCAGGAGATCTTGTCTTTTTCTACTTCCCATGTAGATTAGACCCATGTTTGTCTCTCTTAAGGTCCTCTTTGTTGTCTAGGTTCCCTGGGATTGTGAAGAATTATAATAACCATCTTGTGACCCTATCTTTGTTTCAAAAGCTTGTGGCCACCTTGTTATGATTGTGTTGTTATGCTCTGCTTCTGTAATCCCACCTATATTGCTTGCCAAATCCATGATTTGGAAATCCTCTACCCCAGCTTTAGGGAGAGACACCCCATGCACAAAGAATAAAAAAGCTTGTTTTAATTAATTGCTTGCTTTAATTAATTTGACCATGATGATTTAGGTTGGTGGTCTTTCTCCTCCCATCTTTGGGATTAGCACATACCAGAGCCTTCTTAATAGAATTCTTATGAAGAATAACAGGTAATGTATGCAAATCTTGACATACTAGTACTCCACACAAGACCCATAATCAATGCAATAAATGGTGCTCCAATTTTACCTGCACTGATTTTATAAATTGGAAAATGAGCCATGAATGCTATTTTAAGCCCCTCTCAAATCCCCCTAAACATGGGGGGCCCTAGAAGTCACCTCAATCTGTGCCAGGAGGTGACTCCTTCCTCCAAGTGCGAAACTGACACAGAAGTCACTGCTGCTTCCAAATACCCTTGAATTAGAATTTAGCTCCCTGTTGTTAAGTGTGGAAAGCAACAGCTGCTTCCTTTTCTTCTTCTTACACACACACACACACACACACACACACACACACACACTTTTGTTCTGGATTTTTGTGACAGGGTCTCTCTACCATCCCTGGCTGCCATTATGACTTGATTATTGTTTTCACTTGGAAATTAACCATGACATAAGGAGATGTGATTGTGTGTCAACTTGACAAGAAGAAGACTTGTGATGACTAATCTTGGTTGTTAACTTGACTACATCTGGAAATCACTAAGACCCAAGGAGCTGGACATGCCTGGGAGGGATTTTTCTTGGTTAGCTTCTTGGAAGTGCAAGAGCCACACTAGATCTAGATCGTGTGAAGAAAGAAGACTCACCCTAAAACAGGTCACATAAAAGGACATGGAAGCGGGAAACCTGTTTTTTGCCTGCTTGCTCTCTTCTGTCTGGCAAGTTTATGTACTCTGCTCCCACAGTATCCCTTCACTGGTATCAGAACCTGTTTCTTCTGGATTCCAATTTAGACTGGAAACAAGCAGCTCTTTAGGACTTACCTAGGGCTCTAGCACCAGACTGGGACTACTGAGACATCCAGTCTCATAGACAGAACAGATTGTAGATCCTCAGCCTTTTAGTCAGGAGGCAGCTAAAAATTACTGGATTGTTCAGACCACACCCTGTAAGCCTCTCTCATAAATGCATATATATTACATTACTCTATCATCTCTGTTCCTTTAGAGAACCCCACCTAATGCAGATTGTGCATTAGGGAAGTGAAGGATGCAGGATGTGGGAGCTTATTGTCTGGTCAGCCTAGCTGAATCACAGAAAGGGTCCAAATGGTTTATTTTGTTTTTTGTTTTCAGACAGATCATACTGTGTAGTCCTTGTTGGTCCAGAATTCTCTAAGCAGAGCAGAGAGACCGGCCTCAAATTCAGACACACTCCTGCCTCCTTATTAAAGGTGTGCACCAACACAAAAGACCTACACGTTTTCTTGAAACAAAAGAAAAACTAGAAATTTTTCACAAATAATCTCCAGAAAGAGACTTTTTAAAAAATCAAGCCAGATTGGTGGCTTACGATTGCAATCCTAGCACTCATTAGGAGGACACAGGAGGATTGCCATGAGTTTAAGGCCAGCCTGGACTACTTAGTGAGTTCAAACCCAGTTTGGGCTTCAGAGTGAGACCCTGTATCTTTTAAACAAGAAAATTATAAAATGAAACACCCAATCAAAATTAAAAGGTCACCCGTATTAAATTAAAAGACTCAACAGTATGCTCATCAGGATAAAATCAGTGAACTTGAGGCCAGATGAATAGTATTGCCCAATCTGATCACAGAAAAAGCAAATAGCCAGATGAGGTATACACTTGTAACCCAGACTCAAGTACTTGTTACTGGAGGATTGAGAGTTCAACTCCAGCCTAGGCTACAGAGTTTGAAATCAATCTGAGCTCTATGGTGAGAACCTGCCTCTAAACAAATGAGTAACCAGCCTTGAGGCTCCACAACAAGAGTAAAAGCTTCAGGCTGGGAAATGAAGAAATACATACACAGGGCCAGTGAGATAGCTCAGCAGGGAAAGACACTTGCTTCCAAGCCTGGCAATCTGAGTTTGATCCTCAAGAGCTGTATGGTGAAGAGTCCAAGAATAAGAATATGGAATTGCAAGTTCCAGAAATGGAAATGTAGAAATAAAGAAATTGATGTGGGATTTCCCTCTGTATGCTGTGAATATGTTTTATTACCATTGGTTAATAAAGATGCTACTTTGGCCTATAGTAAGGCAGAATATAAGTAGGCAGAAAAACTAAGCTGAATGCATGGAGAAGGAAGATGGAGTCAGGCAGATACCATGTATCTGCCAAAGGAGATAGATTCCAGGACATTACCAGTAAGCCACAGCCTCGTGGAGATACATAGATTAATAGAAATGAGTTAAGATGTAAGAGCTAGCTAGAAATATGCCTGAGCAGTTGGCCAAATAGTATTGTAATTGATATAGTTTCTGTGTGATTATTTAGGCCTGGGCAGTCAGGAAACAAAAGTACAGTCTCCTTTTACAAATGGTGCCCAAATAATTGGGGCTAACCTGCGGGATCCGCCACCCACTTTAGGTCAGGTGCTTGTATGCCCACTTGGGGTTAGAAGGAAAGTAACTGAGAGTGCACCAACCTCTCAGCACCCCTGCCTGGGCAAACTGCTGGATTGGGTCTGCATGCACAGGCAGGAGAGCATGACAGATTCCCACCACATATACAGACACTTCTAGGCCACACAGCATACTGCATGGCAGATTTAGCTTTTACTCAGACAAAAGGGTTTATGTGCTGCACACTCCTTCCCAGAGTTGAGGTAGTGAGCACAGCTCCCACCCAGAAGTCCCAGAACTGGCAGTAAATGTACATCTGCCATGTTAAAAGGCCATGGGAGGCAGAGTCAGCATCCAGGACTGCTGCTACCAAGCTGCTTATCACTTTAAGAGTGCTCCTGGTCAGAAAAGAACTACAAATATTCAATAAAGACATATTCAGACAGAAATAAACCTCTAGATGGGTCATAATGTGTTTTTAAAAAATGTACGTAGGCTTAAGATAAAAAGAAAAGAAATGGTTTTAAAAAATAAAACAGGCAGAGCAGGACCGGGAGCAGGGCCTGGGCCAAGGTGGAGGGGGGCTGCGGCCCTCACTCCACCTTCTCCCATCATAAGCCAAGGAAGTCCTGGGGCCTGGGGCCCCTCGATTCCACCTCTGGGCCCTCGGCGCCCCCAAACCCGTTCATGCATGAGTTATACCTCTCCAGCCTCCAGAGGGTTACGTTTTGTCTCCTGGGGGTACTGCTGGCCCCAATACAAGTGCTTCTAGTTTTTATTGTCCTCTTTCTCCTCTGGCCCTTTGCATGGCTCCAAGTAGCAGGTCTCACTGAAGAGCAGCTTCAGGAACCAATTGCTGGATGGAGGAAGACTGTATGCCACAACGGGGTTCTTGGTCTGAGTGGCCTGCTCTTTCTCCTGCTTGGCTTCCTCCGGATCCGTGTTCGGGGACAGAGGGCCTCTCGCCCGGAAGCCCCTATCCTACTTGCTGCCCCCCCCACTCAACTTTCTTTGACCCAATTGTTCTACTACCCTGTGACCTGCCCAAGGTTGTGTCTCATGCTGAGAATCTTTCTGTGCCTGTCACTGGAGCCCTTCTACGATTCAGTCAAGCCATCCTAGTATCCTGGCATGACCCAGCTTCTTGCTGCCCAGTGGTTGAGGAGTTCCGAAGACAGGCTACTTTGGGAGGCAAGTGGCCTCAGGTACTATTCTTCCCCCTCTCCCCCCTCCCCCGCGAAGGCACCTGTTCTAACAAGAAGGCTTTGCTGAAGTTCAAACCTAGAACCTTCATTGCAGGGGTGCCTGCACAGCCTGTCTTCACCCGATACTCCAAGTCTGGACACCACCAGCTGGGCATGGAGGGTCCTGGCGTACTCTAAGTTCACTGGCTCACAGCCTCTCAGCCCTGCAGCATCATGGAAGTAGAGTTCTTGCCAGTGTATCAACCCAGCCCTGAGGAGAGTAAGGACCCAACGCTTTATGCCAACAATGCGCAGAGAGTCATGGCACAGGCCCTGGGCATTCCAGCCACTGAATATGAGTTTGTGGGGAGCTTGCCTGTGATTGTGGTGGGCCAGCTAAAGGTAGCATTGGAACCACGGCTCTGGGAACTGGGAAAGGTACTACAGAAGACTGGGCTGTCCTCTGGTTGTGTGGACACGGGGGCAGAGCCAGGCCGGAGTAGAATGATAAGCCAAGAGGCGTTTGCCCAGCAGCTACAGCTCTCTGATCCTCAGACAGTGGCTGGTGCCTCCAGCTACTTCCCCAGGATGCCAAGGGTCTGGTGGACTTCCGAAATGTGGCCCTTGAACTAGCAGCCCTGGATGGAGGCAGGACCCTGGAGGAGCTGATTCACCTGGCCTTTGAGCTCTTTACTGAAGAACAGGCAGAAGGACCTGGCCGTCTGCTATACAGAGACTGCTTCAGCACCATCCTGCACCTGTTGCTGTGTTCACCCTGCCCTGCTGCCACGATTTGCATGCTGAGCTGTGTCAGCCTGGAGGCAGCCAAGGCCTCTCCCTCTTTCCAGAACTTCTCCCTCCATGACCCTCTGTACGGAAAGCTTTTCAGTACCTACTTACGCCCCCCCCCCCCCGTACAAGCCTCGAAGCACCTCCCAGATACCAAATGCCTCATCCCCAAGCAGCCCTACTGCCCTGACCAACAGGACTGTGCAAGCCCCTGAACAGAAGGATGACTGAGTACCTCAGCCTCCCACTCTCTCCTCAGCTCGAATCCAGCCCTGCTCTCAGGACAGTGCCAGAGACCTCTCCTCTGCCTCAACCCCATCTCTGCTCCTGATTTTTTTTTTGTTAGCATTGTTTGTTTTTTAAGTTTATTTTCATTTTTTGTTTGGTGGGGTTTTTGTAAAAGACTATTTTATATATAAATATATATCTATTAAAAAAAAAGCTCAGTCCCAGGAATGCAGTTATTAGTTTGAAGGAAAGAGATGGATGGTCAGCTGCCAGATTTCCATTGGAATTTTTTTAAAAAAAAAAACAAAACTAAAGACTGATCTTGGACACACCTGAATTTTCTCACTCACAAGTGGACTGGGGTATTTCCTTCATGGAAAGCATACGGTGATTTTGTATCTTCCCATCCTGTTAGCCCCCTACCAAATGTGCACATTTTAAAAGACTTCTTCGTGAACATCTTTTTCATCCCATTCCCTCATGTTCTGTCCTCATTAAAGATGGAAATATTGCTTCCTGCCATTCCATATTAAAAAAATAAAACAAAGTCTTTAAAGAGACAGTAAAAGTAATATAAAAGAGTACAGACAGTCATAGATTAAAGGAGTAAAGAAAAATAAGCCATATAAATATGGAATATACACAGAGAGTCTGGATTATGTATATTATTGTGTTTTCTTTGAATTTTTTGAATTCATTTTGAATCAAATGACTACATTTGATTTTGGGGACTGCTAAGCTAAACCAACATATTTATTATAATAAATATGTATCTTGACTTCAAAATTTGAGTCTAAGTATGTGTTACTCTGGAAAAGCGTTTCTACTTTTGTTTCCACAGAAGGTGGGAACCTATGGATTCCTTCTAGGATAATGTTGTTTGATGAAACAAAAACTCTTGAAAAGTCTCCACAAACCCTAAAGATACTTTGCACAACAAACAAGCAGTTTAGAGAAAACAATGCCCAAATTCCCAAAATGATTGTTTATAAATGTTTATTTTCATTTAAAAGGTATTGGGTATAAATCATTCATGGTCATAGTCAATCTCTCTTTTTTTTAAAAAAAAAAATATAGAGATGAATACTTTGCATTGGTACAGATCTTGGTCTATTGGTATAAATTGAGGTCAATTTTGTTAATATATATATATATATATATATATATATGTTTCTACTCTTGTTTAAGGTATGTTTAGACATCTCATTTAAAATGTAATGTATAAATTAAAATTACAGATTAATAGATAGCCATTTATAATAATCAAACTTATAATATTATTAGTTAGGTTTTCTAGATAACACAGAGATCTATTTCAGAGGGCTAGGTATTCTTCAAACCTTTCAAAGACCTACAGGATATCACATTTAAAGAACTTAGACTTTTCTCAATAGTGAGACATGTCTGCTTCTGGCAGCACCAATTACCTCTGCACCAATCACCTCTCTTAAATGTGATAAGGCTGGCCATTTGGGCAAGAAACTGCTCTTGCCTGGACTGCTTGACAGTATACTGTATAAACTGGATATGCAGAAACCCACAGAAAAATGACTGCTGAACTTGCCAAAAGATGGTGAGACAGTCCTTCAGGGTTCCTGCTTCATGAAAGAGTCTGCCAGACATTCTGCAGGACACAGAAGAAAGTGACTGACAAACTGTCAATATAGGCAAAACAGTCTTTCAAATTTCCTGCTTCAAGCTGGGTAGCACACAGCTTTAATCCCAGCACTTGGGAGGCAGAGGTAGGAGGATTTCTGTGAGTTTGAGACCAACCTGGTTTATAAGAGCTAGTTCCAGGACAGGCTCCAAAGCCACAGAGGAAACCCTGTCTCGAAAAAAAACAAAAAAAAAATTCCTGCTTCATGGAAAAGTCTGCCAGATACAATGGGCCTGTAGGCTTAAGATGGATGCCTCAACATTGCAGAACAACTTTGGGTAACTGTCCAGGCATGGAGATGTCTCTGTCAATCATAGATAGAGCTTTGGAAGTTGCTTACAATGTACTTCCTGTTTTCTTAGGTAATATTATTTCCCTTCTCAGATCTTTGATGTAGTTGAAGACAGTTATAGTTACAATTTTCCTTAGCTATAATAAAAGATAAATTAGATACAAAACTTTAAAATCACAAAGATAAAATAGATGGCAGAATATTTTCTTTAATTTTTGTCAGATCAAAAAGAAACATTGCAACTGTAATTCTTTCTTGATACCTGTTTTGTTATATGTAATTTTACTATACTAAAGTTAAATCCTTCCTTTTTATTTAGACAGAAAAAAGGAGATGATGTGGGATTGCTCTCTGTATACTGTGAATATGTTTTATTACCATTGGTTAATAAAGATGCTGCTTTGATCTATGGCAGGACAGAATATAGGTAGGCAGAAAAACTAAACTGATGCAGGGAAAAAGATGGCAGAGCCAGGCAGACACCATGTAGCTGCCAAAGGATAGAGGCCAGAACTAAAAAGTTTTTATGGCCTGATAATCCTCACCACCAATGCAATAATTCAAATCAGACCAAATTAAACCAAATGAGAAAAGGCCCAGGTTTAGTGGATACCAGTGCTCCTGGGTGGCCTTCCAGGCCCTCAGAGATGAGATGGGGAAGAAAGACTGGGAAAACCACAGAGAGGGGGAAAGGAAGACCAAGGAGAGGGGGAAAGGAAGACTGGGAAGACCAAGGAGAGGGGGAAAGGAAGACTGGGAAGACCAAGGAGAGGGGGAAAGGAAGACTGGGAAGGCCACATGTTCGTTCTCTGGGGGGCAGTTTAAATACCCTGTGGGAGTGGTCTTGAGCCTCTCTGGGGAGAGGTCAATGTTTGGCGGGCTTTCTCAGAGGTGGTGTCTGGACTAAGGCAACTTCCAGGAGAGGGAGCTTGGAATGAAACTTTCCACCAAACATTCCAGACTCTTTGGATATATGGATGCCAGGGGCTGGGGTGGAGCCTTAACCCAAACAAGAACATTACCAATAAGCCACAGCCATGTGGTGATACATAGATTAATAGAAATGAGTTAATTTAAGATGTAAGAGCTAGCTAAAAATATGTCAGAGCCATCAGCTAAAGTGTTGTAATTAATATAGTTTCTGTGTGATTATTTGGGTCCAGGTAGCTGGGAAACAAAAGTATAATCTCTTTTTACAAGAAATATATAGTTGTCAGCCTAGGAGAATGAGAGTAGACTGTCAGCTGTTGGTGGAGGCTGCTTGTTTGTTTCCTGGCCGCACAGACACTTAACCACACAG
The DNA here is from genome assembly GCF_903992535.2 of Arvicola amphibius. Classification (NCBI taxonomy): domain Eukaryota; kingdom Metazoa; phylum Chordata; class Mammalia; order Rodentia; family Cricetidae; genus Arvicola; species Arvicola amphibius. The sequence goes on along the minus strand of NC_052050.1, from coordinate 102,636,438 downwards.
AAACTATATTTAACCACACAGAAACCATATTTAACCACACAGAAACCATATTTAATCACACAGAAACTATATTTAACAATACAGAAACTATATTTAACCACACAGAAACTATATTAATTACAACACAGCTTGGCCAATCACATAAGCATTTGCTAGCTAATTCTTATATCTTAAATTAACCTATTTCTATTGTCTTATATTTTACCATGAGGCTTGTGGTTTATTGGTACTGATGTGCGGACATCTTGGTTGTCTTTCTCCTCTAGCGGCTACATGGCATCTCTTTGACTCAGCCTGCTTGGTCTCTATCTGCTTGGAATTCCCGCCTTGCCCTATTCTGCGCTACTATAGGCCCAAGGCAGATTCTTTATTTACCAATGGTATTCACAGCATACAGAGGGGAATCCCACATCAGTCAGCAGCTTTTTCAGCAGCTTAAGAATTAACTATTAATAGTGGGTTACTTTGCTTTACAATCCATAGCTCTGTTTGCAAGGTTGAAGTGGCTCTCCACAAACTGAGAGTCACTCTGCATTCTGAGGGTCAGATTTTAGATATCCCCAAGTCATTCATGGCTAGCAAATGATGTGATCTAAGTTAATGTTTAAATGAAGGGATGTATGTGACTTTTTGGTCGCACATTGTCCCATACTCTTTCCTGTTATGCAAAACTGGCTGTATCAGGGGACTATAGAGCTTTGGTAAACACCATCAGGAATGCCAGAAAGAAACAATGGGCTAAATACAAACACTAGTTTAACAACAACAACAAAAAAAAACCCTGTTAATTAAAATTGTTTTTTAAAAAAGTAATTTATATCTGAGTTTCATCTCAAGATTGTAAAAATTCTTTCGTTCATGTCTGATGTTTGCTTCATCAGACAAAGGGGAGCTTGGAAACTGCCCGTGGCCACAGCTACAGAAGCCCATCTTTACCTGTGGTCACAGCTATAGCTGATAAGCTTTGTATACCCCAAGGAGATTTTTTTCTTTTTCTGGAATAAAGTTTGCTTCTGGTTTAATGGACTTTGGTGGTCCATCCCCCACCTTTGCATGATGTAGAGGGAAAGAAAGGACTCCTGCCAATTCTTCTCTGGCCCTCAGAGTCCGTGTCGTGCATGTTTGTGCACAAGCATGCACAATAAATAAACATTAAATTAAAATATATTAATTAAAAAATAAGTAAATGGCCAATGTTCCTATCACTGAGATCCAGAAGTCAATAAAAAGGATAACAGAACTGAAAAGGTTGAGCACGTCTCAAATGTGATAATTTGTAGAATACGAAAGAAGAGAAAATGTCAAATAAGATAAATCCAAAGAAATCCCACCAACATTCCCCATTAGAGTTCAACAAAGGAAAAGATTCTGAAAGAAGAAATCCAAAGAGAAAGGAATTGTAACTTGGGGAGGGGCACTCACTTGAATGATTGTGGATGTGAAACCAGGGCAACTTGCAGAAAGCGCCTTAATGTGTCTCAAGTACTGAACTGTGCATTCTGTCTTTGAGGGGTGAATTTTAAGTGCATTCTCTGTTGAAGAGAAGCTTAGATACCTTGCTGGGAATGAGCCTGGCTTTAAAGAATGACTAAAAAAGGTCTCTAATCAGAGAGGCATGGTGACAGGGAAAGACTTGAGATTTTGGGAAGAAAGATGTTAGGTGGATAAAATAGGAGCCCATGGGATGAACTGCTTTTCTCTTGTGTTTCTTAAGTCATATCTGATGCAAAAATAATATAAGAAGCAAATATTATCATCTGATGTGGTGCTCAATGTATTTGGGAGAAGGAAGTATGATGATCCTAAAATGAGACAGGGCGCACACCTGGTGGTCAGATTTGATGTTTGCTGAGACAGAAGGATTGCAAGTTCAAGACCAGTCCTGGCTACAAGGCCAGCTTGAACAATTTAGTGAGACCCTGTCTTAAAATGAAAATATTTTTAAAAGAACCTGGGCTATAGCTCAGTGGTGGAATGCTTTCTTAGCACGTGAGAGGTCAAGGTTAGTCCCGAGTACTACGGAAAAGGACCCAATGGGGAATAATCCCAGAAGGTACTGGAGACCATGATGAGTTATGCATAAATAATTCAAGACCAAGCATACCCACTAGGAGCATCTGTGACAGCTAAAACTATGTTCTAAGTTTAAATTATTGTGTCTAAGAGATCCATAAAACAAAAATGAAAAATGCCTCTAACCTGTAGGCCCCTGTTGCCCGAGGGCAGATAACAATAACTTCCTGGAACGCTGGGGGCTGTTCATGTAAAATAACAAACCACAGTTTTTGTTTTGTTGTTGTTGTTGTTACTGGTTTTTATTTTTGTTTGTTTATTTTGTTGTTTTGAGACAGGGTTTCTCTGTGTAGTCCTGGCTGTCCTAGAACATTCTCTGTAGACCAGGCTAACCTCGAAGTCAGAGATCCATTTGTCTCTGCCTCCCAAGTGCTGGGATTAAAGGTGTGAGCCACGCTTAAAGGGACAGCATGTTTTCACTTCAGTAGGTTTGTGGTCCCAACAACACAGGATGTGCTTGATCATGTGTAAGCAGGAGGTACTATTACATATTCGTGTGTGTGCATGGGTGTGTGCTTTAGGCTCTGTATGATCACATTCTATGTGCAGATCCTCGTAGCCACTCCCCTGTATGAACATTGCATTCCAATCATTCGGTCACAGACCTTTCATGATCAGGTGCTCTAAGTCTCCCTCTCAGATTCTTTTTCTTTGTGTGTTTAGGTTCCTCTGTGTGTGTGTGTGTGTGTGTGTGTGTGTGTGTGTGTTGGCAAGAGATCTACCTCAGGTGTCTTCCTCTGGAGCCATCTACCTTGTTTTTGGTTTGTTTGACATTTTGAGACAGGACAGGGCTCTCATATAGCCTGACTGGCCATAAAACAGGTTGGCCTAGAATTCACAGAGATCCTCTTGTCTCTGTCTCCTGAGTGCTGGGATTAAAGACATGCACCACCACACCCAGCTCACCTTGTTGTTCTTGTAGTATTTTGGGTTTTTTGTTCTTTTTTGTGAGACACGATCTCTCACTGGGACATGACTAGGTAGGGCAGGCTGGCTGGCCAGAAAGTCCCAGATAAGCCTCTTTCCTCACCTCTCCAGCGGGGACAACAACAAGCACATGCCATCATACCTGACTTTACAGGGTACTAGGGATGCCTGAGTGGTAAGCACTTTCCCAACAGAGCTATCTCCCCAGCCCCTTCTTGGGCTATGTTTATGCCTGCAATTATTAAATGATTAATAAGATAGTGCACACACATAAAGAACTCCTATTTGGTCCAGAAATTGGTGTCCACAATTGGAGGTTCCCGTACTAGGATGCAGGGGATAGGGTTGGGTCTCATTGCTAAGACCCTGCATCACAGCAGCCAAAGCTAGAGTGCATGAGTAGGTGGGAGAATAGAGAGACACCCTTTCTTTCTCTGTATATGATCTCCCTAAATCACAGTCTGGAGAAATAGTTAAGATAAGAAAGGTTTACTTTCATGATTAAGAGTGTAGCCGGGCGGTGGTGGCGCACGCCTTTAATCCCAGCACTCGGGAGGCAGAGGCAGACGGATCTCTGTGAGTTCGAGGCCAGCCTGGTCTACAAGAGCTAGTTCCAGGACAGGCTCCAAAGCCACAGAGAAACTCTATCTCGAAAAACAAAACAAAACAAAACAAGAGTGTAATAAAAATAAAACAAGAAGCCATGAGAGCCAAAGTCAGGCTAGTCAATGAATCTTTACAACCTCAGTGGACAAGTGATGGTACGAAGGAAGAGAGCACAAGAAAACAAACAGAGACATGCTTTCTCATGTGTGCACATATACATGCATGCATGTGTGGAGGCCAGAGGTCAAGCTTGTTCCTGAGGTACCCTCCACCTTGCTTTCTGAGACAGAGCCTCCCACTGGCCTGAGGCTCAGCCAATTGACTGACCCAGGGATGCAGCTGCCTGCCTCCCGAGTGCTGGTGTCAAACGTGAACTGGTCTATGAGTTCCAAGGACTGATCTCATGTCTTCATGTTTGCATGGCAAGAAGTTCATCCACTTAGCCAATTCCCAGGCCCAGGGACATCTTTTCGTATATCCTTCTCCTGACTTGGTACTTCCTCCTGCAGGGTCCTTGTTACAACCTGGTCACATCTGGCAGGATACTATGACACAGGGGCTCAGAGGAAGTCTTGGAAGGATTTTTTAAGCCCATGTGGCTCTTTTTATCATTAGATTCACATGAGCATGCTTCCAACCCAACTCCAATGTCACCATGCCAGGGTTTTTTACCCTCTGAAACATTGACCTGTGGGGCCAGGTGAGTCTTTGTCAGGGACAAAGGCGCATTCTGTGTACTGAAAAAAGTTTAGCAGCATCTGTGGCCTCTACCCATGGGACACTAGGAGCATCCCGTATCACATGTTTGACATCTCTGCATCTGAAAACTGTTAAGGGGGTGTGGGGCTTACCAGGGGTTGGTGAGATGCCACGTCAGGACTTGTGATCCAGCCAACCATATATAGGATGCTCACAAGTCCTTTCTCCCTAGTGGTTTGCTGAAAGGTTTTCCTCCATAGTTTCTCTCTGGTGGATCAATACACTATTATTTTTATTTTATTTGTGTGTGTGCACACATACATATTTGAGTGCCCATGCAAGAACAAGTTTAAGTTGGAGTTCAATGTTAGGTATCTTGTTCTATCAATCTCCATCCTTTTTTTTTTTTTTTGAGACAGTCTCTCACTGAGCCTGTCTCTCTCTGGCACTTGAATATTATGCTTCCCCAAGACTGGCTATCCAGCATGCTCAGGGATCCTCCTGCCTCTACCTCTCCAAGGCGTCTGTAGGCAGCAAGCCATCTCACCAGCTCCTATGCTCACTTTATATTGAAACTGAAACGGGTTTGAGATGCAGCTTGCTGTACAGTACTTGCCTGTGCCTATCCTCATGCCATTTTCTTCAGCCCCACAACAAAAAGCAAACTTCCTGAGCCTTCCCAGGCTTCCAAACTATGTTGCCTGTTAATGGGCAAAGTCAGGTGCCCATGGGAAATGACTCCTAGAGCGGCATGCTGGCCGTGCTCTTGGGCTCTGCGTCACAATTTCTTGTCACCTGCCACAGAGGGGCTGGATATCCCAGGCCCGGATCCACAGATGCAGCTCTTAAATTAAATTAATACTTAGGCACTGCACCTGACACTTGGGCAGCATCCCTCCTGAAATATAAAATTATTTATTCACTTCCTAGTTATTTCTTTCCTCAGCTCTACTATCCAGGGAGTTAAATATTTGTGGAGCTCAAGTGAGGCCTCCCTTACCCTTCCCCACTCCATCCAGCATCTCAACATTTCTGCCACACCCTCCCTTCCACGGCACTGCGGTCCTCTTGTCACATGAGACTTAAGGATGCCAGACTGAACACATGAAAATATGGTTCGCTTAGTTCCCTTTGGTTTTAGATGAGCAAACTATAATGTAATCTCAAATATTGCATGGGATGTACTTAACTTTCCAAACTACCTGGTGTTTAGCTGAAAACCAAAGCTAACGGTGCAGTCGGTATTGTACCCGGCAGCCCTGCCTGGGCTTTCCTTTGGTGCACTTACTACAGCTAAAAATTATTTTTCTATTTGTGTGATTCATTCTAAAAAGGCTGTGGGTGAGTCATGTTTCTCATTTCTGACTCCTCAGCCTAACACAGGCTTTCTCCTCTTCCCTTTGTAATCTGCCATTTTCTCATCGTCTATGTCTGTCTCATCTCTATCCAGAGTAGTCCTCCGCTCCCCGCCAGGACAAACCCTTCCCTCTCCTCTCCCTCTTCCTCTGTCTCCTGTTTTTGTCTCTTGTTCTCTGCCCTCTGTCCCTCTGAACAAATTAACCTTTGTGCTGATAACTTGGTCTTGGAGGCTCTGAGCTGATGCTTTTCCTTTCTGAGGACACTGAGGATAACACAGATGTCAACCTCTAGCTCCATACACAGTACAACACCCGCACACACAGGAACATGCTCACACAGGACACCCACACACACAGGAACATGCTCACAGTACATATGCGCACATGGGAACATGCATATACGCACACCTCTCACATAACACTTGCTTTTTGAAAGAGAGGGATGGGAAGAAATGAAGTCAGAGTGAACAGTACTCTCAGCACCAGATTAGGTGATTAAAATGAGATTTTAAACAACACCCCCTACACCCAAGACAACAGCCTGCCCTTTCTCTGACTGTTTCCTTTCTACAGTGGGATCTCTTTCTCCATTAGAGCTGCGACTACGGTGCACTTGAGCATGAAAACACCTTGAGACTAGAGTGGAGAATGAGCTACGTGGGATATATATATATATATATATATCCTGAGGAATGTATCTGAAGACACACACAACTCATTCTGGAGTTCCTTTCTATTTTTGTGGTTAGTGATGTATGATATAATTGTCATCTTATAACATGCGCGCAAGTACATGTGGGAAACAAAAGAGAGCATCAGCCATCTTTGTCACACTCTTCCTGGTCCCAGTAAGGCAGTCTCTTCGTGATCTTGGAGCTGGTGGAGATGGGGTTGTTTGGTTTCTGTTTTCAACTAGACTGGCAGCCAACAGGCTAGCAACCCTCTTGTCTCCACTTCCCAAAGCACTAGGGTGACAGGCACATCCTGGTGGGTGTGGCTTGTTCCATGGTCCTGGAGACTGCAGGAGCACTCCTGGGCACTGACTCACCTCTCCAGCCCCGTGACTTTTTCACCACTGTGAAGCAGCCCTCCTTGCTGTAATGACATGTTTTGGTTTTGTGAATGTTTGCTTGCTTTTTGCTTTGTTTCGGTTACATGGGTGACCTTACCGCTGAGCCAGGTCAAGTGACCAGGTTCTTCCATCTTTACTGAAGTATACCCTGCCTTGTCCCCTGGTTTACTTATTTTTTTCCACTAAATTCCTCTTGTTTGACTCTGTTGCTGTATGTTTTCTGCAGTGCCATGCCTTTGGTAGGGCCCACCAAGACCATCCACTTTCTTCAATTCCTGTTCACTCTATGTGTGTATGTTCATACATGTAACTTAAATGCACCTATGCTTAATGTTATAATTGTTTATTGAATCTCATTTCAGACTACAAAAACAATAAGTCTCATGTTTTAAACTGGTATGTAATTTTAAGTCTCTTACAAAAATACTTTATATGTAATCCAACCCTGATTTAAAATATATTAAGTTGTTCTCTACTATTGTCAGTTCTGCTGTTAACCTTCTATTGCAAACAGTTTCTTCTTCTTTCTTTCTTTTTATGAGTGTAAATCTTACCTGTTAAGAGCCAGTATAGTCAGGCTCAGACCCAGCCTTCCAGGCAGATTCTATACTGCAGCTATACCTAATCAACAGCCCTCAACTGCTCAGAGATCTGGGGAATGTTATATTTAAATATTTGATTATTTAAAAACTTTTCATAATAAAAAGAGACAGGTTGGCTCCTAGCAGCAGCACTCTATTTCCTCCACAGAATACAGAAGACAAATGGGCACAGAACAACGTCCATCCACAGTTCACTTCAACTGCCAAGAGCTGACCACTGGGGAAAACTGCCTTTTATCTAAACTAACGTGGACAGAATCACTGGAATTGACAGCCTAGCTGCTCAAGTCAAGGTAGGCCTGTCTTCCTACAGATTTCTTAGCCCACAGAATCTTCTGGAGCCTGGCATAAAACAGCAAAAGGCAAATGCAACCTTCAGCGACCATGGAGGACCCTGAGAAGTAGCTCTCGGTACCAACCAAGTAAGTTCTCTGTCATTTTTTAATCAGTAACTCAAGTAAAATTTTATTCTTCTCAAAGATCTCTGATGCAGTTTGACAGCTGAGAGGTTTTGTCAGTTTAAAAGGACAACCTCACCAAACAAATTTCAGATCAAATTTCTCTCTCATGCTGCCTTCCACAGTCTTAAAAATACTTTTCATTGTGCAAAAATATCTGTCACAGTCATTATGACATAAGTATGCTACTGTTTATACAATGTATATGTCTAAAACTCCCTTTTTCACAAACCCAAAGAATTCTTATGAGTTCCAGGAAGCCAAATTGAAGGATCCACCTTAAATAGGTCAGATACATCCCCCTCAATTCTCTGGTCCTAAAATTTTTTCCTTAATTTAACTTTGTCCTCTGTTCGCCAATACCTTAAACAGGTGTAAGAGAAACCAGACATTTCCATGCCACAAACACCAGACAGGAGCAAAGAGACCAGTTATGCCAGAATATGGCCAGTTGGACCCAGTCTTCTCAGGTTCCCCACAAAGACGATGCCCACAAATAAGCCAGAAGCAGTCTTGAGAATCTGCCGCCCCAATTCCTTCAACCTGTGGTGCCTAATCCCCTGCTTTTTATTATAAAAAAAGGAGATGGGAATGTAATGTTCTGTCTCTTTAAGAGACAAGCCATGCCCACTCCCTTCCTGCTTGCAGCCTCTGCCCCACTCTCTCATCCTGTTCCCTCTCTCGAAGAGGCACCTTCTGCCTCTCTCCACATGTCTCCCTTTCCCCCTTTCTTTCTCTCTCTCCCCCTTCTCCCCTTCCCCCCCCTCCATAACACTAAATAAATGTCCAATTTCATTCTGTATGGTGTGCCTATCTCTGTGCCTCCCACTGGCCGCCTGCCCACACTGCTCACCAGGGACCAGCCAGCTGCCACATGGCTGGGGACCAGACACCTTCATTTGGGAACCTGCTGCATGGTCTCAACCCAACAGCAAGCTGCCGGGGACCTGCAGTAAATCCATTTCACAGATAGTCTTTTTTTCCAACAGATGTGCAGCACCTCCATGATTCTACATTTGCATTACAACAATTTTTCCCATCATCTTCTTTTTGTGTTTTTAAATATGAAATTTACATGCCTCTACTACTGAACTACTTCTCTTCTCCCTCCCCCCCCCCCTTTCAGGCAGGATATCTTGTAGTTCAAGCTGGCCTCACAATGATTATGAAGCTCAGACTGGTCTTGAATTCATATTTCCTCAGCTTCCACCTCCTATGGGCTAAGATTTCAGGAATGAACCACTAGCTTTGGCCCATTGACATTTAACTAGTGGCATGGTTGTTTGACACCTGCTGTCTCGCTGCATTTCTGTATGCATTGTGTCCTTTTTGCTTGTATATGTGTTTCTCTGTCACTCCCTCACTGCCTTAATTTATGTTGAATGTTGGGGACTGCTTGCCTGGCATATATAAAGCCCTGGGTTCTACCCCCAGCACCCGGTGAAGAGGCAGGAGGATCAAAAATTCAAGGTCATCTTTAGTCAATAATGAGTTTGAGGCTAGCCTAAACTATGGGAGACCTTGCCTCAAAAATGAATTAATAAATAAATCCAAAGTGGAAACTTAGATAAAATGTGATTCAAGTACCAAGAATGTGATGCACTCAACTCAAATCATACGAGTCAGGACATGCTTCCAAAGAAGGCAAGATAGCTGAGTTATTTGTTGGCAAATGAGTAAGACACGGTTGGTGAGAGAAACGGGAACAATCTGAACCTATAGGTGCAGTAGGCATGAGATAGAGGCTGGACAGCGGGATCAAAGGCTCTGGCGGTTTGAGAAGCAAGTCAGTGGGCTGCTGCAGACCCTAAAGTTTAGCTTCTTTCTGAAGGCAATAGTGAACAATGGGCTCAAGAGGGCCATCTTTCCATCGCAGATGTTCTTGTTGAGGTGGGGAGATGGCTCAGTTGATAAAACACTTGCTGAGCAAGAGTGAAGCCCTCTAGGACCCATGTAAAAACTGAATATGGTGCTGGGTGGTGGTGATGCACGCCTTTAATTCCAGCACTCAGGAGGCAGAGGCAGGCCAATCTCTTAGTTCGAAGCCAGCCTGGTCTACAAGAGCTAGTTCCAGGATAGGCTCCAAAGCTCCAAAGCTACAGAAAAACCCTGTCTTGAAACAAAAACAAAAAACAAAACTGAATGAGATGATTGTGACTGTGATCCTGGATCTCCAATGGCATGATGGGAGGCAGGGGCAGCAGAATCTGAAGAAGTTAGTCCTGTGTGTGCAAGGGCAAGAGATAAGACAGCAGCCTCAAACAAGCTTGAAAGCAAGGACCTGCCGCCCCAGTTATCTTCTGACCTCCCCATGAGGAGGCATGGACACATGAACACAGGGGAACACAAATTTTTAATTAAAAAATGATATTGTCAATTATTCATAAGAACCATGAGACAAGAGCCCAGAAAAGTATTGGGGGTGTGGCCAGTTGGGAGGAGAACAAGGCCTTCACCCAGGATTTCCCAGTCTCTTCACTGAGCCACTGGAATTACATTTCATTTCTTGCTCAAGAAGTTTTGAGTGGGGAAAAAATGAGCCCACCTAGAGTGAAGTAGATGTATACACCTCCACCGTTTTAGCCCGTTAAGTTTCAAATCTGGGACAAAAGGTTGAGGTGCCTATTTAGCATATCAAAGCTGATGTTGGCCACCAGGTTTTCCCAGCATCCTTACCTGTTCCAGGGCATGACTGGCATAACTTGCCCCCTACTCCAAGGGCTGGACTGCCCTTCCCTATATAATTCAACCATTTAGTTACCGGGTCCTTTTGTACCTTCAGCCTCCTGGCTTCTGCATCTGGTTCCATTCTTTCCCTTCTCCCTTCCCCTCCCCCTCCTCGCATGGCTTAGCTCAGGGTCATGTCCACTCTGGACCCCCTCAGATGTCTCTGCCTGTACTCTCCCTTTTATCTATAATAACTTTATACTCCACCATACCTAGGAGCAGTCATATCTGTTCTTTTCCTTTTTATTTATTTATTTCACTCACAGCCTTACTGAGAATCCACTTGAAAGATCCATGTAGAGGATGGGTTAGCAAGATGGCTCAGTGGATAAAGTTTGAGGACCTGAGTTAGATCTCTGGGACCCACAGGGTAGGAGAGAACTCATTCTTGCAAGTTATCCTTGACCTCCACATGTACTTCATGACACATGGGTTCACACACAAACACATAAATAGATAAATGTAATTTAAAAAATTAAAATATACAGATCAATACATGTCTGGGCTGGGGACATAACTGAGTTTGTAAAGGGCTCATCTAGCATGCACAAAGTTCTGGGTTTGATCCTCAATACCCTATAAACACCAATAATCCCAACACTCAGGGTAAAGGCAGGAGGACCAGAAGTTCAGGGTAATCCTAACTACATAGCCAGTTAAGGCCAGCATGGACCACATGGAACTCTGTCTCCAAAAAGTAAGCATAACTATGCAATAAGAACCCAGGAGTTCATACACTAGACTTGTATGGGGACAGAAACATGAAGGAGGGATGCCTTTTGGGTATGGTTTAAATTTTTATAATGAGGTTTTGTTATGTGGAAATGATTTTATAAAATCTTCCTGACAGTTCCATGCAAGAATACCAAGGAATTAATTCAGTAGATAAGTTTCAGCCACAGAAAGAGAAAGGAAGATATCAATTTGATGAACCAGAAACTGCTGTTAAGATTAGTGGGATATTAACCATGGTCCTTTCAGAAAACTGGGTGAAGGTTGGGCCAGAGTATGCACGGCCAACTCCTTGACAGTGAAGACCTTTGGAATAGTGAATCCTGTGAATTGAAGCCTGGAGCTAAGGTACGGCTCCACTGGTAAAAGGCTTGCCCAACTCAAAGCCTGGGTTTTATTCTCAACACTTCACAAACCTCAGCCCTTTTCCACAAAGCAGGTCAGTGCTGGAGCTACCCTGGTGACAAATGGTGGCTTCTGGGAAAGAGCATTTTCCTGTGCTGAAACCAGGAGAGTCTCAGGCGAGCCAGAAATGGCTGATGACAGCTTCTCCTGCTCGTCTTTACCTCTCTTGTTGTGCAAGCTTCAAAAGATCACAAGTACCTTTCCTAGCATACCCATCACAGCCCTGTTCTACTTATAAATGTTTGGACTTAATTGTGAATTTATTGTTAATTATGATATTAACCTGATAATGCTTGGAACTGCTTATAAGATGTTGAGTAAAGGTTGACATGCCCTGTAAATGTTTGGGTTTAATGTGAATTTCTCCATTGCTTCTGCTCAGTCTGTCAGCCTGCTCATATGGAAGAGGATCCATCTTGATGCTTTTCTTCATGAGGAGACATGCATATCTGTGGTAGCTGCGTACATGTGTATGTGTGCATGTGCTCAGCATGGGTGCACGTGCTTCACTGTGCACCTGTGTATGGAAGCCATAGAACAACACCAGCTATCCTTCTTCAGGCGCTATCCATCTTGGTTTTTTGAGACATGGTCTCTCACTGGAATCAAGAATTCATCAAGTAGGCTACAAATTCATCAAGCTGTCTGATTAACAAGCTTGGAGGATCCCCCTGTCTCTGTTTTCCCAGTTTCCTTGTGCTTGTAAAGGTAAACTGACAGATGGGCTAGCTTAACTCCCCAGCCTTTTGAAAAGTTATTTAAGGTCATAAATACTTACTCCCAGCCTGTAGTAATGATCTCTCTGTTGGGTCATAGGTGCTCTCCAGGCACAGGTAGTTTGAGTAGGTGCCAGGGAAGAAAAACTCTAACCCTGTGAAAGACAGGGAGGGCATGAGGTGTGGCTGTTTCTCTTGGGGCTTTCCAATAGATGGCTTAAGGTCTCACTAGAGTGTGAAGACTTCGAAGCTCTCTCCCTAAGCAGTTAAGATTTAATCACAGGTCATAGATCATCTTATAATGATTACAAGTTAGAGAACGGAGAGGGGGAAATCAGTTAGGAATTAGCAGAATGTGGTCTGCTTTCAATATAAGCTGACTTTACAAGGTAGCTTCAAATATGTTATTAGCCATATGCATTTGCCTGAACAGAAATCAAATTTTGAAAGATTTTTTAAATTTTTCTTTTAAAGTGTGTGTGTGAGAGAGCAAGACAGAGAGACAGAGAGTATATAAGAGCAAGCGAGCGAGCGAGCAAGCATGCCACAGAGCACATCTAGAAGGAACAGACTACCTGCCGAGTCAGAATCTCTTTGCTACTGTGTGAGCCAGGCTAGCTGACCCTATGCCCACTGATTGCATTGTGGACGTTTGCACTGCTGCATCCATTTTCTAAATGGTTCTGGATGCACAATCCAAGCTCTCAGGCTTGCACAATAGGTGATTTTACTTACCTAGCCATTTTTCCAGCCCTTTGAGGGGAGCTTTTGGGTTTTGTTTTATTTTTTGGCAGAGCCTCATATAGCCCAGACGGGCCTTATTGTTGTTGTTGAAGGCGACCTTGAACTCCTAATCCTCTTGCCCGACTTCCCACACACTGGGATCACAGGTGTGTGCTGCCGCACCCAGTTCCGTGGAACTCAACCCGAAAAATGCTTTGAACTCACAAAGATCCTCTCCTGTGAAACGGAGAGCCCTTTGACTGCAGAGACATTTGAACCATTTTCCACTGCTGTTGGAGTAGTGCTTTATACCGAGTAGATCATTAATAAATGTTCTGGACTGGACTGAAGATGTTAGGAGAATGGTTTGTCATTATTCTATCAATATGAAGCCAAGTTTTCAGAACTGGAGAAGCATGATCACGTGTGTGCTTGCGTGTGTGTGCGCATGTGTGTGTGCTGATGATGATCAAACCCCTTGCACATTGGAGGAAAATACCCTGTCATTGAGCCACACTCCCAAGTCCCCCATATTCCTCTTTTTTAAATTATGATAAGAAAAGGGAAAGGCCTTGACAATTTTCTTGAAAAATATAAACTATGTTTTAGTCAAACCCAAGCAAAAAGAAATAGTAGAACTCAGCATACAGTGAGGAAAAAAAACAAAACTTTTCATTATTTTTCCTCTCATTTTTTGTTGGGAGCACAAAGGTCTTTTTGCCCACAGACTACCAGGGAAACCATGAATGTGAAGCTTGCAGGGTTATGTTTTCAGAAGGAAAGATTAGAACCTGTTTGCCCACCCAGAAGGCTGGGAATTAGAGGTGATTAATAGCTTGGTTATCTAAAGGGCCAGGCCATATCAACCTCCCACAATCATTATCTACATGGCCAGGGGCTCCCCATAGCTAGGACTGGAGGTGGTCAACAGCCCGAGTGCCCGCTATGCTAGTGTATGACAGGGACCAGGCCAGCTCCTTCCCTAGCCCTTAAGCTACTACAGGTAGACTATCTCTGGAGGGATGACACGAGCTTCCAGCTGAGCTTCTATGTAACCATGCCTCCATGTGAACCAGGGATTGGGTTATGCCAGGAAATTTTTTTCCTAATTGTACCGTGCATAATATGCTTATAATAAACTGCTAAAGCAGTTAGACTCCTAAAATTTGAACCAGTCTGGCTAAATTGTGTTGAACTGAGTTTCCTTGCCTCTCAAGTTTCATTTCTCTGACAGCAGTGGAGTTTGCAGGGACCCCCCCCACACACACACACAATTTTTTTAATGTGATTAATTCAGTTGCTTGTTCACTTCAAAAGAAAAAGAGAGCTGAGAAAATGGCTCAGATACTAAAGCATGAAGACTGAGTTTGAGCCCAAGGACCCACATAAATAGCCAGACACATGGCGTGCATCTGTAATCACAGGTGAGACACAATGGTGTGCATCTGTAATCACAGGGGCTGGAGAGATGGCTTGTTGGGGGAGGCTGCTAGTTTGTTTCCCTACTGCCCTGACTCAAAATAATCACTCAGAAACCATATTATTTGCAACACTGTTTGGCCAATAGTTTAAGCGCATTTCCAGCAAGCTCTTATAGCGACTAACCCATTTCTATTAATCTGTGAATCACCATGTGGCTGTGGCTTATAGGCAAGGTTCTGGTGCATTTGTCTTCTGTGGGTGGCTACATGGCTTCTCACTGACTCCATCTACTCTCTCTATATATCTCTTCCAGCCTGGCTATATTCTGTCAAGCCATTGGTTGAAAGCAGCTTTATTCATTAACCAATAAAAGCAACACATAGAAGGACTTCCCACACCATTTTCCCTTTTTTGTCAGGAATGAACAAGCAGCATCCCCCAACAATGGCTTAGCGGTTAAGAGCCCTGGCTGCTTTTTCAGAGGTCCTGAGTTCAATTCCCAGAAACCACATGATGACTCACAACCATCTGTAATGAGATCTGGTGCTGTCTCCTGGCCTGCAGGAATACATACTGGTAGAACACTATATGCATAACAGATAAATAAATCTTAAAAAAATAAGCTGGATGTTATTTTGATAATAGAAGATTAATGCCATAATATTGTCAGTCTCAAACACCCAAGGAAAATATCTTCCCTGAAGCCTGCTTTCCTCCTCTCTCTTCTCTTCCTCCTCCTTTTCAAAGTGGGATCATCAAATCTAGTCTGTCTTCTGGGCACCTTTACCTACATGTATATCAAGGGGAATTCTCCCCCCAGAGCTGGAGTGAAGGAGGATCTCAGGCAGAGCTGAGTGAGGCACTCAAGGGAAGCTGCACAAACTAGATACCTGCTGTATCATCCAGAGCGACAAGGGTACCGTGGAATGTGACAAAAAGTCCGATCCAGTCTGCAAATATTCTTTGTAATTCTTTAAGATCCTTGATTTTGCAAAATTACTTAAGTAAATTTATTTACTGTGATCCACAGTAATAAATACGCAGTGTGGGCAGGTGACAGCTAGGCAGATAAAGGCACTTACAGTTAAGTGACCAAAGGTACTGATGATCAAAGTAGTAGAAAGGGAGAAACGACAACACAGGATGTCCCCTGACATCTACACCTATGTTGTATCACATGCATGCTCTCCCATACCATAATAAATGTTTAAAAAATATATACAATGACCCAGTATCTACAAGCCATATAAACATAAAGCAAATAAAAGATGCACAAAAAATGTCCTTTAGTACCTCAGATGCAACCTTGGATATTCTATTCTTTTCTATTTCATTTTTCAAACGTTGGTCCCAGGGCTGGGGATATAGCTCAATTGGTGGATGTATACATAAAACCCTGGGTTCTACCCTTAACACTGAAAACAATAATGGATACTGATGCAATAATCATCAGGAGTAGAAGCAGGAAGGTCAGAAGTTCAGGGTCATGGAAAATTTGAACCATCCTCAAAACACCAAAACAAAAGAAAACAAACAAAACGTAGCAAAACAAAACATAGCAGGCCTAGGGCTGTAATTTCAGCATCTGGAAGTGGGGGCAGGAGGATCAGAAGTTCAAAGTCATGCTCAACTATATTAATTAATGCAAAGTCAACAGCAGATAGGGCACAACCCTGGCTAATAGGAGCCTGGCTACAGGAGCTCGGCCTCCCTCCAAAGGTTCCATGCATGCTTAAAGAATTCCATTCTGCACCAGCTACAGCCGCAGCTTAGGGATAGAGCACTAGCCTAGCACACGTGAGGCCCAACACAGCAGAGTCTCCAGCAGCCTGGAAATCCCACTCCCTGCATTTTCACATAGCCATTTGCAGATTTTGTTTTGTTTTGTTTTATTTTGTTTTGTTTTTTGAACAGGGTTTCTTTGTGTAACAGTCCTACCTGTCCTGGAACTAGCTCTTGTAGACCAGGCTGGCCTTAAACTCATAGGGATTCACCTGCCTCTGCCTCCCAAGTGCTGGGATTAAAGGCGTGCACCACCACCACTGGGCCCCATTTGCAGATTTATTGCCCACACTCCCACTTCTTTTTCTTAGAAAGCCTATTAACAGCTGCAATTCCTCAGAATAGGATTCCTCAGAATAGGATTTAGAGAAAGGCAAATTGCTCCAGGAAAATTGTTTAAACCCTGCCTCTGATGGGATTTTCTGTGACACCTTCAACATGGCATGTGCCAGGCTGGCAAGCAGGGGGGTTAGGTCACAAGCCAGCTCCAAGCTGCCCTCGCTCTGTTTTTAGATAACAAGAGCAGCCGCTGAATAAATGCTAGAAATCTAGATGCCTAGTTTCAACCCACAGAGGCCAAAGCAATGTCTTCTAGGACATTCTTTAGAAATGGTAATGCCAAAAAAAAAAAAAAAAAAAATGGTAATGCCCAGTAACCCCACCTCTTTAGGAACTAACACATGGGTTTCCTTGGTGGCTTGGGAATCAAATATCTCCATGTAATCATCAGGTATGTGTAGAATTCCTACTGTGTGTCAGCCCCTACTGTGTGCCAGCCCCTCTTGTTCTCCAGAAGGGTGATCAAGCGGTCATCGTTACATACAGGTGACAGACTGTGACCCTGAGCTGAAAATACGTGTACACGGTGAATACTTTTAGTTTGTGGGTAACAGCAAGACCGGGGTGAACTCTGGGTCCACACCGGGCTTCACACCTGATTAAGGTTCACACAAAGTGACTAAGGTGAGCCCTGAGCACCGAACGAGAATATCTGGATAAACAAATAACCAAATTTTTCACTGAGTTTTCTACAGCCCCTGCAGACTCCAGGTTTTCGAGCATAGATACTTACTGGACCAGGTTTCGTAGAAAATCATTTTGTGGGTCTAGAGAGGTGGCTTATTTAGTACTGTGTTCAACTAGTACACACAACGCTCTGGGTTCAAGACCCAGTACTGCATAAACCAGGCAGTCATCACACACACCTGTAAATCCCATCACTGGGAAGGTGAAGGCAGGAGGATCAAACAATCAAGTTGAAGCCAGCTTGAGATGGTACCAAGTACCTGACACTCACTGCCTCCTCAGAAGTGCACGCGAATTATATGGGGATGGTGTGTGCTTCCTGGGAGCCTGTGCTTCTGTGGAAAACACTGTCTCCAGGTTGCCTCTGAGGTGACTTGAGTCTACCCTTTCTTTGTCTCTGCAACACAAGTGCTGGCATGCAAGTTATTCTGGCCCACACGCAGATACTGTTCTCTCTTATAGAACATCAGTCTCTCGTGGAACATTCATCTCTGTATCCCTGTTAACTACATGATCCTGTATTCCTGATTACATGGTCCTTCAGGTCCTTTAAAACCTGTTGTCACACCTGCCTGGATCTCACATTGATTCAGATGAATGTAGTATATAATTGTTTATTTATTTGCAGGGTCTTATATAGCCCAGGCTGGCTTTAAAACTCATGGTGCATCCTGAGGATGGCCTTGAACTTGTGATCCTCCTGCCAGCACTTCCCAAGAGCTGGGAGAGAGTACAGATACTCAACACCACAGGCAGTTTTACGTGGTGTTGGGGATGCAAGCTCTCTCCCAACTGAATTTTAGTTCCAGGCCTAGACAACAATTTCTAACTTCTGTTTGTTTTTATCTTTGTGACAAGATTTTATCTTTTCCCCAAAATTATCTTTTTATAATAATATTGGAAGGTTTTGTTTTGTTTTTGTTTTTGTTTTGTGTTAAAGGTCTACATATAGCTGGACAAGGTGGTACATACCTGTAGTCCCATGTAGTCCGGCTGAGGCAGAAGCACCAAGAAGTTCAAGAATAGCCTGGGCTACATAAAGAGAGAGAGAGAGAGAGAGAGAGAGAGAGAGAGAGAGAGAGAGAGAGAGAGAGAGAGAGAGAGGAGGGGGGAGGGAGAAAGAACACATAACAAAGGCTTGGTGGCCAGTCAGCCTATACACCTATGTGATGGCTAGCCTTCTAACCTGACTTCAGTGCCTGGGAATCCAATTTAAGGGTGAAGTGAACCTCTTAAGTGGAAGGAAGTTATGTCAGTGGTACATGGCCTTGAAGGGGATACTGGTACCCTGCTTCCCAGTACCCTGAAGTGAGCAACTTTGATTAACCACACACTCTGCTCTTCACAGAGCCCACCCACTATGGACCAAAGTATGTAACGCATGAGCAAAATAAACTTAATTCAATCTGCTCATCAGAGCAGTACAGAGCCTCTAACACGCTGTGTCACCTGAAACATGCCTTAGCTCTACAGGCACATTTTTCTAGCAACTGCATCTGCCTGTAACCAAATGAGTCATTTCTAAGTATGCTTTGTTGCCTTTCTTTCCCTTCCTCCTCCTCCTCCTCTTCCTCCTCCTCCTCTTCCTCCTCTTCCTCCTCCTCCTCCTTCTCTTCCTCCTCCTCTTCTTCCTCCTCTTCCTCCTCCTCCTCCTCCTCCTCCTCCTCCTCCTCCTCCTCCTCCTCCTCCTCCTCCTTCTCCTTCTCCTTCTCCTTCTTCTTCTTTATAAGAAAATGGAGTAAAGTCATGGAGGCATTGACCCACAGAATATGAATTCTGCATCCCTCTCTCAGTGGCAAGGTTTTGAATGTTTACAAATAATAACGAGAGCATTGGTGCCTTCTATAATCAAGTACGAATGTCTAGTCTAGGATAGCTGCTTTGTTTCACCTGGGAACCACAGCAGGTGAACATTTGGATCAGATGTTTTCCTGAGAAGATTCAGGGTTTGGCCACTGTAATTGGGCTTGGGGTTGATAAAGGGACTTTTTTTTTCTCATTAGCTTTTTTTTCTTCCTTTAAAGTCTTATATAGCTCAGGCTAACCTCAAATTCACATGTAGTGGATGATGTCCTTAACTTCTGATCCTTCTGCCTCTGCCTCTCAAGTGCTTGCATTATAGGCATGACATACCATCATGCCTAGCTTGTGCAATGCCAAGAATCAAACACAGGACCTTGTGTATACCAGGCAAACAGAGTGAGCTACATCCCCAGCCTTGCTTTTGTTTCTTTCCTTAAAAAATAAATAAATATATAAGACAAGTGGGTTCAGAGTGACTTATTTTGCTCCCCAGACCTTGGGAATATCATCTTCTTTCTGAGGCCTTTAGTCCAGTATGAAAGGAAGTTGGAGGGAACTGGTTGATTGTATTAAATGTGACTTGAAGGACTCTAATGTGCAGCCAGAGATGGCTCCCATAGGGCTAGATGTTCTTCAGCATCATCCATATTTGTTCTATGCCTGATGGTAGCAATAGAAGTCACTGAGAATTAACATGGAGATTGTGGATGTGGTGACCTCCCCGGGAGATAAAGACCATCTCAATGTGTAGGAGCAGCTGGTATGTTAGAATGTTAGTGGGAATGACCATTCGTGCCATTTCCTCCTCTTCCACCTCATAAAAGAAATGCTAAAAATAAAAGAAATGAGCTGGGGGATGGTCCAGATCAGCAAAGTATTTGCACTGAGACCTGAGTTCTATCTCCAGCACTCACACAAACATGCTGGGCACAGGCCTATGACACGGCTAGCCTCCTCTGACCTCCATAAACAGGCTGTGACATACACACACACACCACACATATACACACTGCACACACACTCACATGCATATGCACATGCCACACCTC